>NC_080570.1:5826576-6177160 GCF_030247185.1 Malaya genurostris | reverse complement strand
ATCTCGATGTTTTATTCATATCTAAAACAAAACAAGAAAACGGGATAACTTTCAAAATTCGTGTAAAAAATTGTCGTGACTTCGAAAATCCGCGTAAAAAACCGCGTAAAAAAACTAGTGTACTCGTTCATTTAGTCCCGGTTTCAAAACAACAGTAAGTTTTTTTAAATTTAATTTTGAGAGCAGGAAAATTTTGGAATTTTTGCCTCCACCAGGCATAAAACCTTCTCACCTTTTGTAACCAATTACACTACTGTCTTTTACAAGCGGGGGAGAGGAGCTTCCATTTTCCTCCTGCGAGGATTGAGGGGCAGTTTGTTCGTGGTTCGTCTCGTCATCCATTGCCGTGGTATTGTTGTTGATTTCGTTGCTATTTGCTGTAGATGCGCCTTGTTGTGCATTGTTTGCAGTTGCTGGTTGGTTGGATGGTAAGTTGTTAACTGCAGCTGGTGTACTTTGTTCTATAGGGGATACGTTGGATGGTTTCGTTGAAGGGGATGCTTCACTCTTGTTGGTGACTGTCACAGGTGTACTGAGGTTGCTTGGGGTTGGTATGAAGGAAGCACCGTTGTCCTTTGGTGTGGTTGTTTCCTTGTCCAGTTTATCACATGGCTTACCGTAGTGAACAGCTTTTTGGCAATATTGACATGTGGCCATCTGATTGTCATAGGTAACAAGTGATTTGCACGGTATTCTTGTATCCTGACCGAATGTCACATAAGAAGGTACAGGCCTCCTCAAGCGCATGCGTAACAAACGTACGCCATTTGGAATACCGTGGAAAAATTCTTCCACTTTTCTTTTTGGATAGAGAGAATCTCTCCGTATTGGGACATGGTATGGCGAATATAATAATCGGTGACGATTGAGGGAAGATCAAGCACACGCACTTCTATAGCACTATCTTCCATATATACTGGAATGTTGTACTTGATATTTTCATGCTCCACATAGTGCACATTATTATTGTCTTTAGCGAATTGAATCGCATCCAACTCTTTATAGAACTGAATATGAACAACATTATTGGTCTTATTGCATTGAAGTAAATGTACACGTTTAATGTCAAGATGCATTTGCTTCTTAAGCAAACCTTCAAGTTCTCGTATCGAAGGTCGAATTTTGCACTGTCTGAAGTCAACAACAATTGTATTCTTTCGTGACGGCGGTAGCTTTTGTTCGTTTGGTTCACTCATTTCGAGATCGTTCTATTGTTCACTACACAATACTGTACTTGATTTCTTCTGTCCCCAACGTAAGCAGTTCTGTTTTATCGACTGACTTGGATGAGATGTAAACCCGAACTGACGAACCGAGTTATTCGGTGGCATGACCCAAACCATGTTGGCAAGGGATTTATCGTTGCCTGTAGCGCGTAATGTTTTCCTTACAATCATGGTGATTGTAAAGTCCTTATATAAAATGTATCAACGCAAATTCGTTTTTCCAAAATCTGTACCAAATAATCTACCTCATACAACTACCGAAAATTTTAGGAGCGGCTCAAAATCCGACTCGAATCCGACACTGCGAAGTGACTGACTACAAGCTTTCGGTTTAAACAAAGAACTACCACAAGTCTTGAAACCGAATTCCTGGTTAAACGGAACTTCAAAACACCGCTCTATAATTATAAAATAACTGACAAAATGTCATCCGACGCAGACCATCCTCTACAGTTACGCGAATGGATGGTTCGGACCAAAAGGGGCATCCAAGCGAGGAGCACACAAAAGCACATTCTCACGCACACCTTAGACCTCCAATTTGTCAACTCACCCCCATTCCCCTTCATCTGACCACCGTTGGCGTTTAGCCGATTACGATCTAACAGCAGAAAAACACACACTCGTATCAGATTAAATTACACTCATTTCCCGCGATCCTGTTTAGGTTCGACGACTTTTGTTTTGGTCATAGATATTTAAGAATAAATCATACCCTGATTTGCATAATTGTGTACCGTTAAAGGTTACCCTCGCACTCTTCGCCAGTGCTCTGGCGTTCCTTCATCGATACATGTCAATACATGCCCGCTCCATTATGCAAATGAAGTCTGAATTGTTGTAGTCTCCGGAGTCTTGTAGTTTGAGAGTGGAAAGCATGAAGCAAAAAAAAACGAACTCGATCGAGTACTCGGCCGGTACTCCGCGTGTTCGAATCTTTTTTCGAAACAACAACAACATAATGCGATTAGTGAGCCTCGCGGTAACCTCCTCCAAAGCACCGCGAATCCTGAACGGACCCCAGAAACATAAATCAGCGTGAAATATGAACATATGAATGGCGAATTAGACAGAGGAGAATAACCGATTGTCATTCAATTGGACAGTTTCTGAAATTGGCTTTCGCAAATGAGCCGCTGAATCCGTGCTGATCGTAGCAAGCGACGACGCACGCACGCAACAGCCGGTTGACAGTTGATTGCTGTTTAAATAGTGTAAAACTAATCTCGTTACGCCGGGACTGATTAAAAAGTCTGAGTCTGAGTCTAAACTGAGCCCGGTTTAGTCCCCCCCCCCCCGGTCGATCGGAAGAGGGGGAGTTGTTTGTAGTTTGCCGACTTTGAATTGCGGGTCGGTCCTCGGTTTTTTTTTCATCTCCAAGTATCGAATATGACACATTCAGCTGGTGTTGTACGGCTAGTTCGGCTGAATTGAGCTCTGGGGAGCAGTAGCATTTGAGATTTACTATGTGTAAGATGTCGCCGGAATTGCCGGGAAATGTCACTGACATATTTTGGGTCCAGTTATAAACCTTCGAACAACTGCGAGTAACTGAATCTTGCTTGGAACCGATCAATTTGTTAAGATGACATAAACGTGCCTGTGCCTGCCTTCCCATGGATATCTTGGATCGATTTTTTTTTAAATTTCGCAGCACAACAATGATTGATTCGATCGAAACAACCCAGGAAGAACAAGCTGCGGGCGAAAATCGAATCCAATCCAGATGGCCTGAATTGAAATAGGACCACAATTTCGCGCACGAGTGAAGTGCAGAAAACACACACGAGCGTGACGCCGGCGGAATTCTATTTCATTCTGAAAACTGTGTAATGAATTTCGGCGGTTGGTGAAACGTCAGCAAAATGAGATTGTGCTAAATCTCAACCACTAACTTAGCTTGAATACCTACTGATAGACCATTCCGTTAAACAGGTTCCATTATCCAATCCGTAAACAAATTGAAACACTCGGTAAAACATGTGTAGCAATTATTTTATTACTTCCAAGCACTCCAGCAATAAAAAAACGTTTCGTTTCGTGTACCGAAGGCACGCATGTAGCGGTGATATACATATTAAGCTGATCATAAGTTGGTAAACAAACCTCCTGATATCTGGTGCGGCTCTCGGCCAATTTTGTCTTCCTCATTACCTTATCGTTCTCGTGTTTGAGACTGGTATGTGGGAATATTACGCAAAAAACACGCAACAGTATTGCCGTATCACAGTCTAGTACTCGACTGCACACAGATAAAGTTGGGACAAACTGAAAGCGAAGATAATATGATGTTCGGGGGAGCTTATTTAGACAAGACAATCGCTCAAGGTTAAACTGATAGTGGACGTGATGGGAACGTGTGTCCGTGTTTCGTCGTGTACAACGGGAAACAATTTCGAAATCAGTGCAAACATTTTTACGAAGCATAATTGATTGGTGAACTTGGTGGGTGACTAGTTAGGACTAGTTTTTACGTCCATACGGTCATGACCTACTATTCCCGATATGGGTTCATAGTAATCGATGATTGTATCAATGAGTCTTCCGGGTTATATTCATCTCACACTAGAAGAGCTAGGCTACTTTGCCCACTTGAACACAGGCAACGTTCGAAACCGCAGACGTCTTCTTCCAAACGATTCCTGATTGCTTTATCATAAATATCGTTATTATTGATATTTATGATAAAGCAATCAGGTTACTAGTATTTAGAGTAAAGTCGTTCCTTACTCTCTTTTATGAGAGAAGCTCTGGCAGTGATACTCTGACGAAACTTTATAGATGTCTTCTGTATATATTTTACACCGATGAAGAGACCAATCTGACTAAAGACAAAGTTTTTTTTTAAAAAAAGGCTTCAACAAATCTATTTATCAGGTGTACAACTTTCCCGATAGGTTGCTGTACCGGCTGAGGTTGGTCAAAATACATAGATGATAATGCCTTTAAAGTGAGTGTGTACCAGTGCCTAACGAATTGTCATCGCCGTTTCAGTGACAGTTGTTCTTGTTTTCGTATTATCCACGCTCGAAAATGTCTGTTTATGTGTCCAATTCTCGCCATTTGCGGGAAGTTTCACTTTTCTGTTACAATTCGAAAAAAATGCAGCTGAAGCGCATCGAATGCTCTCAGAAACTTATGGTGATGCTGCTATGAGTAAAAGATCGTGTCGGGAGTGGTTTCAACGTTTTAAAAATGGTGATTTCGTTGTCGAAGACAAACATGGTGGTGGAAGAGAAAAAACCTTCAAAGATGAACAACTAGAAGCATAGCTTGATGAAGATTCGTGCCAAACCCAAGCAGAGCTTGCCGAATCGGTGGGAGTGAGTCAGCAAGCCATTTCAAAACGTCTCAAGTCCCTGGGCATGATTCAGAAAGAAGGAAACAGGGTGCCGTACGAGTTGAAACCGAGGGACATCGAGCGCCGTCTATTTGTATGTGAGCAACTGCTTCAAAGACAAAATCGTAAGGGGTTTTTACATTGAATCGTAACCGGTGATGAGAAGTGGGTTCGATACGATAATCCTAAACGCAGAAAATCATGGGAAAAGCCCGGGCATGCCACTTCATCGAAGGCAAAACCGGCAAAATTCACGGGGCCAAGGATATGATTTGTATTTGGTGAGATCAGTTCGGAGTAATTTACTACGAGCTCTTAAAACCGGGTGAAACCATCGCAGGAGATCGCTACCGAACGCAACTGATGCGCTTTAGTCGCACGCTAAAAGAAAAGCGGCCACAGTATCAAGAGCGACATAACAAAGTCATCCTCCAACACGACAATACTCGGTCTCACGTCGCAAAAGTGGTTGAAAAGTACCTGGAAACGGTGAAGTGGGAAGTCTTGTCCCACCCGCCGTATTCCCCAAATTTCCCCCTTTCTGACTTCCACCTATTCCGTTCGATGACACACGGCCTGGCAGATCCACATTTTCAATCCTTCGAAGAGTTGGAAGCTTATAATTTTGGAAAAAAACGCAAAATTGTACACCTGATAGCTAATGTAGTTTTCTGTTTTATAATATATTTATCGTCAACAGTGTTTCATTTTAATAATTCATTTCCCAATATATTTGTACTTCTCTTCCAGCATAGCCGATTCGATTTTGGTGAATCATCGCATAAGTTTGTTCAGAAAGTGTCGCAATCCTCGATTTTATAACTTGACCTTTTTTATTCATTAAGACTTTTTATGTCAGATGGAACAAACAAACAAATAAACATAGCGTAGTAATTTAATTGTGGATCCCTTGAAAGGAAATCGTTTCCACTGGGACTCCACTTTATGTTCATAATAAATTGAACATCAAAGCGTGAATAAATAGAATCTAGGCGGATTTACTATCAAAATTAAATTTGTATTTGTATAATTACCAGTGTATATTTGTTTCTTATTTTACCCTGAGACTAACTGAGTCCACTACCAGGGGGCTACAAATCGGAGCTTTTTGGTGTGGTTGGCAAAAAAAGGCGGGTGGGTAATGTCAGAGGCATAACTGGAGGACGTGAATACGAACAAAACAAACATGCGCTTCTTACGCACCTTCGAATATAGAATAATCATTCATATTAGTACTATTTTTACTGCTTCGCTTCTAAAATTTAAACGGAGTGCCTAGATTAAAGTATGACTGGAACTGAATTCGGAACAAGCTCCGAATTCAGTTGCAACATTCATGATCGGAACTCAGATCAAGAAATCAGTTAATTAATTTTCGGTTGCTGGAACTGAACTGATTTTCACAATTCAGCATCCAAATTTAATTTTAGAACTGAATCACTGAATCCAAAATCTTGTTCCGGAAACCAAAAAAAAAAAATGAAAATAAGTTCACCTACTTTTCTCGGAAATGGCTTTTAACAAACTTATATTTAAAAACAATTTTTGCGACCCTACATAAAATTCCTGGATATTGTTTGTATCCGACTTCCGGTTTCGGAATTATGGAGTAAAATGTGCGAAAAAAAATGAAAATATGTATACTTTTCTCGGATATGGTAAAATTAAATTCAAATGAAAGGTTTTATGATCCCATAGATAAACTCTGAATTTCATCTTGATCCCCGACTTCCGGTACCAGAATTACAGAGTAATTCGTGTAAAAATTATTATTTCAAATTACTTCCATTTCTTAGAGACAGCGTGACCGATTTTCACAACGTTAGATTCAAATTAATCGTCTTGTGGTCCCATTCAAAATTCCTGAATATTGTTTTAATTCGACTCTCGGTTCCGGAATTATGGGAAAAATGTGCAAAAACCCGTCCTTACTAAAAATCGGGCTAGACTAAACTCTGTCGATTATTCGGGGAACGTTTGATGTATGGATCTATTTTGCTTGGGGTTGAACGCTAAGTTTAATACGCGCGCGTGGAGTGTATAACCATGCAAATATTTTTTTTTTGCGACCATGCATAACAAGGATGGATGTTAATATAGTTTAGGTTGCAAGGAGGATTCATTTGGTATTTTATTATTTTGGTTAGGGAGTAAATATCGACATTACTTCGTATCGCGTAAGGCGTTGTTGTTCGATTGATGGTAATCGACAGCCGGTTGTCCGGGTTTTACGAGTATCGGAAGAAATTTCTTATTTCAGTATGAAGCATATAACAATACAAAACACGATAAAATTGCAACATATTCTCGGTAGCCGACTACTCAGAGCAATAAACACGTGAAAAATTCGATATTTTACTGACAAACACCCCCTTTCTGTGATGCATGTGGAAATGCAGAAGGTTCCTCGAATCAATTCTTCCAAATCAGATCTGCATGCAGGAATCAATGCATGTTACATAATGTGAAATCACGAGCTATTCCCAAGCAAGTTTTTTTTTCAGAAAAAAACATTTTGCAAACCTAATTGGTTCTGATCAATAACGGACTAACAACACACACGGGCGGTCTCTGATGCTGATGCTAATATCTTGCCCAATAGTAAACAAAAATATTGGAGGTACAAATTAATTTGGTCAGTTTTTTTGGACAGAAATGCATTTCAAAATAAAAATAGGTTTGACGATCAATCGAAGTATTAACACAATTAATAAAATTTCTTTGTAAAAAAAACGAAAAAGAAACTTTTGAATCTCTCTTCCATATCTCAGGAACAGTTCGATATTTTTACATTATATTTACATTTGAGTCGAATTTCGCGCTAAATCGTATTCGCAGTTGGCAGTACTCTTTCAGATTTAAATGAAACTTTTAGGACAATGTCGTAATGCATTTTTTTTTGTCTTGAATACGACTTACTTTACTATGGGGCGCCTTTTCAAAATTTATCCTCTGAAAGAATGATAAGTTTTTGATCGTAAATATCTCTTGTTGTATCTAACGAATCAACAAAATTTTTGCTACAAGCCATCGGATATATGATCACAATTTTATGATAAAATTTTCAGTTGTGTGACATAATCTCAATTAATTCAAAATTAAACTTTTCTAAAATGTGTGGTATAAACGAGTATCAAAGATGATAATTCATAAGGCGCGTTTGCCTTTCTCGTATTTTTAAAGCTCATAGCTCAGTGATCTCTGAAAGGATTTATATAATCTAACTACCAACATAATCGAAATTTTTCAACTTGAACGTGTATAGCAACAGCATTGAAAAACCTGTCTCATTTGACCTATGTCAAAACCAGCCAATCAGAACGCCTTCTGGGGAAGATAACAAAATATCTGCTGTTGTACAACAAATCGTTCTAGAAAAATGTTCCGAACAGTGTTTAATATCGTAGTGAGTTCCACAATTTGGTCCTTCTGAAAGGCAGGGATGAATACCTACAGCAATGTGATAGTTTCTTTCAATGAATTATGCAAATACGAAATAATCGACATTAAAAATCTGTATGCGGCTATTTTTATAGTCGTTAGGACCGCCCATTAGTGAAAAAGCTGCAAACGAAATCACGTAAAAAGAAACCTCTTAACAAAAATTGGATCAGTTTGGATAATCCACTGGATCGCCACTGCGAGCAGATGTATTGTGTGTCGTTTGCACAGCTAGTTTCGCTTCCGACAAGAGCGATTACGTCACAGCTGCCAGTCGTTTCCATTTCTGAAAAAATAACGAAAAGTATTTCTGAAAAAATAACGAAACGGTGGAGAGCATCACACAAAATCAGCCGTTCTAATGGCTCTAAAAGTTTTCTAAAGAACTATTAGGATTTCTTGCTCGTAAATCGTAAATCCTCAGTTTAGTGAAAATCTAGAACAGTTTGATTAGATTTGTGCACTTTTTGCTGTGTGAAATTCACAGTAATCGAGATCAAGTGAAGCCTTCTTTGTTTTTGCGAAAAATGTGAAAAAGGGGAATGCTTGCATAATTCATACAATTGATCAACTAATTGATATTCGGAAGTGTTAAGGAACATGTCAGTTGTTTTCGTATTCATGACATCCAGTTATGTCTCTGACATTACCCACCCGCCTTTTTTCCAAAATTGATCTAGATTGTATTTTGAAATGGGCAAACATTTATTTTTAACCAATTGTTTCCACATAGTAATTGTCGAAAAATGACCAAGCATACAAAAAAGTATTATATAAGTGATGTTCAAAAAACCTGTGAAATTTTTGAATAGAAATAGTGAAAAACATCTTTATCGAAAGTCCTACCCTAAAACAAATTTACCTAAAAAGGCAGGATATTTCACAGAATTCTCTATCGCTGGTTGCCCGATATTTGCAAAAAAATATCAGTAATAAATAGGAAAACAGGTCTAGTTTGAAACACTTTTTCTAAAACATGCCCGTCTCACAATACCTGGACGGTCGGAAGGGAATTCGAAAATAGTAAGACTTAAGACTGCCGAGATACGCTTTTGACAAGTTTTTTTTCTGTGAAATTTTCCGAATTGTGAATTGGTTCAAAATGTGAACAAGTTTTATCAGGAGATTTGCTCTCCATGATGGCCCAGACATTTTCGTTGAGGTTTGCGTCGGAAAATTGGAAGGGTTGGTTCAGTAATTGTCCTTTTTGAATGATCTCATTTCTTCAATTCTTGGTCGACTCCATAAACTATCATTTGTAATTTTCGTCGCATTCAAATTCTACAACCAAATCTTTCCACTGAGACACGGCTCCAAACATGCAAGAATTCTAATAGATTCAAGTCAATTTGTACCGCTGAACGAAATAGGTACTGTTTCCTAACCAGGCACGCTTCACTCCGAACCTATGACGAAAAAGCTGCTTTTTCCGAGAAAATCGTTTTCGATTTCTTCTTCATTCAGTTCAGTTTTTTCATCAGTAGACGTTTTACGATATGCTTAGACGAATATAGAAACGCTCGCCAAAGTGACTTGTGAAAGACATCTTCCGGCGACAAATCCTTTCGAAACCAACGTATTTATTAACATTCTTCGCGACCGAGTTGCGAAAAAGAAACAGTCCATACTTTACCATCCACCCGGGGTCCCAAGTCAATCAATCTTACCGGAGCGAGAGAACCACAAATTAAACGCAATTTATCAACGTTTACCGTTGGTAATGAAAGTTACACATCCCATCCCGATCGGTTACGATTAATAACACGTTACCGTATTTTAACCGAACGCGCGCGCATCTTCCAGCGAAAAAAAAATCCGATCGGAGCCTGATTGGGACCGGGGCACATCCGCAGACCTGAACCTGAACGTCGTTCCTTTTAGGGGTAGGTAGCCTTCGGGCTCTCGATTTCCATCCGGTGCTGTTTTATGGTAACAGAAAATGAAAGTCGTCCTCGCTGTTTTGTTGTCTCTATCACACAAACAGACACACATACGCATTTCGTACGGTATGATTTGTGGTTCACAAACCGTAAGACCCGGCCCGCAAATTGCGTGTAGTTGTTTTGTAATTTTCCCTTTCGACTACTCTCGGTGCGTTTACCAAACAAGGGAAAAACGACTACGTGACGATTGGTGCGAGACCCCTCGTCGGGGTGACTCTCCGTTGTCAATCGTAGCAGGCTCCGAACTGCGGCGGGCAGATTACATTTCTATTTGCGGGGAAAATGATTAATTTATAAATTGAAAGGTAATTACAGGTACCGGAGAAACCGAAACCGACCAGACAGAAGAGTGGTCGTTCGTTCGTTCGGTTGATTGAAACCACTTCGCCACGAAATGTGTCAATTAGCTTAGCCTTAGCGTCGTATTTCGAAGTCAGTGTGGGCCGGCGCTTATCGCACAATCCATGTTTATTGTTTATCCCAACTTTCCAAAAGCTTTCAAATGTAGCAGTTAAATCCGATTGAAGCCTGTCGATTGTCAAAACCCCCTAAATCCGGCGCGCCAAACGTCGGCTTTGCTTCAACCCAATATAGAAATATCATAAATTTTTCAGTAGTTAAAGGTGCTGCAATCTAAATAGCAGCAGCGATTGACTTTGGCTTCGGATAATCATCCCACACAGCAGGCTGTGAGAATTTTTCCATCTTCATCAGTCAAACGCGCCTGCTGAGACTAAACCTTAGACCGTGTGCATGTGCTTCCGAGGGGCTTGACTCAGTGCAGAGTAACAGCAGCTTGTCTGTGGGCCAGGAAAGTGCACTTCGTAATTAAATTTGTATATTACGAGCATTTTTAGATAACGAAGCGCCGCCGAAGAGCTGTTTCTATAGATGGATGGGTTGGCGGCGGCCCGAGTATGTGAGAGTGTAGATAGAGGCGGGAAAAAAACAGAAAAACGAAGAAAACAGTATTGAAATGAGCGGAAGATTGAAGGAAAAAAAACGCAACGTAGACGAAACTGGAAGAGTGGTTAAAAACTCGTAAAAATATGTGATATGTTAATTAAAGAAAATTCTCGCTGTTTCTCCAATGGTTTTCATGTCTAGCAGACAGACGACCGGTGCTGATTTGGTTCTGTTTGGATAGGCAAAGTATGGAATAGAATCTTATGGATGGGAAAAGTGAACTTCTGCTGAAGAGCTCTTGCCTAGTTGCATGCAATTAGTTCCGGACGTTTTGTACACTAGTGAGCAGGTGTTGCCATGACTACGAGTGCGTTACTTTGATGGTGGTTATTTTGTTCTCAGCATTGATTTTTGTTTCTAGACTCTTGAAAACAAGACTCATAAAAATTCCCAAAAAATCGAATGATACTAATTGATTCTTTTCTTTCCTATTTTTTCCACAGGTGAGTCCAGAGGCATTCCACGAAAAAAAAGTGTTCTAATCATGATAAATTTTCGCACGCCGATCAAAATAATTGCGGATCCTATTCAACTGCCTCTGTCAGTCAAAAAGTTAGGAAACGTCACTTTACCGAACTATCATCACATCATCAAGAAACTGATTCGACAGACAGACAAACTTGTTGTCGTCGTCGTCATCGTCATGCCTTCGCCATTTCGGTGCTGCTCCGTTGGAGACGGCTTCATTCGGGCATAATCGTTTTGACAGCTGGACCGTAATCAACAGCTATGTTGTCGTCACTTCGCTTACTACTCGACCCCACGTCGTAAACTCAGTCAACTGGGATGCGTGTTTAGTCGTGAACTGGCCAACATCCTGTAACGCACTTTTCTAGACCTACTTTCATCCGTTTAGGGTGGATTCTGAGCTAATATGATTTTTTTTTCTTGAAGCCTAGATAAAGAGAACTGGTATGAAGTCACTGCAAATAAATGCGAAACTTGTTTCCCAACTCGTTACGTTCTCTTCACTGATTCGACAGTGAGGATCCACGTTGATGGACAAGTTTCTGGAATGCGACGTTCGCCTGTCTGCGGGCCAAGTCAAAAGGCGGTTTCATATGATCGAATAAACTAGTGCCTGAGCCACTGAATGATAGTATCGGAGCATGAAACCCGGAGAATCGGATATTACATCTGATTTTCATCCTATTCGGAATCCGATCCTGTTCAGAAACATCAGCTTTCGGAATTTCGTCCCCTGCTCAGAAATAGTAAAATAGTAGAAATAGAACTCAAAAAGAATACTGTTATTCAATATATTTGAACGAGTGGATGTCGATTAACACTTAACCTAACTTCATACATGACCGTATGATTGAGTAAAAGCACCTTTATTAACATTCTGGTGAGTGAAGGAGTTCATCTTATGAATCTTCTAAATAGGTAAAAAATCCAACCAACTTTTGATTCTTCTAACTACTATTCTTTCAGAGATTTACCAGTTTTCTTTCCCATAGCACCTTGTAATTCCGAAGCTGGAAGTAGAATCGGGAATTTCTTTTCCAAATATTTAAAGGAACATACCGCCTTGAGTCAAATCGTTCTGATTTAACTCGACCAAAAGTTAGTACAGTTCTGAGTCCTACTCAAAAGAATTTTTATCTGTTTGACATCGCCACTAGGATTTTGTTTCAGGCAGATCTCGTTTTGTAACTTCAGAACTGTATGAGATCGTAAAACTTATTATTTGAATCTAAGTTTGTGAATATTGGTCTCGTCAGCGCCGAGTAAAGTGAGTGACATTTTTTTCACTCCACGAACTGAAATATTTAAAACCATTGAATATCTCAGTTTTTAAAATTTCATGTCTGAATATCTTGCAAACTGCTGCAATTATATGGGGATTATACATTTAAGTTTGAGGGAAAATTTTTCTAAATTTAGTGAAAAATTCATCGAATTTTGAGATATTTTTGTGTGATAATATGGCATAAAAATTGCAAGTATCGATTGTCAAATTAGTTTGTCTGCTGAATACGTTGACATTTATATTTTTCCGAAATTCAAAATGGTGTATTTCGTTGATCATGATTTTTTCCGGCAGTCTGAAACATCCTCCATTTAAAATAAAATAATTTGAAAAATAAAATAAATTTGTTAATTTTATTTTTTCGGTAAAATTTTGCATTCTTGAAAAACCATCGGACTTATTTTTCTCAGTGTATAATTCCTACAACTTTTTTCCGTCACTTTTTTTTGTACAATTTTTTTGCAAAATTTTGTTTTATTCATCAACATAATCACCTTTTAAGGTGATACAATGATTCCAACGTTTTTCCAATTTTTCAATACCATGTTTATAAAAAAATATGTTTCGCTTCAAAATAAGCTTCAGTTTCAGCGATGACCTCCTCATTTGAGCCAAATCTTTTTCCCTGGAGCATTTTTTTAAGATCAGCAAAGAGCCAGTAGTCACTGGAGGCTAAATCTGGCGAGTATGGGGGTTGGGGAAGCAGATCCAAGCCCAATTCGTTCAATTTCGCCATTGTTTTCATCGACTTGTGACAGGGTGTTTTTGTTCCATCGAAAGCAATCGCGGCACCCACTTGAAAAAACATTTTTCATGCTCAATTTTTCATGAAGGATAGTAAATACACTTGCATATGATATCTGTGTCATCTCAGCAATCTCACGGAGCTTCACTTTACGATCTTTCATTATAATTTTTGTCACTTCACTCACATTTTCCGGTGTAACGGCTTCCACAGTTCTACCCGAGCGTTCCGCATCATTTGTGTCGGTACGACCCCGTTTAAACTCGGCGAACCACCGACAAATCGTTGCTTTTGATGGACAAGAATCCGGATAACATTTTTCAATCCATTGTTTCGTTTCCACGGTGTTTTTACCCATTAAAAAACAATGTTTTATCAAAACACGAAACTCGGTTTTTCCATTTTTCAAACAAACTACAAAACGACTTTACTCCAACCTCGATAACTCAGCTGTTTCTGGTCGGATCGACTTAAAATTTTGACCCGTTTCAAGCAAAGGTTAGTACTCTAGAAAGACGTGGTTACTGGTTCACTACGAGCGCCATCTCTGCTTTAGTCTCGGGACTTATTGATCCATGTGTTAGCAAAACTGTGAGACTGGGACTCAGAAGAAGCCATCGTCCGTCGTTAATTTTCGTCGACATTTTGGGATAGCTGCGCATTCGAAAAAAAAACAATTAGCATAGTTTAGCATCGAGAAGTTCAACAATTCGATCGTTTTCTGCACTGATAAATCAATCCAACAGAATGCTTCAAAAGTGCTAATCGGGTAATTTGAAATCGGGTTGCCTTTATTCGTATTCATTTCGATCCGGGTTAAAGTTTGACATTACCCACTCGCTTTTTTATTTTTGCTAGTTATCTTGTAGATCGTTTGAAAAGTAAGGTAAAGTTTTGCTTCTGCATTGAACTCATCTGTTTCGATGGGATAATTACGTGATCAGAGCTGAGATTCTAGCTAGAGTCCCGAGTCTTACCAGATCATAGCCAACCGACTTTCCAAACCGAACACGTTCTTCAGTGACAATGACATCAGTAGTATTGGTAGTATTTCTATGGAAGTAATAACTTAGCTCTGAAGTGCAAACAGTTCACGGAACAAGAATTATATTCGCATTAAGAGTTATTTTCGCAGCTAACTCACCGAGATTGATTATCACATGTTCCGTCCTAAGCTGGATCGCTACCCATAACAAACCTTGATCTTGAATGCATTGCAAAACAAATTCCAATTAGTTGTACGTCAAATCGCCAATAACCAACGGGCACAAAACAATTACGTAAACATCGCCTGCTGACTCAATACAATATAATCTTCCATTATATTGCCGAGCTGCTGCCGATGATCGATGATCGGTGATAATAAATTTCCATTCATGGATGAATCACATGTCGATCGGATTCCTAGTACTGAGCACGTTTTTCTGATTATCAACACAGAACGAACAAAGCTATGCCCTAACTGGATCGCGCGAATTTTTTTTTTGTTCTCTGGAAAACCCATAAACTAATATTCTAGTGTTGCTAGGCAACTGGAGGGGACCTTGAAAAATTTCAACCACCGCCAACTTCGATGCTGTTAGCTTTTTAAATTTGAGCTGGAGTCGAAAAAAAAATTCCAAACTACTTTACGGTTGAAATCTCGCGTCATTGCGCGACGGGAGAAGACCAGGACTGAGGAATGGATGTTTAAGTTTTTTTCCGTGCCCATTAGCGTGTATGTGTCGTGTGTGTACGCGCGGTGGTCACAGCCTGCTTGGATATGAATGTGAATATTTTTTGAGACGGTCGGCTGGATGGGGGTTGGGCAGGTCATTCAACGATTCAGTAATTGACCATGACTTTGACTGCTAGCCGGATGACATCTATTGGTGGGAACGGGATGGAAGAAAACTACTGTCAACACAAACTGCGCGAAAGGTGTTTGAGAAGTGTTTGGCTAAGTATCGTGTTTAGTCAAGATAAACTTATGGCACTCACGTACCGTTGTTGCCTGGATTGGTTGGTGGAACATGGTTTCTGCTTTCTCAAAACTCGGTAAGAATTTATATCGACGTTCATTTTTTCTTCGCATAATTGCGTTCGTTATACGAACAATCTTTTCTCAGCCCAAACAGTAATAGTTTTTTCAAACAACCATATGTCAACTGTAGTCGACTGGACGGTCGAATACGACAAAACTTTTTCCCACCCCCCCCCCCCCCCCCCTGCCCATAGTTTTTCGTCCATCGCTTTGTTAGTCTCGACTGACTGACCATTTGCAAATTGCATTTCCACTTCTGGTTGTGCAAATGTGTGTAAGTGTGTGTTTGTTAAAACCGTTGCTGCAGTCGTGCAGTGTTGATTGTCTCCAAAACCGAGCCAGACTAGACACTTGGTCTAGCCCGGCAGTTCTTTTTTTTTTTTGGTAGGATAATAATAAATTTTCGTCGGCAGCGGCTTCGCTATGAATGTTTTCCGGTGGCTTTCGGTGCCAAATTGGATGGACAATTCCCCACACCCATTTTCAAGTAGAAGCCCGAAGCCCCCGGGAGCCACTAATCGCCGTTTTCACACCAGATTCCTTTTTTTTTCATTTATTCTACTACTGAACCAAATGATGATGATGAAGTGGAAACTCACTTGACTTCTGGCAGAACCCGTTTGTGTTCAATCGTTACTCAATACTGCGGCTTGTGGTGGCGCAACAAAGATATCGAATTATGATTAATGACCCTTTTTGGCGCTCAGTCAAAGGGCGTTGCGATATCTTCGGCGGCGACGGTGGAGGCCCAACGGAAATTACCATCAACTAAGGTTTCAACATTAGCATAAATGTGTTTTTTTGTTGTTGCTATTTTTAAACCATCGCATCGGATTGCGCGAAATTACACCAACGGACACGAGGATGAGTGATGACAATGTGCGATCTAGCAGGCGACGTCTTTTTCCAGCTTTTTCCTTTTTTTTTTTTAAATATGCGAATGGGCAGCAGTCCATCAAACGCCTACTTGGTTCGAAATCATGGATGAAGATTGAAGACTTTTTGTTCACGTTGCCTTTCTTTAGTTCGTTTCCCTGGACTGCAGCTAGAATATATTTCTTTTTGAGATGACACCTCGTTTAACACTTGTATCATTACGTAGGTACAAATAAAAGCATCTGATTCTCTCTTTCGAAAGCTGTTGACGAAATTTATTGTGGTGATTTTGGAAAGCGCTAAATTTTGATCCGCATGAAAAAATTCGCTTAACTAAGAAAATTTACACAAAAAGGAACCGTGTAACTTCATAAATCCAGAAATGCGTAATTTTTGGAAATTCACGTGTAAAAACTCGTGTAACTTCGAAAAACCGCTTTAAAAATTCGGCAATTTTTTGTCAAAATAAAATATAGTTTAAAAATGACAGTTCCCACAAAAATATGTTGTGATTGTGATATTCACAAAATATTTTAAATTTTCATGATAAAAAGCTGGAAAAAATAATTACCAAATCCTACACTGAAAAAAATCGATCTTGACAATTTGTAGTCAAATAACAAAAAACACCATTCTTTATTCGAAAGAAGTATTCCCAACATAGATAATTATGTTCCCTGTCTACCTTCCACATGACTTTCAGCTCAGTTAAGTGTCCGATAAAAATGTCACTGGATAAAGAATCAATTTGCACAAGAAATAGTTTTTGTTAGAGAAACTTTTTTTTGTTCTTAAAAGTGTCCATCTTGTGAACGGGGTTGGAAGGGAACAAAAATCAAAATCGAAAATGGTTTTATTTTGTAAATGGATTTTTAATTTTTAAAGTATTTTTTCCAGTGTTTACTAAATAATTTTTTTTCAGTATGCTTACTCGAAAATTCGACTGATTTTGTAAAAATCAGTACAACAAAAATTGACTGAAAATTTAAAATCGATGTACAGAAAGAAACCATTTTTGATTTTGATTTTTGTTCTCTTCCAACCGTTCAGAAGATGGACACTTTGAAGGACGAAAAAAGTTTTTCTAACAGAAATTTAAGTTTTTATCGAAAACTTTTTGATTTCGAGAAAATTTAATGTAATGTTTCCTACCAACCGTTCATATATTTCAAGATTGACATTTTTAAGCAGAAAAGAGTGTAGGATTTGTCGTTTTCCCACTACATCTATTATATAGTGGTTAAAGCTCTAGGTTAAAACAGTTTGGCCCTTTTCAAAAACCAAGTCTAGATCAATTTTGGAAAAACAGAGTATGCGAAGTGGCTTTTTGTGACAAAGTCTACATGGTCAGAAAGTTTCATTCAAATCTGAGACAGTGTTGCCAACTGCGAATACGATTTGACACGAAATTCCATGCATAGTTATATTTTGTGGATTCTCCAGTTTCCTAATTTTCAGATTTCGCATGTTTTTGAATGATGTAAATTTTGTGAGTTTTCAATTAAATGAATTTTATAAATCTTGTTAAGTTTGAGACTTTTGTAGCTCTTGTCAGTTTCACAAATCTCGTAGTTTATAAATTTAGATTTTTACAATTTGACGAATACAATTATACAATTATACAAATATACAAACATCCGAAATGCGTATCTGTATTATTACGTCAGTTATACTGTTCGTATAGTGACGTGTGTAATAGTACTAGAATTCAGCGGTATTTCCTATTGTGCCAGTCATTGGCTGGTTTTAGTTATTTCACGAAAGTTTTCAATTTTTGGAAGTTATCTATATTTGAAAATTTATGTTATCTTCTTGCATCTTCTAGATTTAACAATTTAAATTAAATTTTTGTTGCTTGTTCAATTTCTGGATTATCTCCAATTTTTGAAAAAAAATATGATTTTACACCTTGTGTTGAAATAGAGAATTCTATAAAATTTCAAAAGCTTGGTAGTTTCCCGAATACTTTTAATTTTCGAATCGTTTTTAAACTAAAAATCTTGCTAATTTTGTTAATATTTAGTATATTGTGTATTGTTCGAGTTATGCAAAGTCTGAAAATTTCAAGATTGTGATTAGTTTTTTAGTTTTAAAATTCTGAGAATTGCTAAAATTACTTGATTTCGTGACTTTCCTGAATTTTTTCAATTGTGTAGTCAAAGTTTTGAAAACTTTAGATTTTCTAGATGGATTGTAAATCTTTAAAAAGTACAAATACAAATTTTTTTTTACTATTATTAAAATATTTAATCACGTAATTTATGATTTTTATGATTTTGTAATTTTATTTAAACTTTCTAACTTTGTGGAATTCCCTATTTCATGTTTTTTTAGTTTCTAAATTTTTTGGAATATGTAAATTATGGAAGAATTTTTTTTTCATTTATAGAGGTTCTAACGTCGTTTGCCTCTTCGGGCCGGAAAAGTTTTTTTTGATCCTATGTGCGGGGTTGGGCATCGAACCCAGGTGGGCTGCGTGAAAGGCATCGACTTACCCAGCACGCTATACCCGTCCGCTAGTACAACAATCCTATCTCTTTTTAAAATTTTTGTGCATGCTAAATACATAATCTATATTTCGAAATTTCGACTTACTTTACTATGGGGTGCCTTTTCAAAATTTACCCTCTGAGAGAGTGATAAGTTTTTGATCGTGAATATCTATTGTTGTATCTAATGAATCAACATAATTCTTGCGACATGCCATCGGAAATATGATCACAATTTTATGATAAAATTTTCAGTTTTGTGACATAGTCTCAAATAATTCAAAATTAAACTTTTCTTAAATGTTTGGTATAAACGAGTATCAAAGAGGATAATTCATAAGGCGCGTTTGCCTTTCTCGTATTTTTAAAGCTCATAGCTCAGTGATCTGTGGAAGGATTTATATAATCTAACTACCAATAGAATCGAAATTTTTCAATTTAAACGTGTATAGCAAAAGCATTGAAGTATTTCAATAGTACACTATTGAAAAACCTGTCTCATTTGCTCCATGTCAACACCAGCCAATCAGAACGCGTTCTAAGGAAGAGAACAAAATATCTGCTGCTGTACAACAAATCGTCCGGGAAAAATGTTCCGAAAAGTGGTGAATATCGCAGTGAGTTCCTCAATTTGGTCCTTGTGAATGCTAGAAACGAATCCCTACAGCATATTGATAGTTTCTTTCAATAAATTATGCAAATCCGAAATGAAATAATCGACAATAAAATTCTGTATGCGGCTATTTTTATAGCCGTTAGGACCGCCCATTAGTGAAAAAGCTACAAACGAAATCACATAAAAGGAAATCTCTTAACAAAAATTGAATCAGTTTGGATTCTATCGCCACTGCGAGCAGATGTGTTTTGTGTCGTCTGCACAGCTAGTTTCGCTTTCGACAAGAGCGATTACGTCACAGCTGCCAGTCATTTGCATTGGGAAAAAACAACGGTGGAGAGCATTGCACAATATCAGCCGTTCTAATGGCTCTAAAAGTTTTCTAAAGAACTATTAGGATTTGTTGTTTGCAAATCGTAGGGAAATATCCTCAGTTTACTGCAAATCAAGAACAGTTTGCTTAGATTTGTGCACTTTTCGCTGTGTGAAATTCACAGTAATCGAGATCAAATGAAGCTTTCTTTGTTTTTGCGAAAAATGTGAAAAAGTGGAATGCGTGCATAATTCATACAATTGATATTCGGAAGTGTTAAGGAACATGTCAGTTGTTTTGGTATTCACGACATCCAGTTATGTCTCTGACATTACCCACCCGCCTTTTTAATTTGGTATTCTAAATTTTTCGAGAAATTTGGAAATGCATGGAGTTGGTGAGTTTTTTGTGGCTCAATCAATTCTTGTACTTTATAACATTTTGTGAATCAAAAGATTTGTATTTACAGTTATGTTGTTAATTATACACAGTTTTTTTTGTTTTGATTAGAGAGGTTTTAACCTTAAGGACTTTCACATCTTCCGCTGCGTGATCCATCACGCTATACCGCCGTTTTACTTTTTTTTTCTTTTTTCAGTTTTTTACTAATATTGTGAACTTTTTGAATATTACAATATTTTAAAATTTTTTGAAAACTTCACTGTCCCAGAAAGTATGGACGCACTTTGATGTCGCTGTAAATAATTCACAAGTGTTAGATATTCAAATTTAATTCGATATACTGATAATATTAGATTACAACAACAGAATATTATTCTCAACACTTGCTACTTAGCCATTGTAGACTAGCTGGCGCATCTTCTTGCGAACGTTCCTCATTAAATTCCGTACAGACTTCTTGGCGACAAGTTTTGACATTTTTTTCCAATCTTTTTCGAACTGTTGAATGGTTTCGTCTGCCGAGCATGTTTCCTAAGATGTGCCTCCGTTAATGCCCAAAATTCCTCAATGGGTCGAAGTTGTGGGCAATTTGGTGGATTCATGTCTTTTGGGAAGAAAGTGACCGTTGATTTCGAGTAGTGGCAAGAAGCAAGATCTGACCAGAAGACAACAGGATCCTTGTGGCTTCGAATCATGGGTAGAAGTCGTTTTTGTAAACACTCCTTGATGTATATTTCGATGTTCATTGAAGCAGTGGTGATGAAGGGTTTCGAAATCTTACCGCAGCTATTAATTGCTTGCCATGCCATAGCTTTCTTACCAAATTTTTTGACTTCAATCGATGTCTCGGACTGGTTTAACACTTGCCCTTCTCGCACCGTATAATATTGTGGTCCCGGCAAGGATTTGTAATCGAGTTTCACGTAGGTTTCGTCGTCCATGTTTATGCAGTTCAAATTTCCAGCAAGAATCGTATTGTACAGCTTTCGAACCCTCGGCCTGATCGATGCTTCTTGTTTCGGAGATTCAAACGGTCTTTAGCACGAAGAACATTTGACTTCGAAGTGCCCTCTTTTTCGGCCACATCCCGAACTGAAACCACCTTCTTTTGCTCGAACGCCTTCAGTATACGTTTATCCAACTGAGGGTTAGCAGGACCTTTTTTTCGACCCGTTTTCGGTTTATCATCAAATGTGTTATCCTCACCGAACTTCCTGATTGCATTTCGCATGGCTTTTTCACTTACTCCTTCCATTTTTGCAATCTTTCTCAGTGACAGTCCGCGTTCTATGCACCATTTGTACACAATTTTTCGACGTTGGTCTCCTGAA
Organism: Malaya genurostris; assembly: GCF_030247185.1. Classification (NCBI taxonomy): domain Eukaryota; kingdom Metazoa; phylum Arthropoda; class Insecta; order Diptera; family Culicidae; genus Malaya; species Malaya genurostris. The sequence goes on along the minus strand of NC_080570.1, from coordinate 6,155,696 downwards.
AGTCCACGCATATCGAAACAAACTAATGAAAACGAATAAACAACTGCACAAGTGGTTAGAGAAGAGTGTAAACAACAGGACGCAGCCATAAAAATTGACAGATTCTGAACCGTTGCGAAATGGTAGCGGTTTTTGGCTGCGTCTATACTTTCTGGGACAGTCTTTATTGTGAACTCTTCGAATATATTATAATGTAGAATATTGAAATTTTTAAGATTTTGTAAAAATTGTCAATCGATTTTGTGAATATTTTGAATTTTTAAAAGTCAGGTTTTGCGATATAATTATATGTGGGTATTTTCCAATTTTGTTATTTTTATTTATTGATGCCAATTTAATGAATTTTAAAAATCTGTGGATTATGAGAATTTTTATATTTGTATTTCGATTATTTATTTTTTTTTATGCAAACTTTTTTAAACACGCAAAGTTATTGATTTTTAGTGAGCTTCGCAATATTTGTAAACTTTACGAATTTCGAAAGTTTTCGAAATTCGAGAATTTTTCAAATTTCTCGGACTTCGTATTGTTTTTAATTTTGTGAAGTAATTCATTATTTGACAATGTATGTCTTTGAACTCCAGACTTTGGATTTTAAACTAGATTGTAAACTTCTTTGTTTTACGCTCATGTTTTCAGAAGTCTTCTGGGCATTCGGGGAAAAATGTTCAACTTTTGATTTTGATTTCAGGCTCTCGTCTGCTGAGATGAGATTTCAGACTTTGGAAGAATATTCAAGGGCTTCAAACTTTGTACTGTAGAATTTTGTTTCTCGATTTGAGAACATTGACCCTGGATTTTATGTTTGTCTCCATACATTTTCGACTTAAAACTTTTAAGCCGATTCCTATTGTTGATTTTTGGATTTAACTTTTGAATTATTTTCGACTAAAATGAACGAGAAATGAAAGACGTTTTGCCTTCGGAAAAAACCGTACTCCAAGAAGGTCTGGAAAAAAACGAGCTTGCGCCCTTACCTCTATCTGACACCATTTAGCGGTGATGAATTCTTATCACGATATATAAATACTAAACCCACATAAATCAAGTCGGTCCGGTTGCAGTTTCAACTTGAGTTGAAAAAACGAAAACCTGTCCCGAGCCCCAGCATAGGAGGAATGCAGCAATTGTCCTTTCAACAGTAGCAACTGAACGGAGAGAGAGAGAGAGAAAAAAAAAATACAAAATGCATCAAGAACAGTAGGGTGATGGCTAGCATTGTTGACTCCTCCCTCAGGTTGCAATTGTCGATGGGGAATGACAAAAAAAATAAAATTATCATCATGAGAAAAGAGCGTCCACTTGCATTATTTACGGCAGTGGCAGCGACCATTTGTCTCTCGTCGGTTACAATAGCAACCGTCAACTCGCAAATTACATCACCGTGGACCGAATCTTGGTCCACACGGTTCACGAAATTCGCTGGTTCGTCGCTTGATGATCAGTGAAGTTCCCCTTTCGAAGATTTATCGTTGAGCTTCGTACGAACAGGCGGCCACTTACTGCCGTAGGTTCCGTAATAAGGCAAAGAATTCCAAACAAGTTTCTCGTTCCTGAACACGAAACAATGCCAACACCGAGTGGAGACATCGGCGGCACTGCTCTCCCGGGTCAGCTGCCATCAAACCTGCACTTAAGTCAACCATGGAGCAGGTATTCCTCGTCACCAGGCCTGGCAAGATCAGACCGATGATCGTACGTTTATCTGTGCAGTGACATCTTCGACATTGCTGCCAAGCTGCATTTTTCCGCACAGCAAAACAACCACAATCAGGCGATTCTTTTCTCGAGCAAGAAACGAACGAGTGACACTCCCATCCTGTCCCGTTCCCGTTCGAGAGCCCATGATAGCCCGACGAAGCACGACGGGATTGTGATTGTTTTTTTTTATGAATGACGGACCAAGATGAGGACTGAAGTGCATGCGAAGAAACGCAGCACGATCCAGGACTGCTGTGAAGCTTGATTTCATTGAGGAATTGCTCCTCCTTCTGCCGCGTAACCAAACGCGACCAAGAGAGAACGTGAGACTTCGCGGTGAAAGGTGCTAATGTGAGCCGTGCTGGTTCGTTGGTTTCTACGGGAAAAGGTATTTGCTTCGAAGGAAAGGTGATAATGCAATATGACAATCTCGACATGGTATCAATTTATCGAAAAAGATTCGCATGCGGTTGGCTAAAAATCTGCTATCCGGAGAATCATTTAAAACGGATTTACAATCAGTTGGATATTGTCAAATAAGACTTACAAAAAAGGTGTTTGAGAATTTCCCTGAAATCATTCCATTGTAATCTAGTGCCGTTGAGATCTTTGAAATGTGAACGGCCAAGAATCGAAAGCTTAGAAGTCAAAAGTCTTTTGCTCCGTCTAAAGTCAATTGTCGAAAGACAGATTAAAATTTTTCATGATTGATTGTTGAATGTCGATGCTCGTATAGTCATCCGGCAACGGTCAACAAAAAAAATCGATAAGTCAAAGTTAATACAATCTACAAACTAATTCGCCCTCTTTTATTCGCAAATTTTCATTTCTGCCCTTTCTTTCAGTCATTCTCTATGCAATCTATCTTTCCCATTGGGTGCTGACAAAAGTAAATAATTGAAAGCCATAAGTTAAAAATTGAATGACAGTTTGTCGGAACTTTTAGAAAATCCTTAAAAAAAAATCGTAACGTCACTCCGTAAAGAACTCAAAAAACAAACAGAAAATTTTTCAGAATCAATTTCTGATGCTCTACACTGCACGCCGTTTTTCTCAGCATGTCCCACGTATTTCATTTGAAGAAAATTCTTCAAGTCCTAAATCAAAACACAGAAGTGTTGGCAATAGTCAAGTCGAAAATTAATCATGAGTCAAAAATCAATTATTAAAAGTTGAACAATTTGAAGTCAAGAGTCAAAAATCGAAACGATAGTTTCGTTCTCAATTTTTCATGTTGAATTTTATTAAAAATCCACTAAAAATGTGTGCGTTTAACCTATCACAAGCCCCAGTGTCTGGCAGAGGTTTACAGAAAAAAAAGGTTTCTCCATGTGTTTTGTTTAAACATGCAAATCACTTTAGTCCAGGACCTAGGAAGGTGTTGACTCAATCATCGAGTTCCGCTGACCTATTTCGTATACAGAGCAAGTCGTGTTCCGAGCTCACCGTGTTTCATTGACCAACCCCGCCTAAATGAAATGGTTGCATCAAATGGATTCAAACATTACAGAAAGACTTTTGATCGCTTGCAATTGGTAGGCAATCGACACGTATTTAGTTTAATCTACTTCAGTTTTTGCAGGAATGATTGACTTTTTCCAATCTTTTATTTTTCATACAAAAATAGTTATTCTTACAAAACGTATTTTGCGTCCAAATATATAAATGCTACTTTATGTATTGCAAGGAATGCTGCAGACGGTTTTCATGAAAATAAGTAGACAATTTAAAGTCACATCAACGGCTCAAATACACTTCATCAATAGGACGTCAAAGCGAAATACTTGACCTATTTGAATAATATACAAAAATTTTCGAGTTTCAAATGATTATAAAACATACAAACCAATTCGCACCCTCTCATTCTGCTACTAACGCAGAAGACGATAATACTCAGTCGAAGCCGTTCTTTTGACCAAATGTCATCATAGACACATGAGGTTGGGCATGAGATAAGAACTTGTGAGCACTCAGTTATCTCACCTTTTTATGACCTATAAAAAGTCGAGTAAAAAATTAACCAAAAATCCAGTGGCGTCTCGTCATCATGTGCCCCTCGTGCACTGCACAACCGGTCAAATTCAGTGAAATTGTTTTTTTAGATTCTCAATTTATTCGATGAAAGCAGGTCGGATGGCACTGAATATGAAATTATGAGCGATTTGTCTACAGCAATTCGAAAAAAATTCAAATATCTCTTGTTAGTGTTTCTTCCATGCACATGAGTTGCTGCACAGATTCAAGAAAATAACGAATTACTCAATTTATTCGATGAAAGCAGGTCGGAAGGCACTGAATATGAAATTATGAGCGATTTGTCTACAGCAATTCGAAAAAAAATCAAATATCTCTTGTTAGTGTTTCTTCCATGCACATGAGTTGCTGCACAGATTCAAGAAAATAACGAATTACTCAGCTCAGCTCTAAGATTTGTTGTAGTCTCTGTTATTTTAGCTCTGTGAGAACTTGTATGCATACCTTCAGGAGGGGCTTCAGTAGCTTATGCTTATGGCAGTTGAAAACAAATTGCTGTCTCAATTGAAACGTCAAAACGGTTTTATTGATGAAGCTATTGACAGATTTGCTCGATGTGCAGAGCGCCAAATGCTTCTCTATCGTGTCCCATCCAAAAGTAAAAAAAAGTCCCATCCAAAAGTAAATCAATATTTCATTGTATTATATTCATTTCTCGATCGTTATCTTTCATTTACAACCGACTGTTACAACTGAATTTATACCACATAAGCAGTGCACAACCCGTAAATGTCGTCACGAGACGCCACTGCAAAAATCAAATCCCGAAAGCAACAATTCTTAATCAGATCTTTTGAGTCAAATTTCAAAATTAAAAGTTTCAAAATCCAAACAAAACTATTTATTTTGGGGACGAATGACGAGTTAAAGTAGAAAATCTTTTTTGAAAATCGTTCGAAAGCACATGGAAATTACAAAATAAACTCCAATATTTTAATTGCATAAATTCTCAATAATTGGAACTTGTTTAAATTTGGCAAAATCACCAAAATTCATTTGCGAACTTCACAAAATTCACGAAACGTAATAAAAAAGTATCAAAAAGTTTCCAAGAATTAAATGAAATATTTGAATTAAATTAATATCACTATATCTTGTAAACTCGGTAAATTTCTCAAATTTTAAAAATATCTTGAATTTTTCGAGTCTAGTAAATTTTTTCAACAACGTGTTTCTATTTCCTTTTCTTCTAAAAACAAAAAGATTCAAAAATTTCGTGAAATCTGTTAGTTCTAAAATTTGTTCAATATTAAGGCACAATCCGTTTAGGTTTGTGATGCCAAGGGATTGTCCATGTGGGTTCTGAGGAAACCCCGTTGAGTCTTTGGTTCTCATCGATGGGAGTGGTTTTTAATGGCGGTGGTGATGCAATCTTATGGGAATCATTCAGGTGACGGGGAAACGTTTCAAAGGTTCCTTCTGTGGGTCCGCGCGGGAAACATCCCCAGGCTACGAAGACCCGGCGGGTGGCCCGCATGTTGGTCGTCGACTGGAGCGGCTCTTCGTGCAAAAAAACGGTTTTAACATTAACTTCAATTTCTTGTCGCATCTGGTGACATCATCATAACGGTCGTTTCTTCAATAGGGATTTCTGAAAGTTGTTTTTTTTTTCATAAATACGTTTATTTCATAGGCAATATACATAAGTTTTTCCTCGCCGTGGCATCCACAATACATAGTACTTTAAACCTAATACATTTCGAATATCATATTAGTATGTTGGTATTCATTAGTTAATCTAAACACTGTTTTTATCAAACGAGTTGCTATTATAAATTACATTAAATGAAATACATTTATTTTGTACTTGATCTTATAACTATTTCAAGTTTGTTTGTATCAGCTCATCACTTTTATTCAATATAAGATAGCTGGCTATTGGTTGAACTCATGGAAGAGAAAACAGTCTAACATAAAATAAAACTTAAATTGGAACTCCTATGGACTTAATGAAATGATAAAGAAGTTTCATGTAAGGAAGGTCACGACAAGCAAGAATGTCGCGAACTGGGACATTGGATAGTCTATCTATCCACGCATGTCCAAACGACATGATCAATGTCGCGGTAACCTTCGGAAGATGTGCATCTTACGTGTAGTGATTGGACATGAGTCTGGACATCACACGAATGAAATCCCTACTCACATCCAGTCGCCTGAACCATGCCTTTGTCGATATTTTAGGAATAATTGAGTGCATCCACCGACCCAGATCAGCTTTATCCCCAGAAGCTTGCCAGCTGGCAAGCGTTCTTTGGCGAGACGCGCTATAGAATTCGTTGAAAGCAATCGGTCTCTCATAAATTTCACCTTCAATAGCACCACGTTTGGCTAAAATGTCGGCTCTTTCATTGCCTGGAACGGAGCAATGAACCGGGTCTGAAAGTTGTCTTGACTGTGTAAAGTGACGTCTCTACTCAGTATTGTTTGGCTAATCATCATGAACAGGTTAACGTCTGAGCAACGGAAATTTATTTTCAAACTCAGTGTTCAATTAAAACTATTTATGGCGCAAAATTGTCTTCAGTGATGAGGTGCATTTTTGGTTGGCAAAATTGTCATATTTAGAGCAAAGATTTTTCTTACGCCGTTCGAGAATTACCGATGCATCCCGATAACGGTACTGTTTGGTGCGGTCTATAGGCTGATGAAATCATCGGTTCTTATTTCTTTAAAAATGAGAAAGGACGCCGAATGAATATTATTTTTTGTAACTTTCAACAGGATCTATCGTACGATAATACCCGCCTAATCACATGTTGGTACGGAACTGTCACCAAACCGGCTGTAGTTTTCTTAGAAACCAGCAAACATCTCGAACCTAATGCATTCGTTAGCGTCAAATTTAATTGCCTAATCAGCCAATGTCAGCGCAATTTCCAGTGACAGTCAAACAGTCATCCATTCATCAGTCGCTTCATTCAAGAAAAAGAAAACCGCATTCAAATTCCGTCCCCGATGCAGTCTCGATGAGGGTGCATTCGCCAGAGGGCCGCATTCGAACGCTCGCTCGCTTATCGGTGGTCATCGGTTGAGTGGAAGCTCTGTAATTTCCCAACGAATTTATCATGTTTGAAAAATCGCTGTGTTTCGCTCAGTCGTCTTGTCGCGCGCGTCGCATGGCCTACTATTACTACTGCTATTCGGTTCGGTGACCGGTGCGTGCGGGCAGAGCCAACCAATCAAAGATCAAACTCTCCGATAACCGAAGCCAAACCGAGCGAGTCATTCGCCGCGGCAATATCATCGTGGTGGCACTGTCAACGATTGGCGAGTAAATTTGAATATCACTTCACAGACAAACGCAGACAGTAGTGACCGCGGAGACCGAGCCAATTAAGATGTGACATCTGCCTGTCTGTGATCGAAAGCCACACAAACCACTGGCAGCCGCATTGGCAAAGTATGTTGTTATCCACCGTAAACGATACTCAAAATCATCGCCGCAGAGAGAAAGAGTGGAAACAGGGACCAGTTCGCGGCCTACTGCGGATGATGTCAGTGACAGTTGTGTTTTTTTTTGTAGTCATAACAACGCACCCGAATCATTGGATTTTCAGGTAGTCTGTCACACGCACCATGTTTCATCTGATTAATGAAGGCCGCTTGCTTTCACGGAGCTTCGGTAGATCGTCGGAATTGTTGATTTATCGGCGACCTGCCACGAGTCAAACCGCTACGAGCTTCAACAATAAGATATCATTCTGACTCACCTTGATTTAGTTGTTGAGTATCAATTCTAAGTAACGACATTATCGCTAATCACACAGTAACTATTTACCGATGCCAAGCTAATGCACTGTAATCATCTCGAACACTGGAAATTCATTACAGTCACCAGCTGCACAAAACGGGCACCGAGATAAATCTGTCAGTTTGTATTAGCGAAGGTATGTGAACTATTACAGCGAAACCGAGGTGTATCCAATCGGAACGCATTCTACATTTCAAGGCCCCGGTGTCGTATCGTTCCGTTGCCATTCACAATTATGAACGATTAGAAGGATGTAATTAAGCTCGGATTGTCTCGGATTAGTCAGTGGTTTCGTCGACCACCTTTTCGTAATGGGATGTGTCCATCCGTCGTTTCAATCAGTGTTGCCTCGAGGAAACTCTGGTGAAACACGACTCCCAAATCCGTTCGCGGTCCCAAAACTTAATCAACTCTGTATAAATCGGTAATAAAATTCAATTTAATTTTTAATTTATCCGGTTTTCATTTTTCCGAGGTACGCGCCTCAAGCACTACTGACAGGCGGCAGACTACCTTCCTTCCACCACCCTCTTTCATCACATTTTCGCCAACACTAATTGAATTCTGAAATCCCTGACCATCACCACCACCACCGAACCGTTACGGCTCATTGCCGGCAGTTCTCGGATGAGTGAATTTCCTGCCGACGTCTTCGATCCGTTTCAGTCACTCTAGCTAGGCATAGGAAGGTCAATTCCCTTCCCCCGGCTCAGGTGGTCGTCACTTTACTCTGATTAAAATCGTTTACGAGAAGAAGGGAAAAAAGCTTTCCCATGACTCCTAAAGCGATCTATGATCTATGCGAAATTGCTTTCGCTCGAGTTGATCGGTGTTTTTTTCTTTCTTAACCCAGCAACCTGTGCCATCCAACCTATGCTAGTAGGTTTGTATTTAACCAAGGCTAACTCGAATCATCAAACTAATTACCTAAGACACAAACACAAGTCATTCACCACCGCAATTCAAGCCGATCGATCACCAAGTCTCGCTTCTTTTTTCTTCCCACAACCCCCCCCCCCTGAACATCCAATCGTGTAAAAAACCTGGGTTCAGAAAATCAACACGACATACGAAGCGAAGGAAAAGCCGCGTCCGTCGAACGGCGAAAACAAGATCCCGATTGCTTTGATTGATCTTTTGTTACGCGGAACGGGAACCAACAACAGCAACCCAAACACAAAGACGCCCTTGCCTTTGTCCACGAGGCCACAAGGAGTGGCGCTGATTCTGGATGGGTTATTATTGTGAAGCTGGTTTCGGTTATCTACAAGAAAACGGTGACCATTGGTTGGGATCGACCTTTTGTTAGAGGAAGAAATAACACAAACAAACAATGTGGGACAACCTTTCTCTTCTGTATTTTTTTTCCCGAGTGATCGAATTTGAGTCACGAGTATTCATCCTGGATCTCGGGGAGGGATCTCGCATGTCTTTCAAGTTTGTTCTGTAGGAAATCCGGAATGGACACTTGTGGGCTTTTTATGGTGCGCTCACTTATTGTGTGTTTCCTGCAGCCGATCTAGCGATCTTTCGGATTTGGTTATGGCTTTTATACACGCGAGGATGAAAGCTTCCAGGTCAGCATTGATAGTTTCTTGTCGAGTGAATTCGGAATAAGTTCGGCATCATTGCCCAGAACCTGTATTTTTTTTAAACCGAATGAGTCGTTTTGACTTGTCGTGAAACATTTCGCTTATTACTACTGGTGAGATTCGAAAAAGTAAGCCTTTTGAATTTGAACATAGCTTTTGACGGTACTCACGTCAATCCGGTTATGACACTGGTATTACCCAACCACCAATTTCACTGTCGATATTTGAGTGACCTCTGCCTTTAGGTTTTTATTGTTGTGCTCTGTATTTTTATTTACGGCAATCGAGTTATTAGCGAGAATCAATGACATCCGGTTTTGAATGTTTCACTTTTGAATATAATTTTTATTGAGTATTGTTTGCTTTTTAATGAATTCTATTTTTTATATTTGGGTTTTTCGGACTCAAACTACATCACCTTTATATTTGCGAAGATGGAGTAGGAAGAACAGCTGCGGTGTAAAATAATTTTGCGCACGTACCTTGAAAATCCGGTTCTCTCGCACCGTATCATCGGCAGGAGGTTGTAAATTCGACAATCTACGGTATCTCGTATTTTCAATCGTCACAAATAACATTCAACTGTTGATGGGAAGAAAAAAAAAGTCCAAAATGGATTCCCAAAAAGTCAAAGAAAAACCAAGTGGGTAGTTCAAGCTTTCAAGAGGAATTCAAATAGTTGTAGCGAAGAAAATTGCGTTTTAGTAGAACATTCGTGAAAAACGCGAATAAACGGTGCACCGAAACTCTACGCATTGTCTCAGTTTGATGTCCCAGAAGACATTAGACATAGAAAGCAGAAAATGTCTTCAAAGTTCGTCAAAGAAAAAAAAAACGCATGGTTTGGCAATCAATTTGCTCATGTGGAAAATGGAGACCCCCGTTCTTGGCAACAGGAACTGTCAACGGACAGGTTTTGATAAATGGAATGCATTTCAACGCACCCACTCCCACACTCTAAGGTCACACAATGATCCTACGCTATTTTGGCTGGATTTAGCTTCGTACCATTACTCGGAAGATGTTTTGGATTGGTATAAGGCTGATAAGGTCAACTTCGTACCGAAAGACTTCAAACTGGAAGGCTTGAATTCATTACTTTTATTTTTGGACACTGTCGTTTGACTCTCGGTTTACGACTTTCGGCTTTTCACTTTTTAGTTTTTCGACTTAACTTTTGATTACTGAATTTTCATTTTTGATTTTTGAGTTTTGAGTAGGCACAAATGTCTTTTTAAATTTTTGAACATTGATTTTTGATTCTCGATTCTGGTTTTTCGACTTTTCCTTTCAAATTTCGATGCATAATTTTTTGATTTCGAACTTTGATTTTCAACTTTTGACTTTTTCCTCTCGATTCTTGAAATGCAACGTTTGGCTTTGGAATTTTTTACTTTTGATTTGAGACATCAAAGTTATGGATTTGATTTTTAACTTTCCATTTGTTTGTTATGTTTAACTACGGAAATTTTGTTTTTTTTATTCACCGGCTTTCGAATTTCCACATAAGACTGTAGATTTCTGGCTTCTATTTCTAGATGTTGACTTCTAACACTTATGTCGTTTGACTTTCGACTTTTAGCATTCAGTTTTCAGCTTTTTAGCTTTTCGATTTTCGACTTAATTTTTGATCATCGACTATTGACTAGTGGCTTTTGATTTTTGACTTTCGAGTAGTAGCAACTGGCTCTTGATCTATGATTTTTTACTTTTAATTATCGTTGTTGAACATGGACTTCTGTCTTTTGACTTTTGATTATTGGTTTATTTTTTGACTTTCAACTTTAGACGTTCGATTTTCAACATCTTCACCTTTTTACTTCTTGATTTCGGATTTTGACTTTCTACTTTCGACATTTTCCTCTCGAATTTCGAAATGCAACGTTTGGCTTCTGATTTGAGATATCAATATTTTGGCTTTGATTTTTAACTCGACACTGTTTTGACTACTGGTTTTTGATTTTTGACTTTCGAGCTGTAAAAACTGGTTTTTGTTCTTTGATTTTTCACTTTCAATTATCATTGTTGAACATGGACTTCTGTCTTTTGACTTTTTTTAATTGACTTTTATTTTTTGAGTTTCAACTTCAGTCGTTCGATTTTCAACTTCTCCAACTTTTTAGAAACCTCATATTTTTGGTTTCCAATATTTGATTTAGTATATTTGACATGATTTGAAATTTGACTCAACATGTTTTGATTTTTGATAATTGATTTTCATGTTCCACTGTTCGATTTCGGATTTTCCACTTCGATATTAGATAATTCATCTTCAATTCTCGAATTTTGTCTTTTGATTTCGGATTTCGATTTTTTTTTCTTATTCGTCGGCTCTCGACTTTCGACATTAGATTTTTATTTTGAAATTTGAACTTTTGACACTTATGTCATTTGAATCTTCTATTGTTTTTTTCTTTTGACTTTCAACATTCGTTTTTCGGCGTTAAACTCTTTATATTTTCGTTATTCATTTTTCGACTTAATTTTTGATTTTTTATTTTGGACTTATGACTTGATTTTTTACTTTTGAGTAATAGCAATTGACTTTTGACCTTGAATTTTTGTTACTTTACAGTTTTTTAATATTGATTTTTGACTTTTGGCTCGAGCCAGTTCTTTTTTGACTTTCAACTTTCAGTATTTTCCTTTCGACTTTTGAAATGCAGCACTTGGTTTTCGATTTGACACTTGAAAGTTTCAGTTTTGATGTTTGACTTGCGATATTTAGTTTTGTATAGTTGAGACTTGATCTGATTGTTGACTCAATATATTTCGCCTTTTGACAATTGATTTTCAAGTTTTTCGGTTTCTGATTTTCTACCTCGATATTAGATACTTGATTTTTAACTTTCGAATTTCGTCTTTTGATTTCGGTTTGCGGAAATTTTGCTTTCGATTCACCGGCTTTCCACATTTGACTGTGACTTTTTTGCTTCTACTTTTGAATTTTGACTTTTGACACTTATGTCGTTCGACTGTCGGTTTTCTTTTGACTTTTGACTTTTAGCATTCGACTTTCAGCTTTTCACTTTTCAATTATCCGACTTAACTTTTGATTATTGACTAGTGGCTTTTGATTTTTGACTTATGACTGTTAACTTTTGAGTAGGCACAATTGTCTTTTTATTTTTTTTTTAATTTCAATTTTTGAACATTGACTTCAAACTTTTCACTCTTGATCTCTGTTTTTTTGACTTTTAACTTTCATCTTTCGGTGCATAATTTATTTGATTTCGTAATTTGACCAACTTTTGATTTTTCCCTCTCGATTTTTGTAATGTAACGTTTGGCATTTGATTTAAGACATAAATTTTTTTTTAATTTACCGGCTCTCGACTTTCCACATTACACTGTGAACTTCTGGCTTTTATTGTTGGATTTTGATTTTTAACACTTATGTCGTTCGATTCTCGGCTTTCTGCTTTTATTTTTTTTAACTATTCGATTTTCGATTTAACCTTTCATTATTGACTAGCGACTGTTGACTTTCACTTGATTTTTTGACTTTTGAATTGTAACAATTGACTTTTGACTTTTGATTTATTACTTTTGTTTATTATTGTTGAAGAACTGACTTCTAACGTTTGACTCTTGATTTTTCTTTTATAACTTTCAACTTTCTACGTTCGTTTTTCAATTTCTTTATCTTTTACCTGTTTGATTTCGGATTTTGACTTTCAACTTTCCGTTTTTTCTTCTCGACTTTTGAAATATAAAGCTTGGCTTTTGATTTGAGTCATCAAAGTTTTGATTTTGATTTTTAACTTGTGACATTTGGTTCTGTGCATTTGTGCATTTTGGTTTGATACTTGAGTCAGTTTATATTTTGCATTTTGACAATGGACTTTCATGTTTTATTTTTCGGTTACCATTGGTTTTCCATTTTGTCTTTTGAATTCAGACTTTGGCATTTTTTTTTTGATTCATCGGCTCTCGAATGTGACTTCTGATTTTTATGTTTGGATTTTGACTTTTAATACTTTTGTTGTTTGACTCTTCACTTTTGACTTTGAACTTTCGGCTTTTGCCTATTTAACATTCAACTTTCGACTTAACATTGGACTTTGGACTTTTGATTTGTGTGTTTTGAATTTTGATAATACACATTCTACTGTTGATTATTATTTATGAACATTGACTTCTGACTTTTATGTTTGGATTCTGACTTTTATTACTTTTGTTGTTTGACTTTTCACTTTCGACTTTCAACTTTCGGCTTTTAACTATTTAACATTCAACTTTCGACTTAACATTGGACTTTGGACTTTTGATTGTTGTGTTTTGAATTTTGATAATTGACATTCTACTGTTGATTATTATTTTTGAACATTGACTTCTGACTTTTATGTTTAGATTGTGACTTTTAATACTTTTGTTGTTTGACTCTTCACTTTTGACTTTTAACTTTTTAACATTCAACTTTCGACTTAACATTTCATTTTGAAGTTGATTTGTTACTTTTGAATAGTAACAGTTGGCTTTTGATCTGTAAATTTGTTCACAATTTTTAATTATTGACTTCTTGACTTTTGACTTATGACTTTTCTCTTTTGATGGTTAGCATTCGACTTTCGATTTGGCTTTTGATTATTGACTAGTGACTTTGGGCTTTAGATTTTTGTGTTTTGAAATTTGATAATTGACATTCTACTGTTGATTATTATTTTTGAATATTGACTTCTGACTTTTATGTTTGGATTTTGATTTTTAATACTTTTGTTGTTTGACTCTTCACTTTTGACTTATAACTTTCGGCTTTTAACTTTTTAACATTCAACTTTCGACTTAACATTTCATTTTGAAGTTGATTTTTTACTTTTGAATAGTAACAATTGGCTTTTGATCTGTAAATTTGTTCACAATTTTTTATTATTGACTTTTGACTCTTGACTCAACTTTTCTCTTTTGATGGTTAGCATTCGACTTTCGATTTAACTTTTAATTATTGACTAGTGACTTTGGACTTTTGATTTGTGTGTTTTGACTTTTGATCATTGACATTCTACTGTTGATTATTAATTTTGAACATTGACTTCTGACTCTAGGCTTTTATTTTTTTAACTTTTAACATTCAAATTTAGACGTTCGAATTTAAACTTTTTTCACTTTTACATTTTTGATTTCGGACTTTGACTTTCAATTTTTGGCTTTTTTCTTGTGACTTTTGAAATGCAACGTTTGACTTTTGTTTTGATACATTAAAGTTTTGGTTTTGATTTTTAACTTTCGACATTTGGTTTTGTACATTTGACATGATTTTGAACTATCATGTTTCGACTGACGAGTTTTTACTCTTAATTTTGCATTTAACTTTCGATGTTTAACTTTTGACTCAATTTCAGACTTTGGACATTTGGCTATTGTCTTTCGATTTCATGAGTTCAAACTTTTAGCTTCTATTTTTGGCTATAGTTTTTCAACATTTGACATATGTTTTTTGACTTTACGTGACTGTGTTTCAACATTCGATTTAGAATTTTTTTTCTACTTCATTTTCAATTTTTATTTTCGTTAGATTTTTGGTTCAACTTCAGGCTGTTCACAGTAGAGTAATGATTTTTGTTTTTTTTTTACTTTAGACTCCTGTCTTAATTCAATCTTATTAATCGAAAACAATTGGAACTGAAAGTTTTTCATGAATACTGCTGTGACGTTGCCTCCATCGTTCAGATATCGTTCAAGTGTCGACATCCGCTGCCCAGCGGAACCACAATCTATCGGGATGAAGAAAACAAAATCTGGCATTCCAATCAAGAGCCGCATGATTCTTAGTCCCTTCGCTCTCGGCACTAAACATATATTATCTTGGCTTGGCCATAAATCTTTTAAGCACATTATGTATATGAATAATTCTACACGCCGCGCGACATTTGATTTACGGGTCGCTCGATTGCCGGTACGCAACAACCAGAGAGTCCTATTCCGATCGCGACCAGACATCCCAAGACATCAGACATTCAGAGCTGGGGCCCTTACTCTCCCTAGGCCTCAAATGACGCTAATTGCAAGCCATTTTTCTTTTATTTTGCCCCACTATGGGTCCGCACTGAATGTCTGTCGAGTAGTCTCTTCCTACAGCAGGCTCTGACATTTTCGATCACATCAGTCTATCCAGCGCAAGTCGACTTGAATTCAACGCATACTGCGATGCGAATAAATTAGGCAAAACTTTGTCAACAAAAATCGATTAATTTGTTTACCGGTTTTGTACTTCACATTCGCACCCCTCTTCGGAGAATTCTTTTACTTCGCGGGATTGGCAACCTTGAAAAAGGGTTACCACCGCCGAACACATCCATCATTCGTTGAAAGAAAGTGACATAATGTTTGCTTTAAATTTACATAAAACCCCAGTCAGTCATTGATGCAGGGAAACTGCTTCTGGTTCGTTTTGTGGCGAAGTGGTTTTTTTTTGTTCTCTCGAACCCTTGTGTCTTGGAACCAGTTGTCAAATTGTACGTGGATTGTCGCCGAACAGGGTTGATTTGTCGTGATCATTGAAACCAAAACTGGGTTACTTTATTGCACGTAGGCGGAAACCAGCAAACCCATATTTGAGTGCAACAAAAACGATAAAATAATGTGCTGCGGAAAGTTGAGATATCTCTCCAGCTCCAGGGCAACCGACGGCGAACAAAACGAAGCCTACTTTGATGATCGGATCAAAGGGTGCCATGGAATTCCAATTGCCCCGTAGGGTGGTAGCTCACACAAAAGACTGCAGTTTTTTTTTTGTTGCGGAAGTGAAAAATGAATTCAATTTCTTTGGCTGATGAAAGTTGGAACTTTTCGAACGAACCAGTTCCTGTCTGTATGATGCCGCCGTAGCCTTTTAATGCAGTGCTCAAAAGGACTGGTCCTTTTGACGAAAAGAATTTATGTATTCATAATAGACTGAATTCGTCATAGAATGAATTGAACTTAAGCACTAATTTTAGCACCATTTAAACGGGCAAACCAGTTCGGCTACCCAGGCCCAGGATTGAAAGCGAAAGGGACTTGAAAGCGATCATGATGATCATTGTAATCATAATAAGCATTAGCATTAACAGCTTGTCTTTAATACTGGCATCCGGTCCGGTCCGACCGACCTGTGTCCAGTCTGAAATTAAACGTACCTAATCTGCTTGCTGTACCTCAATAGTCGGTCGGGTGATGTGCGTTGATTATCTGTTAGATGATCTGCCCGGTCTCCGGTCTGCCAGGTTGGTTGGTTAATGACAGAGTTTGAAAAGATAAACGTGCAAAAATGAGGATGAAAAGTAGTAGTAGTAGTCGTCGTCGTCGTCGTCGTAGCAGGCCACGACCGGGTGCGAGCTATAGGCCAATAATGCGATCACACCGATAAGCATCTTCGCGGGCGCGCGCGAGCACCGTAGCAGGCTGTGCGGTGAAACGAATTAGCGGGGATTGAGTGTTATTAAATTATTATTATGTCGTTTCAGCCACTGTCTTCGGGGTACCATCGGGGGGCTCCGGACTCGCGAATGGTGTGATGATTGTGATCGCCAGTCATCCGCTCGGTGTGATTGTTTACATAAGGAAATCGGAGCACCAGGAGTCGGTAACATTTTTTATTACTTGAAATAGCTTAAAGTTCAGTGATTTCACGTTACGCGTTGTGAGAGTGTGTTTTAATGTTTGAACCAAAAAAAAAACCGAATTTTCGCTCCCCTCATTCAGATGCGAAGCCAGCCTACTGTGAGCAATAAAATACATTTCACGGGCTCTAACAAACTAACACATTTTTTCCCCGTCGAGTTAGCAATGGCAGTTTTTACCGAGTGCTCTTCCTTATTACTACAGCTGTCACGCGCCCGTAGTTGACTGAACCAACTGAACCAACCGAAAGATTGATGGCCGGAAAAGTATGCTCTCGCGCGGGGGGTGGAAAACGTAATGTAGCAAAAATATTAAAAAAAAAAACCTGAATTTGGACCCACCATTTAACAACCGTCAAGGATGGTATGATTTATGGGCCACCGAGATGAGATGGGCTGGCTGCGGGACAACAGGCGGAACCGCGAACGGAAACACATGGCCGCTAGAAAAATATCGATGAAAATTGCCTGCGTCATCGGGAGTAGGGAAATGTTCGCCGTTTTTTCCTGACAGCAGCAGCAGCAGCAGTAGGCCTAGAAATGAGGATCACGCGTCATCGCAACATTTTGGTTCCGATTGTTTTCATAAATAGATTAAATTTCGATTGTGCCGATGCGTACGTGCGTGTGAGTTGGCGGTTCGCATAAACAAACTGGGACAAACATGTCAAGTACTGCGTCGAGTATCACTGACTGGTTTGTTCGTTGCCTAGCGACCACCGCCAATTACCCGCCTGCTTTCCATAGTTCGGTTCGGCTCGGCTCGCCGTTGTGTGAATCGTCTATTCGGACGACTGGAAATTACTTGAAATTTCTGTCATATCTCTCTCCTTCGCTTACGTCAGGGCGTGGGTGCATCAGCTCAACCTAAATCTTGATACCCGGGCAAATCCATTGTGTCCCACTGACGGAACGTGACCCGACGACGAACTGCGTCGTAAATTATTTTTCAAAGGTTTCGTGTGTTTTAAGCTTCTTAGATGAAGTAAAATGTGGGTTTGTGATTTTTTTTTCTATTGTTGTGAATTTTCAACTGCTCTCACGACCAAATGAAACTTTCTCGATACCCTCAGTTTGATAAAATTGAAATTTGATTTGGCAAACTTGTGTCATTGGTAGTTTGTTTACGAGTTTATGATGACTTTACGTCACACTAAAAGTTCAACCAAATAAAAATTAATACTTGTCTGCATTTTTATTCTGTTCACAGACTGGTAAATGACCGAGGAATGAAATAGCGGAAGCGGAAGATTAAGCGAAGCTGTCACAGAATAGTGAACGAAAAGTATTCGACTTGTGATATCTCCGCTCAGCCTTATTGAGTGTTGACGCGTAATGACGCGAATATTTAAACTCATACCTAACAATATAATTTGTATCGTGTGCAGCTCTGCGGTCGGGAGATTTTATTACCTTGTGTTCGTTAGATACTAGCGAGAGAGGTCATAACTGTCATTAACATAAACTGCTAACGAACTAATGAGTCGAAGACGAAACGTAAAAATAGAATCATTTCAATGGATATTTAGCGGCAGAAGTTTCGCTATCAAACGATATCACACTCTAACTAGTTGAACGAATCGATCCCAAAGCTTTGTTTGCATAATTTTCAGCCATTGGGATTAACAAATCCACAGTAAGAGATGAAGCGTATCAGGTATTCGTACTCACGTGAATCCGGTTGTGTCTCTGACATTAATCACCCCATCTTTTTCATCACTGCAGTCACTTGTCATGTTCTGCTTAACAATCTTTCTTCTAACGATTTGTTATAGTCGTGTCAAGACGTAGAGCCATCTTGGGCTAGTTTTAAATTTGATCAGTATTAGTAGGAAAACATATTGAAAAAAGAAGAAAAAGGGACTCGAACCCGTAGCCAGCTCCCGTCCCATCTTTGCGGTAGATTTTTTGCGATTTTCCAATTCCAATTTTTCCTATCTGTATCTAAAGATCAAATCTTTCTTCGCTTCATACTTTTATTCCTTGTTTCGATCAAAAACAGTGTCTGAATGGGCGCCTGTTTTAATCACAAGATTGATGTTTGAAGTTTGACTTTAAATTTTTGGCTCTTGACGGTCAGCTTTTCACATTTGACTTTTGATCTTCAACTTATATATTTTAACTTTAGGCTTTGATGCCTTGTTTTAGAATTTTTGATTTTTTTATACACTTCTGATACTTGCCTTTTATTTTTTGAGATTGGACTTTTAACTGTTGACTTTTGTCTCTCGATTTTTTTCGTTAACCATTTTACATTTGACTTGATAGTGAACGTTTTTTGTACTATTTTTTTTATCTTCTAGCATTTGACATTTGATTTTCAACTTTCGAACTTTTAATTTGCAACTTTCAACTTTTACCTTTCAACTTTTGACTTGACTTTTGATGTTTGACAGTCGACTTTCAACATATCGTTTGACTTTCTGATTTGTAACTTCTCTATTTCGACTCTAGTTATTATTTTTGACATTTGACTTTTAACTTAACTTTTGATATTTGACTTCAAGTTTCGGACATTGGATTTAGGTTTGGATTTTTGTTGTTGGATTTCTGATATCGGATTTTTGTTTTCGGATTTTCGACTTGAGGTTTGACTCTTGACCTTGGAATTTTTGATTTTAGACTATTAACGATCGAACATAAGCTTACGATTTTTTTTAATTCGATATTTCTCCTTGATTCTTCAAATTTTTTTTTAGACTTTTGACTCTTCACTTTTTTTTTCATTTACGTTTGACTGCATTCGACGTTAGAAGCATTTAGCTTTTGACATTGATCTTTTATTTTTTACTTATATTTATCATTATGTATTTTTCACTTATGATTTTTGACTATTTATTATTCACTTATGATGTTTGACTTTTGTCTTTTTTTTAACTCCTGTAGTTTTACTTCGGTCTTTTGTCTCTTGACTTTTGTCATTTTACATTAGACTTTCGATTTCTAACATATCTTTTGATTTTATGACTTTGGAATTTTGTCTTTAAAATTTGATCGCCTTTTTACATATAATTTTTGATCTAATGACGAATTCGGCGAAATCACTCTCGGCGAAATGACTCTTTCGGCGAAATGACCCTGATCCATTTTTAACATGTGACATTTCACTTGAATTGGAATTTTTTTAGTTTTAACTTGACATTAAACTGCCACCTTTAAGCATCAAATTTTTTACTTGATTTGTGACTCTTGACTTGATCGTCGATTTTTGTCCATTGGTGTTTGACTCTTTACTTTTAGTTTTTCTACTTTTGGCTGTTCAGTTAAATGTTTTCAATTTTTGGTTCAAAAAATAATGGCTTTTTACTTCTGAAACTCAGAATTGGTTTTTGGATTCTTCAACATTCGAAGGTTTGGATTCTTCAACATTCGACTAAAGTTTTGAACCTTGCCGTTTATAGTCCTAATTTTTTTTCCTGACACATTTAATTATTTGATATTCATGTTACGGGTTTTGGCCTTTCTCATATAGAAAGGCTATGCAATCACTGTGAAAATCGACTTTTTAACCGAATGGCATATACTATTCGAATCAGCTCGACGAACTGAGCAAATGTATGTGTGTGTGTATAACAAAAATATGCACTCACTTTTCTCAGAGATGGCCAAACCGATTTTCACAAACAAACGAAATAGGTGGAAAATTACCAATTTTATTAATATTTTTCCACGAACGATGGATAAAAACAGGTACAAGTCCCATAAAACTGTCTGATAAATTCTTACAGTTTGCAGAGCGTGTTAGTTTGTGGGCATGAAAACTTAATTCGGCACTACTGGTCCTCTCCTTTCCTGTTCCGAGAGCACCGAAAGTGGAGAAGGAAAACTCCTAGAACTACTGTCTTTAAACCTATTGTGAAATTCCATCCGGATCCGACTTCTGGTTCCGCAGTTATAGGGCGATGAGTGTCAAAGTTTTCAAATCGCCATGTAGGTAATAATAATAATAATAATCCTACTACATGTTTTATGCTGCTGATTCATGCTGTTTAGCTTGACTTACATATGCAGAAGTAACAGAAACGCAGATTCGTTTCGTTTTGTTAGATTTCGTTTAATTGGTTTAATCGAAATAGAGCATGAGATAGTAAGAATAGGTTTAACTACGTTCAAAACTGTTCCAATTTGTAGGTCATATTTGGTGGTAGTAAACGAACCAACTTCGGCTATTCCGTTTATCCGAATCCGGTTTCGGATATATGAGAAAGGCATCATTACACCACTAGGTGGATTAAAATAGGTTTTTTTAGAAAAGGTACCTCGGTAATTTCATATAAACTTAGTGAAGTACTTAGAAATATTCAAAAAAATGAACAACAAATTTGAAATTTTTGTTACTAATTAACAACTTATTAGCAACAAATTATCCACTGGAATTCGATTTGTATTTAAGCTTGTTTAAAAAGGGTACTTTGTTAACTTGATATGAAATTAGCGAAGTACTTGAATAAAATTGAAAAAAAATTGAGTGACGAATTCAAAATTAAATTAAATTAATTAAAAACTAATTAGCAACAAATTATCCACTGGATTTGGATTTGTTTTTAAGCTTATTTAGAAGGGGTACTTCGTTAACTTCTTATGAACTTAGCAAAGTACTCAAAAAAAAAATTGAGCAACAAATTCAAAATCACCGTAACTAATAAGTAACTAATTAACAGATCGGCTGAAAAGTTCGTATCGTTTCTATGAGAGGGCGCCACTAGAATTAAATCCATACCATTTTCAGTTAGTACCAACCTTCAAAAGATACGTGTATAAATTTGACAGCTGTCTGATTAATAGTTTGTGAGATATTGCATTTTGAGTGAAGCTACTTTTGTTATTGTGAAAAAAATGGAAAAAACCCTTCTTAATCCACCTAGTGGTGTGATAATGCCTTTCTCTTCTTTCATAACAGTCTCATGAAAAAATGTTTCATACTTTTATTAAATAATTTTGGACACTAATTTTGACAACAATTGATTGATTCGAGTAGTTCACAAAAGCATGCTTCAGTGTTTATGTCACACAGTCAGCATCATTTTTCCAAACTAGTGCTTGACATTTGCGTTGCCTATTTGTAATCAGTGATGCTAATCTAAAAAAAGCCTTCTTAGTCCACTTAGTGGAATTTTCATATATCTTGAAAAATCACCATAGGGGGGAGGAGTACATGAAATTTTCGAAATCGAAAAAAATGCCAAAAGGCTTAGAATTGCATGAAACGTCGAGATTTAGTGTCATCTCGAAAAAAAAATTTTCTAAGTCCCAGAAAGTTGATTTTTTCAAAAAAAATTTTTTTTGAGATGACACTAAATTTCGATGTTTCATGTAGTTTTAAGAGTTTCGGCATTAAAAAAATTTCGATTTTGGAAATTTCATGTACTCCCCCCTATGGTGCTTTTTCAAGGTCGAAAATTGTCAAACCTTTACCACCGGGCAGCACCCCTTACGCATGTCCGATTTAGGCCAAATTTTGCATAAAGGCTTTTTTCAAGGTGCTTAAACTTTTG
Organism: Malaya genurostris; assembly: GCF_030247185.1. Lineage (NCBI taxonomy): Eukaryota > Metazoa > Arthropoda > Insecta > Diptera > Culicidae > Malaya > Malaya genurostris. The sequence continues at coordinate 6,133,519 of NC_080570.1, read as the reverse complement.
AGCACTAGAACTTAACGAAAATAGAGGTGATTCCAAAATTTTGGCACCCTTATATATATATATATATATATATATATATATATATATATATATATATATATATATATATATATATATATATATATATATATATATATATATATATATATATATATATATATATAAGAGCGGTAAAAATCAATGTGTTTTGTCGGTTACGTCACTTATACCATCATATATCTGGAACCAAAAGTCACAACCATTTGATCTTCGAACTTGATCAATGGCCCGACAGTAGCTTTCAAACGAGCCCAAGTTTGTTAAAATCGGTTCAGCCATCTCGAAGAAAATTGAGCGCGTTCAAATATCTTCTAAAAGTGCACATACATACACACAGACATTTTCCGATCTCGTCGAACTGAATCGAATGGTATATAACAATATGGTCTCCGAGGCTCCGTTCGAAAGTCGGTTTTTCCAGCAATTCTAATACCTTTCTATAGAGAAAGGCAAAAAAGAATTTCGTGTGTTGATGAAACACTACTTTTTGATGAAAAAAAGTGCCGCCGATACCAAAAAATGGCTTGATGAGTGTTATCCAGACTCTGCACCGGGCGAAGCAACAATTCGTAAGTGGTTTGCAAAATTTCGTACTGGTCATATGAGCACCGAAGACGATGAACGCAGAGGACGTCCAAAAGAGGCTGTTACCGATGAAAACGTGAAAAAAATCCACAAAATGATTTTCAATGACCGTAAAGTGAAGTTGATCGAGATAGCTGACACCCTAAAGATATCAAAGGAACGTGTTGGACATATTATTCACGAATATTTGGATATGAGAAAGCTTTGTGCAAAATGGGTGCCGCGTGAGCTCACAATCGATCAAAAACAACAACGAATTGATGATTCTGAGCAGTGTTTGGAGCTGTTATATCGAAATAAAACCGATTTTTTTCGTCGATATATAACAATGGACGAAACATGGCTCCATCACTTCACTCCGGAGTCCAATCGACAGTCAGCTGAGTGGACTGCACGCGATGAACCGAACCAAAAGCGTGGAAAGACTCAACAATCGGCCGGTAAGGTTATGGCGTCTGTATTCTGGGATTCGCATGGTATAATTTTCATCGACTAACTTGAAAAGGGAAAAACCATCAACAGTGACTATTATATAGCGTTATTAGAGCGTTTGAAGGACGAAATTACAAAAAAAACGGTCTCATTTGAAGAAGAAAAAAGTTTTGTTTCATCAAGACAATGCACCGTGTCACAAGTCGATGAAAACCATGCTGAAATTGAACGAATTCGGCTTCGAATTGCTTCCTCATCCACCGTATTCTCCAGATTTGGCCCCCAGTGACTTTTTCCTGTTCTCAGACCTTAAGAGAATGCTCGCTGGTAAAAAATTTAGAAGCAATGAAGAGGTAATCGCTGAAACTGAGGCCTATTTTGAGGCAAAGGACAAATCGTACTACAAAAATGGTATCGAAACGTTGGAAGATCGCTATAATCGCTGTATCGTCTCTGATGGCAATTATGTTGAATAATACAGGGTGATTTTTTAAGAGCTTGAGAACTTTTTTAAACAATAAAACGCATAAAATTTGCAAAATCTCATCGGTTCTTTATTTTAAACGTTAGATTGGTACATGACATTTACTTTTTGAAGATAATTTCATTTAAATGTTGACCGCGGCTGCGTCTTAGGTGGTCCATTCGGAAAATCCGCTTTTTTATCGACAAATTTTGTTCAGCGATGAGGCTCATTTCTGGTTGAATGGCTACGTAAATAAGCAAAATTTCCGCATTTGGAGTGAAGAGCAACCAGAAGCCGTTCAAGAACTGCCCATGCATCCCGAAAAATGCACTGTTTGGTGTGGTTTGTACGCTGGTGGAATCATTGGACCGTATTTTTTCAAAGATGCTGTTGGACGCAACGTTACAGTGAATGGCGATCGCTATCGTTCGATGCTAACAAACTTTTTGTTGCCAAAAATGGAAGAACTGAACTTGGTTGACATGTGGTTTCAACAAGATGGCGCTACATGCCACACAGCTCGCGATTCTATGGCCATTTTGAGGGAAAACTTCGGAGAACAATTCATCTCAAGAAATGGACCGGTAAGTTGGCCACCAAGATCATGCGATTTGACGCCTTTAGACTATTTTTTGTGGGGCTACGTCAAGTCTAAAGTCTACAGAAATAAGCCAGTAACTATTCCAGCTTTAGAAGACAACATTTCCGAAGAAATTCGGGCTATTCCGGCCGAAATGCTCGAAAAAGTTGCCCAAAATTGGACTTTCCGAATGGACCACCTAAGACGCAGCCGCGGTCAACATTTAAATGAAATTATCTTCAAAAAGTAAATGTCATGTACCAATCTAACGTTTAAAATAAAGAACCGATGAGATTTTGCAAATTTTATGCGTTTTATTGTTTAAAAAAGTTCTCAAGCTCTTAAAAAATCACCCTGTAAAAACGAATTTTGGCAAAAAAAATGTGTGTTTCTATTAAACGATACGAACTTTTCAGCCGAACTGTTAGCAACCTATTCGCGTTATCATCGGTGAGAGGTGCTTCGCTAAGTTCATGTTCATGTGAATAACGTCTAGGCGTAAATTGAAATTGCTGCAAGGAATTACTCAATTGTTTCTACTAGAGTTCATGATCTTGGTGAACAAAATTTCGATTCCGAAGACCCGAATGCACTTACCGCGTCCCACGCAATGTCATTCATTCCAATCCGAATCTCACCCACATTTTCGCCCGTAGGCAATCCTGTTTCAACTCTTGGAACCACAGTAAAAACATAAACAAGCAGCTTCAAGATTGCAACCATTCATTTCTGTAAAACCCATTTAGCATTGTCACGTACATTTAATGACATTTCCCGTTCCCGAAGTCCCTGGCATGTTCGAGTACCATTTGTTTCATTATGGTTCACATTCCATTTAACGACGAAATTCAATACAGGAATGGGAGCGCGAGGAGTTGCAGAATTACTGCCAAACGCCGAGTTCCAGAATAACGGACATACAAACGTGAGGAGAATCGCCTGCAGGGAAAAGCGGTCTCAAGTATGCGTCTTGTCTTCTTACGACGAGTGTGTGTGTGTGCCGCGCCAGTCTGCAGTAGTAGAATCGTCTCTACGTTCCGGTTTTTCCTCCTGGGCCTTTCGGTGCGCTGGGTCGCGCATCCTGACATCGGTGCTACTGTTGCTGCTTCTCCATCATTATCATCATCATTCGCCGCATTCACCGAATAAAGAAAATTGTCTGCCACTTTTCGTTGGGCTCTCTGGGCTCCCACTTTGGCATATGTGAAAAACATTAGTGGTCGATAAAAATAATAACGAGTAAAAGCTTTGCTCGTTTTCCGTCAGAACACGGCCCAATGCCAGGAGGAAAACTACAAAACAAAAAAAAAAGAAGAGACTAAACATAAACGACATCCACAAAGAATCTACGAACAACCGAAAAAAAAACAACAACAAACAGCTTGTGATTGTGTTTGACTCACGACTGTCTTTTTTCCTCCACTCCAGGCCTGCTGTGTTTTTGTTACAACGTTGCGCTAGGTCAGGGACATATGCGAGAGATGTTATGTGTTATGTGGCGGCTTGCTGCGATGTGGGTGACCGACCGCGAATGACGATACGGCAGAGGTTTCCAGCGGTTGCTTTTACCCCTTTTCTCTTTCTCCAAGCCTAGAAATGTGACCATTATTGGTTGTCGACTGCTTTTTATTGTTCTGTGAAAATCGTCGTCATGTCAACGAGTTCGAATGTGACGACTGAACATGTCGGGGGGAAAACAATCCCCTACAGTACACGGGCCTTAACGATGTTTCATAAGTGCATGTTGTTCAGGTTTCGATCGTTCTCCCAACTCTGACACAAATGCCAGCCTCAAACCGTGGGCGATGTAATTTCAAAAAAAAAGTTAATTCAACATTGATTAAGACTTGGATTAAGACAAGTGGTTTTAGTTGAACGAACCCGCGCTCGGTCGGAAACTGGTACCGGTACCGGAGCAACAGTAGAAGGAGGAGGAGGAGCAGACCCGGGATAAATCGTCTCCGATAGCTGTTGTAATCAATTAACTTTATGATGATATTGTAGTTAATAAATAACTCGTTAACCAACGGCAGCCAGCACGGGGCTCGTAAGCTCGTATTTAATTTATTACCTCACCGCGAGTGTCCAAGAAGTGGACGACCGCCGGCAAACCTTTCAACTGCCGCCGCCTCTTTGGAGGGAACCTCCGCTTGCCGGCAAAAAGCCGCGACCACTTTCTTGCACACAGCACCGGCGGATCTCGTGCGGAAAATTGATTTTTTCTTCGCTCTGTTTTGCTAGATTTTTATCCCGCCACCACCAGAATGATGGGGGGGGCTGCTCACACATCCCGGCATCGTCGGTCGGTCGGTGGGGGGACACGACGAACCCCGAAAGAAATAAATTAAAATCAAAGCGAAATAAAGCAGAATTACTGCACGACACTCAATACGAGAAGAAGATCGAATCCAAAAGCCTTCTCGGTTGGGTTTCTCACAGCCTCCTCAAGCCTCAAGTCGCAGCCTCAGGCTGCATCCGAACATGGTGGAATGCATGCAGTTTGGCTATGCCCCAACCCGGAGAGACACATTCAAGAGTTGAGATATTAAAATGAAAGAGCAAAAAAAAGTAAAACAAAAACAAAACAAGCCGACAGAATCGATTTCTCTACACTTGCATGTTCGCGCTTCTTTTGCAGCACACAGCCGCTCCGTCGTGGAAGCTATTTGATTAATAAATTAAGCTACCGTGAAGTCGTGAATTACTGCTCCACGCGCGAAAACCGAACGAACATGCGATATTGGAACTGGCAGCCAAACTGTCGCGAAAATTTATTACTTGACAGATCGCACGAGGACGATAACATTTGCCTGGACTCTTGGGCTATGTGTTAGACCCTGAGAGCCTTGGTACCAACGCAGCACTGTTTGCTGGATTCGAATTTCCGGGAACTCTTTTTTTTTCAATGTAGGTAGGTTTTTGCTTCTTGTCCAATGTCTGGTCAAGTGGTTAGTTAGATTCATTCGAATTTTTCGCAGGATTGCGATTGTATCGGAGCTTCGTCGAAGTGAGAGAATTTCACCTATGATGAAAATGGAAAATAAATGGCTTTCCGAAAAAAAAATCACCTAATTCAAATCTTTTCAAGATAAAAAAATCAGATTCCGGATTCGAGATTGTGGTATTTTTTTCGGTAATTTTTATTTCTGCTATCGCGTTTCGTCAGTTTTTTCAATCTGTTTCCTCGTTGGGTGCTGATAAAAGGTAATTTCAGATGTGATCTAGTGTTCAGACCTTCAGAGAAAATACTTATTCTCCGAATTTTACTACCTAACTGTTGGCCAAATAATTGATTCCACGAACGGTTTTTCAACGCGAAGTAATTTATTTCTCGAACGAATTTCTTGTTCATTAATTCATTTTTTCTCAGCTGATTTTTTGTGATATAACATTTTCTGTGAACTAACTTTTGGAAAAATTATCCATTGCTCGACCTAATTTTCGGTGAAATGTCCCATTCAGTGAATTGATTTTTGGTGGAATTGCTGAATTTTCGGAGAAATGACTCATTCCTCGAACAGATTTTCAATGAAATGATTCATTATTTATTAACTGATCTTTTGTGATATAACTTTTTCCGTGAACTGACTTGGAAAAAATCATCATTGTTCGAACTGATTTTCGGTGAAATGTCCCATTTGACGAATTGATTTTCGGTGAAATAACTTTTCCCGTGAAATGACTTGGAAAAATTACTCTTGTTCGAACAAATTTTCGGAGGAATGAATTTCTCTGAACTGATTTTTGGGAAAATCCATTGCTCGAACTCTCATTGAATGAATTGATTTTCGGTTAAATTACTGAATTTTCGTAATCTTCGGATAAATGACTCGTGGTTTCGATTTATGGCGAAATGATTAATTCTTCGTCGACCAGCTTTTGGTGGAATGACTCTTTCGTGAACTGACTTCTGAAAACAATATTAAAAATGACCCATTCCCGAAACTTATTTTTAGTGAAATGATAGATTTTGTTAATTGATTTCCGAAGAAGTGGCTCATTCTTGAATTTTGACGAACTGCCCCAAACTGATTTCCTGTGGATTGACATATTCCTGGAATTTTGTTTTCGGCTGAAAGACTCATTTTATAAATTTCTGCGACATTTCTAATTCGTCGAACTAATTTTTGGTCTAATGACTCATTCCGTCAACTGTGATTTCGTTTGTTTTAGAAATTGAAATGTCTGATATGATCCAGTTTATGTCTCTGAATAAAGTAAAAGTTTAGGTGGATGGATTTCTAACTAATAAATAATGTACTAAAACTTAAAATCAAATACGATTCATTAAAATAACACAAGCGACCTTCGCCATAACAGCTCGACTTTTTTTTTTGCTCGTTTCGGAAAATGGTCTTTCCGAAAAATGACTCGACAAATTGAAGTCGATGAAAATACTCATTCGGCGAACTGACTCTCATCGGGAAAGTCATAAATCACGTCTACTGCGTTCGTCAGTTCCCATCGCAATGACGATTGTGAGCAGTAGATCACGATAGTTTTTGTTGATGAAACATATATAGGAAAATAATTCTAAGGAAAAACACGTGAAATGCTTCGTGCATGTATCTTAGGTTTCCGAAAAACCCGAACTGTAAGAATTGTATTGGTGATATTTCGACGCATCTGTGTCATGTCCATTATTCCTATGGGCAAAATTCGAATTTTTTTATTTCACAACAAATTTATTCTTGCTCTGATTCCGCTTCATTCATTGGACAAACGTATCGTGAAACCATCCGGCATTCGACGACCGTTTGCCTGTTGATGTCCAGACTGATGACTTCGGAGGCCGGATTCATTAAAAACAATGTTGCCTACGTTGGACGGAGGAATCAACGCGCAAACCCAACGAATGTTTCTGCGGCGTGCATTCGGCGTCTTGACCTTCGGGCGCCGTTGCAGCAGCTGCCTGTGCCGTTTTGAAACCGGAGAAACTGGAGATTGAGCCATGGAACAAGCCGACTGGTCGACGACGAAGACGAAGAAGGTTGATCCTCCCCATGCGTTACGAAACCGCACTCTGATAGCAGCAGCGCCGCTAACGGAGTTCCGTTTTTCGGAAGGCGTGTCAAGTTTAATCAATTTTAATCAGATTCGAAAGGTTGGTTTGGTCGGTCTCGCTGGCTGATCCCGTGGCGGAAAAAGTGTAGCCACCCAAGAAGAAGGTGAAGCCGAACGAACTTTTGACGCGCGAATGTGTGTGCAGCCGTGAGAAGTGAAAACCGATCCGGTAGATCTCCACCAGACACCAGAAAGGGTGAATTGCGACAGAATCAGGCTGGGCAGTTTTTTTTTCTTTCTCGTGATGTTGCTAGTCCTCTCCTGTCCTGTTCAAGGTAGGATAAAATTACTGCTTAACCGTTCATTGAAATACAATGAAGTAGTTCTCTCATGTGGTCAATTGTGGTTTTCGTTTTTTTGTTATAATTTTTGGACGCGAGAGGCGAATTCGAAATGTCACGTCGCGTCGCGTCTTGAGCAGAGACATGCTCAAGGTTTTACTACTTTTGCTGCCTGTGACAGACATTTAAAAAGGGTGATATGCTGGTAGGCTGTAATCAGATCATGCAATTCCAGTGCGGGATGCGAGATGCCCGGAGCTGTGGGTTGAGCATGAAACGGATCTTCGGTTAGTTTCACAAACTTCACTCTGAATGCACATTTCTTGTTTTTGACGAGAGTAGCTTTTAGGTTATGTTTGTGTGGAAGCTAAGTGAAAACTATCATATTGATTTGATTTCTGTATTAATCACAAAAATATTGTAGAAAATATTCCAAAAAATATTAGAACGAATTTCTGTTGATCAAACGGCACATCATAGTCAGGAACCCATAGCTCGAATGTTTCCAGTTCAATCATGTTTTCGATGCAGCAACTACAACGATAGAAAAGTTCTTTGCTCTCAACACGAAATATCGAAAAACACCACGGGAAATGCTTCGTGCATGCATTATTGGGTTCTTGTCGTTAAACGGTAGGAATTGTGATTGTACTATTACTAACCGTTTAAAGGCATCTCCTTACGATTGACAGCCGTAGGATTTTGTAACACTGAAAATAAGATATGTTGAGTTCGATTTTTAATTGTTTTGCTTCATTAGTATTTATTATTTCCACGAAAAGTTTAGTTTAGAATTCACAATTTAAGAATTCAACATGCAAATTTCCAAACTTAACATTCCGAATTCCGATTTTTTTAATTACTAATGTTCAATTGTAAATTTAAAAAAAATTGAATTCTCGAACTGTAAATTTGGAGTTCAACGTTTTAAATTCTAAGTTCTACCTTCTAAGCTCACAATTCTAACGCATAATACAAATACACAAACATTGAAATTCAAAAACATTATTCCGAAATATGAAAATATAACAACACAATAACACAAAAATCCAAATGGGCACAAAAACAGAACAACAAAAAATTAAAACGTAAAAAAAAATTATCGCTGCTAAACTGCGGCAAAAATAATACAAAAAAGTAACATAAATGCAACATAAATTTTCAACCTACAGAAATACAAAAAAAAACAATTACCCTGAATGCAACATTATTATAACAAAACTACAGCAAAAACGAAACAAAAACAAAACAAATATATTACAAACATATGACAGAAAAGCAATAAGACTTCACAACAAAATTCACCAAAAATACCTCTGAAACAGTAAAAATTAATCGAAAAATTCCAACAAATAAAACAACACATAAAACATCGGGATATATAAATTCTGTACTCCAAAACTCGGAATACATGAATTGAAATCACGAATTCAAAATTCCATGTTATATATTTAGAAACCTCATTTCTAAATTCGCAAAATTCATTTACAAAAAAACCGAAACGGCAGGAAAATAGCACTGGCGAAAACATGAAACAGAGAAATACAGAAGTGTACGAAAATATAGGAATGTTGCAATACAAAAATTTAATTCTATAGAAATACTAAAAAAATTCGAAAAAAATATTGTAAAACTACATAAAAAATACAACAAAAGTACAACATAAATGCAATATTATTATACTAAGAATACAGCATAAACGTAACAAATATACTACAAAAATATAACAATAAACAACAAGAAAGCATTAAGAATTCAACACCAGATCTCATCAAAACAATAACAAAAATACCCCGGAATATAACAAAAATTCATCGAAAACTTATAATTTACAATCTCAAAATTTTAAATTCCTAAAAGAATACTCCTGAGTTCGGAATACATCCGTCCGAAATCATACCAATTATAGCACGTTCGAAATTATATTATTAATTCAAAATTCCAAATGCAAAAAAAATTACACAAAAATGCCAATCTAAATCGAAAAAGCAACAAAAATGTTGCATTTAGTTATATCAAATTTTAGTATAACATTATTATACAAAAAATAGCAAAATCTCAAGAAATATACTACGAAAATACAACAGAAAACCAAAAAAAATACAAGAATAAAGAAATACAAATTTGTTAAGGTACTTTAGAACAACCAAAAACTGAAATATGACAAAAATACACAAAAATACATCAAGAAAGCATTAAAAATACGACAACAAAATACGTCAAGAACACAACAAAAATGCATACAACGAATTTGTCCGAAATACAACAGTATACCAATATAATAATACAGAAATAGATATTTGTTGAGGTACTTAAGTTGAACGAAAAACTAAAATCCAAAAAAAAAAATCACAAACAAAACGAAAGTATAACATAAAAGCAACATTATAATGCTGAAAATACAAAAAATACGACAAAAAACCATCAAAAATGCAATAATAAAGAATTAAAAATTTGTTGAGGTACTAAACTACAAGAAAAAAAAACTATAATATTTTGTTCTGTGTAAAAGTGATGCTACGGCGACGAAAAACTTATGTAAACTGCCTCATGAAATAAACGTATTTATGAAAAAAAAAAATAGAATAAAAAAATGTTACTCAACTGCAACAAAAATAATACGAAAATGTAACATCAGTGCAACAAAAAAATGCAAAAAAATAAAGCTGGACTACATAAAAAGTGCAATAGAAGTGTAACACAAATACAAACACAAAAAGCAAAAACAATACAAACATATTACAAAAATTCAATAAAAATGAGCAAAAATAAAACAAAAAAAGCATAATATGTCAAGAACATAACAAAAATACATAAAAAATACAACAAATATACAACGAAAATATAACTACCTAGAAAAACAACAAAATACTACACAAATACTACAAAACTGCAACACAAATGCAATACTTTCAAATTGCTACCAAAATACAACTGAAATTTATCCAAAACGTAACCAAAAGAAAAATATACCAAAAATTCAACCAACAAAAGGAACAAAAATACAGCTCAACAACAATCAAATCACAATACAATCAAACCACCTAAATACAACCCAATGCAACAAAAATACTACAAAACTACTCAAAAGAAACAAAGTCAAACATATGAAAGTTGAGGATTGAGATTGATGAAGGAAGATTCGAAGATAAAAGCGTAAAAAGAAACAAAATCCTCGCATAAGAAAAATTCAAAATCCAAGAGTAGATAATCAACAATCAAGAAGCTGAAGCTGAAATTTATAACTCAAGTTTGACGGACTTGGAGCCCATGTGAAAAATCGGGATATTCTAAATTCTATACTCCGAGTCCTACATTCTGAATGTAAATTTAGTAACTTAAGTCATGAGTTAAAAACTTCAATACAAAAATACGAAAATGAAGGAATATAGTGCTACTGAAAAACTGAAATATAGAAATATAGACCTGCAGAAATTCGGGACTTTAGAACGGTAGGAATACGAATGTTTTGAAATGCAATCAGTGAAACAATACAGAAATACGAAAATATAGAAATATAACAACGTAAAAATTCGAATGTGCTGAGGAACAAAAAAAACTAAAATGCTACAGAAACATTACAAAAATGTATCATCATTACTATGAATGATACTATGAAATGATACTAAACAATAGCAAAAACAGAACAAAAATTTAATAAAAAAAATTTGACAAAAGTATGACGAAATTTTTTCACTAAGAAAACAATCAAAACACCATAATAAAATTCACTTAGCACAAAACCAGTATCCCAGCATTAACTGCACGTCAGCCGTTTTTGTTAAGCCGTTAGATGGCGTTATAAAATCAACATAAACTGCTGATGCACTGATGAGTCGAAAGCAAAAACGTAAAAATTAAACGAAATTTATCAAAAACACTACGAAAGTACTTCAAAAACAGAACGAGAATGCAATAAAAATACTAAGAAAAACAGAAAAAATAATACCGAGGTGTTAAAAAAAAATACAACAGAAAAGTAATAGGAATACAGCCAAAATGAAACCAATACTGAACAGAAATAGTACTGAAATGTAACTTAAAAATATTATTAAAAAAAAAGGAAAAATTCACCTCAAATACAAACAAACTGCAATCCAAAATTCGCCTAAATACAACCCGCAATGCAAAAGAATTACAACCGATTTACCCAAAAGAAACAAATTCAAATATATGAAAGTTGAGAGCTGTTGGCTGGAGAATCAAAGATAAATATAAAAAAATGAATAGCTTCACAAACACACTGTTAGATGGCGTTAGAAGTAGAAAATTTAAAAAAATACTAAGAAAAACAGCAAGAATAATATAGAAATGTTACAAAAAATATCACATTACGACAAAAATACAACAAAAAAGAATCAGGAACGCAACCAAATTGAAACCAATATAGAACAGAAATACTACTAAAATGTAACTTAAATACAAGAAAAACATGACAAACAAAAAACAAACGAAAACAAAAAATACATCTCAAATACAATCAAACTGCAATCCAACAGTTAACTAAATACAACCCGATGTAAAGGAAATACAACAAATTTGCCCAAAAAAAAACAAATTCAAATATATGAAAGTTCAGAGTTGTTGGCTGGAAAATCAAAGATAAATTTAAAAAATTAACAGCTTTACAAATACAAATAAAATCAATTATAATAAAAAAAAGTAATTAAAATGCATATTCCAAGAGTAGATTATCAAAAATCAAGACTAAACTGAATTTTATAAAGTTAAAATATTATAACCTCTGAACTTCGAACTCGAACTGGGCACAAAACTCAGGGTTTTGATCTTTAGACTCTGAAATCACGACTCACGGTCTATAGGCTCAGGTTTGATTACTGCGAACTTTGGCTTCTGCACTTTTGGACTCAGGACTAAAGACTCAGAATTTTGGACACTGGTCTCCGGATTTTGAGTTCTGGTCTCTGGAATCAGGACTCGAGAATCCGAACTCAAGACTTTTGAACTTTTGGATCTCCTGAGTCATTCGATTTTTTACTCTTGATTCAGGATTTAAAGCTCAGGTCTTAGAACTATGAACTCAGGGTTTTGAACTCTGGTTTCAGGATTCAAAACTCCAAACTCCAAACTATGGATTCTCGACTTTTGGTTCTCAAGTCTTTTGACTTCTGATTCTCCACTCTGAACTCTAGACTTGGGTCTCCAGAATCAAGAATCTGAACTCAAAACGGTGAGATTCAGTGCTTTGAACTCTGGTTTCAAAGTTCGAGACTCCGAACTTTGGGCGCTTGACTCTTGATTCTTTACTCTTAATTCTGGACTTCGGGTTATTGACTCTCGACTCTAGAATCTAGAATCAGAACACACGATTCGGGACTTTTGGTTTTGACACAAAATTGAGGACGGCCAACTTTGGCTGCTGGACTTTTGGACTCATGACTAAAGACTCAGAATCTCCGAATTTTGAGTCTCTGGTCTCTGAAACCAGGACTCGAGAATCCGAACTTTAGACTCAAGCCCTTGAACTTTTCGATCTCCTGAGTCATTCGATTTTTGACCGTTGATTCAGGTTCTAAAGCTCAGGTCTGAAAATTATGAACTCAGGACTTTGAACTCTGGTTTCAGGATGTGAGACTACGAAGTCCAAATTATGGACTCTCGATTATTGACTTTCAACTTTTTTGACTTATGACTCACAACTCTGAACTCCAGACTTGGGACTCCGCAATCAACAAATCTGAGCTCGAAATTGTGAGACTCAGGGCTTGGAACTCTGGTTTCAAAGTTCAAGACTCCGAACTCTTGACTCTTGATTTTTGTCTCTCAATTTTGGACTGGAATCAGGACTCACGAACCACGATTCAAAACTTTCGATTTTTGTTTTTTTCTACTCTATTCTCTATTCTATTGAAATTTAGATTTTGAACTCTAGACTCAGATGTCAAGAATCTAACCTGGACTTGTGTACTCAAGACTTAGAAGTCCGGACTGTACTCAGCACTAAGGACTCGAGACTTTGTACTCTGAATCCAGTAATCTGAACTTTGGAACTCTGGATTCGAAACATAGGCCTTTGGATTCTGTTCTCTCGATTCTGGTGTCTGGACTCAGGATTGTCGATTCTCGATGCTTGATTCTGGTCTTTAAACTCAGTGTCCGGACGTTGAACACAGGACTCAGGACTAAGGGCTTAGGACTCTTCACTTTGTACGGTGGATTTTTACTCTGGAGTCTGAACTCTGAACCCAGGGTTCTGGACACAAAACTCAGGACTTTGTAGTTCAACATAAACTGCTCGAACTCGATTCTGGACTCTGGATTCAGGACTTTGGGCTGAATAATTTGACACTTGATGCTGGTCTTAAAACTCAGATTCCGGACATTGAACATCGGACTCAGGAATCAACAATCCGAACTTAGGGCTCAAGACTGAGGACTTTAGAATCTTCACTTTGTACTGTCAATTATTGTGTGATTACTCTGGATTCTGGACTCTGAACCCAGGACTCTAGACTCAAAACTCAGGACTTTCGATTCTGTCTCTCGATTCTGGTCTCTAGTAACTCAGATGGTAAAACTGATTCTTTTGATTCTTTGCACTAGATTCAGGTCTTAAAACTGGACTTCGAACACTGATTTCAGACTCCGAATTCTTGACTCTTGATTCACGATCTTTAACTCTGGACTTTGAAATCAAGACTCCGAACTTTCAAAGTTTCAACTCTCGACTCGAGACTCAGGACCCAAGAATGCGAATTGAATAGTTATTATTTATGATTTTGACTCTTGACTTTGGACTTAGGACTCCGGAAAAATTAGTATTATCCAGAATCTAGAAAGCATAAATATTAATGAATTTTCCAATGCTTTCTCTAACCTACATTTTATCTGACATATTTTTTCAGCTGAAAGAGATTTTCATTGTGTGTCTGAGGATCAAGTGCTCTTCATGACCTCCACAAAATGTTAGATTCTATAGAAATCTCGAGTTCCGCAAGACCCAGCCGGAAGCTGCGTTACTCGAGGGTACGTGAATAAAATGTGTGTGAGTGTGACATTCATAGATGTATGCTTTCGTCAGCCGTAAGTTCTATAGATGAATAGGAAGAATAAACGCACATACGGATGCGAATGAGTTTCCGGTTCGAGTAGGCTTGAATGTCAACCGACTGAATAAACTGGAGAAGCTTGTGGATTGCTATGAATTTTTGCTAGCCTACTTAGATCGCTGGGGCTAATAAAATTTCATCAGAGCATAACTGATTTTCTTCTTCGCTTTTGTACCCTTAATATTGGTGCCACACAATTTTATTGATTACTTGTTTCACTTGTCAGATAATTTTACGTTCCGATTTATGCTATCCTTAGAACATTTGTTTAAGTCGCAACATCCAAAATCGTGCATGGAAATCGTCCAACTTTGGGAGAATTTACAAATTACGCCTCCATAAATTATGAACACGTCGTCGTCGACTCGTCTGTCAGCACTACCATCGTCAGTTACATCCATTTGACCATTTCCCAGTGGCGATTTCACGGCGACCAGCAGCGTGAAAACAATTTTCGTGGAATTTGGTTTTGCTTTGGCCGGTCTGCCCGACAGACGAGTATTTGTGACTCATTTGTGGCTTTCGGTAGCCAAATGTAACGAGTGGAAATGTGCCCCAAGGATGAAAGCCAGAGTAGAGAGTCTCTTATTTTTTGGACCGTTTTGGACTTGGACTTGAGGTTGTAAATGCACATTTAACTAAGCAGTTAATTTAATGATGAGTCGAAAAACAAAACTGACAACTAGCCCCCCGGAACTGGAGAAGTGCCGAGAAAATTAAAAACTGGTAAAAAACGTCCATTTAGTCTCCCTGTTTCGCAGTTAATGTTTCGTAATAAATTTGTTGCACTGTTCGGTTGAGCTTGCCTTTCGTTTGCCATTCCTCTTCATCTGCGCAGGCGATAATTTATGCGAACGGAAAATTAATCTACAAACCGGAAAGAAATAACAAAAAAGTTCTCATCTTTTCTTTTCTTCGTCGCTGGTGGCTGCCGCCGTGCCGGTGTCAAAGGTTAAAACAATTCCTGTAGCGATGGGATGCGCGCCTACTCGCATCCACATTTTATAATTGGTAAAATTTTCCAACCAACCAATTTCCAGTGCAATCAAAGCAAACCGTCGCTTGCTTTCCGTTCCGCCCGGCTATTTACGATGTGGAAAGGCTAACGGGCCGCAACGCCTACTTCGACGTTGGGTTGGGCATTCGAGAGTCGAGCTCAATTGATCGATTTTGGGAAGACTACTGCGATTCAGTGAGTGAGTGAATCGGCGAAAAGCAGGTAAGCTTTTTCGTTTATTTTGGTCAGATATAACGCAACTGTCAATCCGATTCAGCAGCTGGGTTGAATTCGATGGTGAACAAAAGTATCGATTTTGCACAACACCACAGGGTGTAGCGCGTGAATTTTGTGACAAATGACAATCGGAAATTTTTAAATCAAATAAATTACCAGAACTCTCCGGGATATGACCGTACGAATGGTCTCGCCGTCGACACCACAAAAAGGGCGAACGAAGAAAAAAAGGCAGCGTCCAAATTGAATAATCACCTAAATGGCGATGCGCTGCACAGTGCTGCTGTTGTTGACTTGCATTGTTCCGAATTGAATGGGATAATTTCGCTTTAAAGAGGAACCGTGTTGATGTGGGTCACGTTCCGTCTGTCGCAATATGTCTTCATTTCGGGACCAAGCTATTACTAATAATACTGCTGCTACTTGCCATTGACCCCGGATTTGGACTGGTGTGCTAGCGTTGTCCTTGAACCTGGCCACGGTTACAGCGCATAAAAATTAAGTTGTTTTCCCCTGGCGTTGGTTCTTGGGTCAATGAGATCAAAAGTTTCAAACCGGCGTATGATGATGTGGGCAGATGGGAAATTTAATCTCTCTGGCAGTGTTCCGAAGCACGGACGACGGACGACGGACGACTACACGAGCTCGAAACAGGAACGGATGCAGTGTTGTTTTCTTTTCAGTCACCGTCGATCGTACGTCGGTCGTCCGTTCGACCAGATGTGTTTATTTATGCTCCGTCATGTGTTATGATCATTCTGTCAAATGGCAAACGATAATGTCTTGATATTTCGGTGGTTCCGGAGGGGACCACTAGCTTGCAGAATAATGGCTTAATTTCCTGAATGGTTTCTTGGTTTTGGGGTGCCTCGCCTAAATTTCCATTGCTTTTTGTTAAATTCGAAGATTCGAGCAGTTATCAAAAATAACAACCCTGCTTGAAAGCAGGGTTGTTCTTTGACATTTTGATAATTGATTTTCTACACTGAAAAATATCTTACAAAAATGTTTCAGACCTCTAGTAAAAGGATGACTTTTCAACCGTAAAAATTTTGAATTCAGTCGTAGTTTCAGTCAAATTTAACTAATCGATTTTAAAAAAAGTATAGAAAAGTCAAATTCTAACCAAAAGTTTGTTTTCGAGTCCAGAATTACGATATGCAGATTTAAAACTATTGAATGTTGCTCTGTTAAACCTGTTAAGAATTAAAACTTGAAACACTAGATTTGAGATTTTAGTCTTTAGACTGTAGGGTTTAGACTTTGAACTTTACACATTGAACTTTAGGGTTTTAGGACTTTAGGACTTTCGAGACTCGGACTTTTGACTTTTGACTTTTGACTTTTGACTTTTGACTTTTGACTTTTGACTTTTGACTTTTGACTTTTGACTTTTGACTTTTGACTTTTGACTTTTGACTTTTGACTTTTGACTTTTGACTTTTGACTTTTGACTTTTGACTTTTGACTTTTGACTTTTGACTTTTGACTTTTGACTTTTGACTTTTGACTTTTGACTTTTGACTTTTGACTTTTGACTTTTGACTTTTGACTTTTGACTTTTGACTTTTGACTTTTGACTTTTGACTTTTGACTTTTGACTTTTGACTTTTGACTTTTGACTTTTGACTTTTGACTTTTGACTTTTGACTTTTGACTTTTGACTTTTGACTTTTGACTTTTGACTTTTGACTTTTGACTTTTGACTTTTGACTTTTGACTTTTGACTTTTGACTTTTGACTTTTGACTTTTGACTTTTGACTTTTGACTTTTGACTTTTGACTTTTGACTTTTGACTTTTGACTTTTGACTTTTGACTTTTGACTTTTGACTTTTGACTTTTGACTTTTGACTTTTGACTTTTGACTTTTGACTTTTGACTTTTGACTTTTGACTTTTGACTTTTGACTTTTGACTTTTGACTTTTGACTTTTGACTTTTGACTTTTGACTTTTGACTTTTGACTTTTGACTTTTGACTTTTGACTTTTGACTTTTGACTTTTGACTTTTGACTTTTGACTTTTGACTTTTGACTTTTGACTTTTGACTTTTGACTTTTGACTTTTGACTTTTGACTTTTGACTTTTGACTTTTGACTTTTGACTTTTGACTTTTGACTTTTGACTTTTGACTTTTGACTTTTGACTTTTGACTTTTGACTTTTGACTTTTGACTTTTGACTTTTGACTTTTGACTTTTGACTTTTGACTTTTGACTTTTGACTTTTGACTTTTGACTTTTGACTTTTGACTTTTGACTTTTGACTTTTGACTTTTGACTTTTGACTTTTGACTTTTGACTTTTGACTTTTGACTTTTGACTTTTGACTTTTGACTTTTGACTTTTGACTTTTGACTTTTGACTTTTGACTTTTGACTTTTGACTTTTGACTTTTGACTTTTGACTTTTGACTTTTGACTTTTGACTTTTGACTTTTGACTTTTGACTTTTGACTTTTGACTTTTACTTAGTATTTGAGCCTTAAGCTTTTGAGTTCAGATTTAGACTTTCGATGGGCGTCAGTTTTTTTATTGTGATTTGTAGAACAAAAATCGTTTGAAAAATGAAATTTCTAGATTTCAAAAATAGCAAAAAAATTTTTATATCAACAGTCTTACAATTGCATGAATCATCAAAATTTTGTGTTTTTACTTTTTACTTTTTACTTTTTACTTCTTACTTCTTACTTCTTACTTCTTACTTCTTACTTCTGACTTCTTACTTCTTACTTCTTACTTCTTACTTCTTACTTCTTACTTCTTACTTCTTACTTCTTACTTCTTACTTCTTACTTCTTACTTCTTACTTCTTACTTCTTACTTCTTACTTCTTACTTCTTACTTCTTACTTCTTACTTCTTACTTCTTACTTCTTACTTCTTACTTCTTACTTCTTACTTCTTACTTCTTACTTCTTACTTCTTACTTCTTACTTCTTACTTCTTACTTCTTACTTCTTACTTCTTACTTCTTACTTCTTACTTCTTACTTCTTACTTCTTACTTCTTACTTCTTACTTCTTACTTCTTACTTCTTACTTCTTACTTCTTACTTCTTACTTCTTACTTCTTACTTCTTACTTCTTACTTCTTACTTCTTACTTCTTACTTCTTACTTCTTACTTCTTACTTCTTACTTCTTACTTCTTACTTCTTACTTCTTACTTCTTACTTCTTACTTCTTACTTCTTACTTCTTACTTCTTACTTCTTACTTCTTACTTCTTACTTCTTACTTCTTACTTCTTACTTCTTACTTCTTACTTCTTACTTCTTACTTCTTACTTCTTACTTCTTACTTCTTACTTCTTACTTCTTACTTCTTACTTCTTACTTCTTACTTCTTACTTCTTACTTCTTACTTCTTACTTCTTACTTCTTACTTCTTACTTCTTACTTCTTACTTCTTACTTCTTACTTCTTACTTCTTACTTCTTACTTCTTACTTCTTACTTCTTACTTCTTACTTCTTACTTCTTACTTCTTACTTCTTACTTCTTACTTCTTACTTCTTACTTCTTACTTCTTACTTCTTACTTCTTACTTCTTACTTCTTACTTCTTACTTCTTACTTCTTACTTCTTACTTCTTACTTCTTACTTCTTACTTCTTACTTCTTACTTCTTACTTCTTACTTCTTACTTCTTACTTCTTACTTCTTACTTCTTACTTCTTACTTCTTACTTCTTACTTCTTACTTCTTACTTCTTACTTCTTACTTCTTACTTCTTACTTCTTACTTCTTACTTCTTACTTCTTACTTCTTACTTCTTACTTCTTACTTCTTACTTCTTACTTCTTACTTCTTACTTCTTACTTCTTACTTCTTACTTCTTACTTCTTACTTCTTACTTCTTACTTCTTACTTCTTACTTCTTACTTCTTACTTCTTACTTCTTACTTCTTACTTCTTACTTCTTACTTCTTACTTCTTACTTCTTACTTCTTACTTCTTACTTCTTACTTCTTACTTCTTACTTCTTACTTCTTACTTCTTACTTCTTACTTCTTACTTCTTACTTCTTACTTCTTACTTCTTACTTCTTACTGCTTACTGCTTACTTATTACTGCTTACTACTTACTTCTTACTTCTTACCTCTTACTTCTTACTTCTTACTTCTTACTTCTTACTTCTTACTTCTTACTTCTTACTTCTTACTTCTTACTTCTTACTTCTTACTTCTTACTTCTTACTTCTTACTTCTTACTTCTTACTGCTTACTATTTACTACTTTGTACTTACTTCTTACTTCTTACTTTGACTTGAAATTTCATTTTAGATTATGTACTGTAGTCTTTGAATTTCAAACTCAGTGTTTGAATTTTAAGCTTTTGAGTTCAGATTTTGACGTTTGATGGGCGTCAGTTTTTTTTTTTTGACTTGTAGAACAAAAATCGATTGAAAAATAAAATTTCGAGATTTTCAAAATAGCAAAAATAAATTTTATGTCAAAAGTCTTACAATTGCATAAATCGCCAAAATTTTGTGTTACACCGAAGTAATTTTTTTTGTCTTGAATACGATTTACTTTACTGTGGGGCACTTTATCAAAATTTACTCTCTGAATGAGTGACACGTTTTTAATCGTTAATATTTCTTGTTGTATCTAACGTATCAATATAATTTTTGTCACATGTTATCAGAAATATTAACATAAATTTATGATAACATTTTCAGTTGTATGAAGTAATCACAAATAATTCAAAAATAAAAGTTTCTGAAATGTTTGGTATCAACGAGTATCAAAGAAAAAAGGGATTAAAGAGGTAACACTTTATATATTTCATTCATTCTAGCCTACGCATTTGACTGAGCAGGAAGTAAAGCAAGTGCATCATTCTGGTTGGTTCAGGTCCAGAGCTCAGTTCCAGTTCCCGAATTAGGAATTCAATTGCAGGACGTTCGCAGAGCCAGTTTCCCTTCAAAGAAGATCGATTGCGTCATCCTGCTGCTGGTCGTTTGCATTGGTGCAAAATACAATGAAAAGTGGACAACGATGGGGAACATTATGGAAAATCGACCCTTCTAATGGCTCCAAACGTTATCTTAAGAAAGATTCCTTCTTTGCAAATTGGGAATAAAAATGCTCAGTTTATTGCCAATCTAGAATTATTTTGTTAGCTTTGTGCACTTTTCGCAGTGCAAAATTAGCATCAAACGAGTCCGAATGAAGTCGGCATTTGACAGCTTTGCGTTTTTGTGCTTAACATCGTGGAGAATTCCATAATTTGGCCCTTCAAAATGCCAGAAATGAATCCCGTACAGCATTATGATAGTTTTTCTCACCAAAACTATGCAAATCCGAAATGAAATAATCGACATCAAAATATATGTTGCTATTTTTGTTGCCGTACTTTTAAGCGCATTTAAGCCGAAATAAAAAAAACTAGTTTTTAACTGATTATGTGATTTACTGTGATCACTTTTAAAATGAAGTGAAAACAAATTTTTCTTTTATACTGTGTTTTGAGCAGTCCTTCGTTACGGGTTTCTGTAATCGAGAACAAGCGTTAATTGTTTTTTTTTCAAACAGCGAAACATCAACTAGTGAACTGCTGTTGATTCAAATCCTACTCGGATATTTATAAGGAAGGCGTATCTCCGGATGTGAAATCCAAAAGCAAAAAAAATGAAAGTCAGCTGATCGTTTTCACATTGCGAAAAATAACACATTTTACAGGAAACATATTTTCTTTTTCCATCCATAAAAGCATTTCGCCTTCAAGTCTATATAACCCGTCCTCGTCGGTCGGTTACGTTCATCGAGAAGATCATCAACACCCTCACGGTAGTGTCCATGGAAGGATGAGAGAGGGTGGTGATGGTGATGTATCTCCAAATGGATCTCGATGGACGATTATCGAGTGGACATTTTTTTTTGACGCGGGTACAACGACAGCTGACAGCACAAGTGACGTGTGAATGACTCTCGATGTTCGGCATGGTTCGTGGGTGGTTCCAATCGAAGTAGCCCTAGTTGGTTGGTTGCTTTGACGACACCGCAGTTTACGAGAACCGGCCTACTAAGAGCTGTGTGAATGTATTGAATAAACAAACAAAATATGTAGCTGCATATTATGCGTAATGATGGTCATAAAAGTGGATTACGAGTCGTTGCAACAAGCGATCCGATTCGTCGTGGCAAGGGTCAACGAACCGGGTGGGGGGGGGGCTAAGGGTGGTAACGTTTGTCGGTTGGTAAAATGCCGCGGGCCGCGAAACGTTTTGTAGCTGAAGAAAAACATTCTTGTCACTCTCTTTTTCTCTCCGGCATGTTTCTTCAACCCGGCTGCCGTTGATTGCTGGGAAATGCAACATTGTGTGTTTTCATAGAAGTCATAATGATTGGCGTGCATGCAATGCATTTCAACGCAATACCACCACCGGTTTATAGGATGGTATGTAGGTTGAATGTGGTAACGTTTCTACGAAAACTTCGTTCGTGTCTGATGCCGTAAACTTCCGCCCGGAATGACACACTTTTTCGTCGGAACCACAAGCCGCTGCGGAACGCGGAAGATCGATCGCCAACAACCGAACCGACGCAGAGCGGGAGAAAGTTCCCGTGTTCCCGTGCCCTCTGCCGCAGACAATAATCGTATCTGCATAAATTCTTTTCCGGGCCGAGCCGACGAGCCAAGGAGAATCGAGATTCCAGTACCAAGATCCAGATGGGACACGCTGGTATTAAAATGAAATACAACCCAACCATAGATCACTTGCAATCGTGTGGTTAAATTAAATGGATGCAAGCCCTCTGTACACACAAACACCCCACCCCCCATCCTCTCATCAGTTGTCACACTTCGCCCTCGAGGCGGAACATCCAGAAGAATCAATCTCCGATGCAGCGAACGCGCCCTGAATAAAGCGCTTTGTTGGAGCGAGCCAGCAGTTCCTTCAGCACGGTCTGGTCTCCAAGCTCTACATCACCACCAGGCCAAACCGAACCAAACCAGACCAGGAACGACTAGGACCAGGAACAACGACCAAGGGGATAGTGCGCATTATTTATGCTTGACTTATTCGAAAACGCTGAGTTATTATTATTTTTGCTGTTCTTAAATGAACCAGATTGGTTTCTGTGTTCGTCTGTTCCGCGTTTAAGCTAAGCCGGGACCCACCGCTTCCGCTTGCTGCTGCCTGATCTGGTGACTATCAATAATAAAGGGTGATTTTTTAAGAGCTTGAGAACTTTTTTAAACAATAAAACGCATAAAATTTGCAAAATCTCATCGGTTCTTTATTTTAAACGTTAGATTGGTACATGACATTTACTTTTTGAAGATAATTTCATTTAAATGTTGACCGCGGCTGCGTCTTAGGTGGTCCATTCGGAAAGTCCAATTTTGGGCAACTTTTTCGAGCATTTCGGCCGGAATAGCCCGAATTTCTTCGGAAATGTTGTCTTCCAAAGCTGGAATAGTTACTGGCTTATTTCTGTAGACTTTAGACTTGACGTAGCCCCACAAAAAATAGTCTAAAGGCGTCAAATCGCATGATCTTGGTGGCCAACTTACCGGTCCATTTCTTGAGATGAATTGTTCTCCGAAGTTTTCCCTCAAAATGGCCATAGAATCGCGAGCTGTGTGGCATGTAGCGCCATCTTGTTGAAACCACATGTCAACCAAGTTCAGTTCTTCCATTTTTGGCAACAAAAAGTTTGTTAGCATCGAACGATAGCGATCGCCATTCACTGTAACGTTGCGTCCAACAGCATCTTTGAAAAAATACGGTCCAATGATTCCACCAGCGTACAAACCACACCAAACAGTGCATTTTTCGGGATGCATGGGCAGTTCTTGAACGGCTTCTGGTTGCTCTTCACTCCAAATGCGGCAATTTTGCTTATTTACGTAGCCATTCAACCAGAAATGAGCCTCATCGCTGAACAAAATTTGTCGATAAAAAAGCGGATTTTCCGAATGGACCACCTAAGACGCAGCCGCGGTCAACATTTAAATGAAATTATCTTCAAAAAGTAAATGTCATGTACCAATCTAACGTTTAAAATAAAGAACCGATGAGATTTTGCAAATTTTATGCGTTTTATTGTTTAAAAAAGTTCTCAAGCTCTTAAAAAATCACCCTTTAGAAGTGCTTGCTGGGGTACTAATACGCAACTTCCTGAGGATTAAAGTGTCACCTTACCATCACCGATACGCGAGGGGATTGGAATTATGGAAGAGCTTCCATTCGATAATTACTCAGGGGTTCATAAATCTGTTTTCACAAGTGGCTTCTTGGTTGGTGGGTTCGATTAGTGTAGCTTCACAGAATGCTCGACGATGTTTTGTTTAGTGGATAAATGGAAGTTGAGGAATGTTTACTCAGTTAGGCGTCTTCAATTTTTATGTTTTTCGGAAAATTTTCAAGATTCGGCAAAACTACCTTTCGTCCGACATTCGGCGAAACGATTTTCTATTTTCGATGAAACGACTTCTGACTTACGGCAATGCGACGTTCGAGTTTCGGTGAAAGGACCTCTTACTTCCAGAGAAACGACTTTCAACTTTCGGTGATACGACACTCGATTTTCGGCAAAACGATCTCCGGCTTTCGGTAAAAAGTTCGTCCAAAATACAGAGTTCTGCTACTCCTAAAGCACAGGAATTCCTTTGGTAGTAATTCTTTAAACTTATGATTAGTAAAAATTGGGAATGTTGAAATTTGGTATTTCATTCTATTCACTGACATTAAAGAGTTCTACAGTATACTGTGAAATGCAGAGAGGCTTTTTTAAATAAAAACATTCAAGAATTTCAAGATAGCATCGCATATAACAAATTCGTTGAATTGGTCGGTACCAAATCGGTCATCGATTTTGCTAAAATTGCCTTCATTGAAACGGCTTTTGGCGAGTTCTCCTTCGCAAAATTGACTACTGGCAAACTGGCTTTCAGTGAACCGTCCTTCGGCGTCTTTTGTCTTTAGTTAAATGATCTTCGGTGAAAAGACTATCTATGAAGTTAGTTTCGACGAAGTGGCTTTCGAGGAAAAGGTATTCACAGAATAGCCCGCCGTGAAAAGGTTTCCGGTGGAATGGCTTTCGTTGAAATGCTCTTTGACTAGATGACCTTTCGCAAATTGATCTTTGGGAAATAGGTCTTTTACAAAACGGGGCCTTTGTTGAATTGACTTTCGACGATTTGGCCTTTGGTGAATGGTTCTCGGTAAAATTACTTCCGGGGAAATGGACTTTGCAAGGATGTTGCCGATAATAATAAAAATAATATTAACTGCAAAAGCAAAAACAACAAAAATTATTAAAATAAAAAGTAGACCAATAATCTCAAAAGGTCTTTGGAGAAGTAGTCTTCAACGGATTGAACTTTGGTGAATTGGTCTTATGGTGAAATGACTTTCGGCAAAATACCCTTTGTTTAAATAACTGTCGATAAAATGGACAATAACAAATTGGCGCTTGGCAGATTGATGTTCGATGAAATACTTGGCCTGCGGAAAATTAGTTTGTTTGTTAGTTTTATTTCAAGACTTGAGTTTTTTGAGTCTTGATTCTACAGTCTTGAATTTTCAGTCTTTTGAATCTTGAATTCAAAGTCTTGAGTCTTTTGAGTCTTGAGTTTTTTAATGTTGAGTCTTTAGTTTTGAGTCTTGAGAGTCTTGAGTTTGGAGTCTTGAGCCTTTTAAGTCGTGAGTCTTTTGAGTGTTGAGTCTTGAGTGCCGAATCTTGAGTCTTTTGAATATTCAGTCTTGAGTCTTTTGAGTGTCTTATGAGTGTTGTGTCTTTTTAGTCTTCAGTTTTGAGTCTTGAGTTTTGAACCTTGAGTCTTTTGATTCTTGTGTCTTTTGAGTCTTGAGTCTTTTGAGTCTTGAGTATTTTGAGTGTAGAGTTCTGAGTCTTGAGTATTTTGAGCCTTGAATCTTGAATCTTTTAAGTCTCGAATCTTTTGAGTATTGAGTCTTTTGAGTCTTGAGTTTTTTGAATCGTGAGTCTTTTGAGTATTGAGCCTTGATTCTCAAATCTTAAGTCTTTTGAAACTTTCGAGTCTTGAGTCTTTTTAGTCTTGAGTTTTGAGTCCTTTGAGTCTTGACTTCTTTGAGTGTTGAGTCTTGAGTTTTGAGTCGTTTGAGTATTAAGTCTTTTAAGTCTTGAGTCTTGAGTCTTGAGTTTTTAGTCTTGAGTCGTTTGAGTCTTGATTCTTTTGAGTGTTGAGTCTTGAGTCTTGAATTTCTAGTCTTCAATCTTTTGAGTCTTGAATCTTGAGCCATTAATCTTCAGATATCAATTTTCAGTCTAAGATTTAAAGATCTAAATCTGTGTAACCTCTTAAGACTAAACTGTGAAGTATTAGGTCTTAGGCCTAAGGTCATAGGTCTTAGGTCTTAGGTCTTAGTTCTTAGGTCTTAGTTCTTAGCTCTTAGTTCTTAGGTCTTTGGTCTTAGGTCTTAGATCTAAGGTCTTAGGTCTTCGGTCTTAGGTCTTCGGTCTTAGATCATAGGTCTTAGGTATCAGGTCTTAGGTCTTAGGTCTTAGGTCTTCGGTCTTAGATCATAGGTCTTAGGTCTCAGGTCTTAGGTCTTAGGTCTTAGGTCTTAGGTCTTAGGTCTTAGGTCTTAGGTTTTTGGTTTCAGGTCTTAGGTCTTAGGTCTTAGGTCTTAGATCTTAGGTCTTAGATCTTAGGTCTTCGGTCTTCGGTCTTCGGTTTTAGGTCTTAGGTCTTACGTTTTTGGTTTTTGGTTTTAGGTCTCAGTTCTTCGGTCTTAGGTCTTAGGTCTCAGGTTTTTGGTTTTTGGTTTCAGGTCTTAGGTCTTAGGTCTCAGGTCTTAGGTCTTAGGTCTTAGGTCTCAGGTTTTTGGTTTCAGGTCTTAGGTCTTAGGTCTTAGGTCTTAGGTCTTAGATCTTAGGTCTTAGGTCTTCGGTCTTCGGTTTTAGGTCTTAGGTTTTTGGTTTTTGGTTTTAGGTCTCAGGTCTTAGGTCTTAGGTCTTAGGTTTTTGGTTTCAGGTCTTAGGTCTTAGGTCTTAGGTCTTAGGTCTTAGGTCTTAGGGTTTTGGTTTTAGGTCTTAGGTCTTAAGTCTTAGGTCTTAAGTTTTTGGTTTTTGGTTTTAGGTCTCAGGTCTTAGGTCTTAGGTTTTTCGTTTCAGGTCTTAGGTCTTAGGTCTTAGGTCTTAGGTCTTAGGTCTTAGGTTTTTGGTTTCAGGTCTTAGGTCTTAGGTCTTAGGTCTTAGGTCTTAGATCTTAGGTCTTAGGTCTTAGGTCTTAGGTCTTAGGTCTTAGGTCTTAGGTCTTAGGTCTTAGGTCTTAGGTCTTAGGTCTTAGGTCTTAGGTCTTAGATCTTAGGTCTTAGGTCTAAGATCTTAGGTCTTAGGTCTTCGGTCTTCGGTTTTAGGTCTTAGGTCTTAGGTTTTTGGTTTTTGGTTTTAGGTCTCAGGTCTTAGGTCTTAGATCTTAGGTTTTTGGTTTCAGGTCTTAGGTCTTAGGTCTTCGGTCTTAGGTCTTAGGTGTTAGGTCTTAGGTCTTAGGTTTTTGGTTTCAGGTCTTAGGTCTTAGGTCTTAGGTCTTAGGTCTTAGGTCTAAGGTCTTAGGTCTTAGGTCTTAGGTTTTTGGTTTTTGGTTTTAGGTCTCAGGTCTTAGGTCTTAGGGTTAAGGTTTTGGTTTCAGGTCTTAGGTCTTAGGTCTTAGGTCTTAGGTCTTAGGGTTTTGGTTTTAGGTCTTAGGTCTTAGGTCTTAGGTCTTATGTCTTTGGTTTGAAGTCTAACGTCTAAATCTATGTAGCGTCTTAAACCTAAATTTTGAAGGCTTAGGTATTTGATTTAAGGCACAAATCTCCAAATATCAAGGGGAACGTGCCATTTGAGCCAATTTGTTCTGATTCCTGATTCTTGATAGGTATTTGATCTTTCGTCTTTTATCTTTAGTTTCAGATCTTAAGTCGAAATCTGAATTCTAATTCTGATGGCCTAAGTATTGTGTCAAAAGTCCAATGTGTGAGGACTAAAGTTCCAGTTCCAAACTTGTCAGAAGAGAACACATAACATTTTGAATTTTCCGAGTTATCTACATCAAATTGCAGTTTCGATAGGGTTTAAGTCGAGAGACTGAGATATCCAGACCAAGATGATGGTGCCGTTTCAGTTTTTTGGACGCGCATTACGATTGTTCTAGGCGTTCTCTATTTTCGGCTCTTGAAAAAAGCCAATTTCAGTTCAGTTTCGTTAGTAAATTACGAGGTTTTTCTCTGCATTCAAATTCTACGTTCTCATTTCAGGTTTGATAGTGCGTTGCACGAAATCGGAACTGTTTCCCAACCAGGAACGCTTCTCTCAAGCCCAGGTCAATTAAAAAATTCCATCATCATCACCATTTTCGACCAACTGCGATTCGTATGCTTTTCGCAGTATGAAGACGTAAACGTTGTCTGATCGTGTTGGGACAGACATGAGTTCCATTTTTCGGAAGTTGAAACTCAATATTTTGCAAAGCCCAGGATTTAGTCGAAGGTAGCTTTTTATATTCAATCGTTTGATTTGTTTTAGTTTGTACTTAAATTCAGGATCGTAGCATCTACCATGCAATGTACACTATAAATTGGCAGCGAAGTCTGTTGAAACAGAAGGTTAAATTCCACAAAACGGAATGCTAGAATATCATAATGCCAATATTTAATCATTTTTGCGTCAGTCCAGTTATGGCTCTGTTATCAGCCACGCATCTTTTTGCCGTTTTAAAAGCTTGCGCCTTATTCATATTTACCAGGAAAAAAAACATGAGGATGGTAGCTGAATTGAAATAAGTTGAATTAACTTTTCCGTGTGCCGAATGTTTATAATTGAACTCTCATAATGACATTTTAGATTTTTCTTTTCTTCACACTGACGTAAAACGAAAATGGTTCAATTTAATCAAGGCTTGCTGTGATGGTCCCATTATTGTTATGACAGTTTTCACAAGCCAACAGTCTTACCCAGTTGCGTACGGAAAGAGGCGAAAAACAATTTTTTTTGCCAAGAAATTCTACGATCGTGTGTTATTTTACTTAATGAAATTATCGAATTTTAATTTATTGTTTATTCCTCCATTATTCCGAACAACTTCATCCAAGCACTAATTTTCTTCTCCTTCTCCCTCTCGCTTTCAGAGCCCAACCTCAATCGGTGGTGAAATCGTTTCGCAAACGGCGCGGACCGGCAGTAAGGAAGGTGCAAAAAGGCCCATCATGTTCAATAATAGCATTTAACAACCGGGCCAATTCGTGGCGGCAGTGGCTGTGAAATGCTAATTGGTGGGTTAAATACAGGAAAATGACCTCCTCCGGAATGCAGCACCACCAGGATTCCGCAGATGATTTCGCCCGAACGACGAAATAATTAGCGCCATCTTTCTCTCTCGTTCGTCCCCCGGTGAAGGTGGACATCAAATCGGATCTGTTCTCCGAGGGGGGAAGGAAATTCGGAGTGTGTGTGTCGTACCTCCTCCTCTTCCTCCTCGTCGTCGCTTGCTGCCCCCACGTAGTTCGGGCCCCGTAAGATGCCTTGGGGCTGTCTCTGTTCCAAGGAAAAGAAACGCCCGCAAATTAGCAGTCCCATATTGAAGGTGAGTTCTCTGTGTGTTCTGTGATAGCTTCATTAGGGTTGTAATGCAAATTGAACTGCCATGCTGGAGAGTTGTCGCCCCGTCACCGTCCCCATGATATATGTTTTGGTATGTTGGAAACTGTCGATCTCGGCGTGGCGCGACACGGAAAGTTGTCGATTGAAAATTGTTTTTTTGAATTGCGGTAAATCATGGTTCGTGCTCAAGAGACAGCTGAAAATCCCCACTCGGAAAAATTGAAACTGCTGAGAGGGGGGTAATAGGGAAAAATTTGCCTGACAACCGGCACACGCCGAGAACAACCGACAAAACAGTTCCCACACTTGGTAATTATCATCAGCGGAATGAATTATTTCCGCCCATTATAACACATTGCTGGTACATATTTTTTTTTGTTTTTGTTTCTTGATTGTTGAATGAAACTTCAAATCGGCATGAAAACAAAACGAACAGGAAAACAAAAACAACACGCAGCGGCTTCGTCGCCGTCGTCGTCGTCGCATGCTTTGATGAACATTCACAGATAAGCCCGCAGTTCGCAGTGGTGAATGACATTCGAAGTGTGAAATTTGTTTGCACTTTTTTGTTGTTGGTATTGTTCTTCTGGAGTTTTGAATGGAATACTGACATAGCAGACGGGGGTTGGTCTCCGGGTGAACTGCGTTTTGTGCCATAATCGGAATGCTAAACTCGGAACGGGAAAATCTTTAGTGACAACAAGGAAGAATGTTGTTCTTTGAGGCTGCGTTCGCCGTTTTTGTGTAGCTCAAGTCGTCCGTTTGCCGTATTAAAGTTTTTTTTTTGCTGAAAAGTGAAAGAATTTTTCGGAACCATTTCAAATTGTTTGAAAAAGTGAAAATATTTTCAAATAAAAATCTCCCGGAATTTTGAACACCTCTCGCCGATGATAACGCAAATAGGTGAAATAATGAATAATAATTAGTTAGGGAAATTTTGAATTTGTTGCTAAATTTATTTTTTATTTGTTGAGTACTTCGCTAACTTTATATGAACTTAGCGAAGTACTTAAAAATTTAAAAAATATATTAAGCAACAAATGCAAAATTACCGTGACTAATAAGCAACAAATTATTCACTGGGCTTCGATTTGTTTTGAAGCATATTTGGGAGGGGGGCTTTGCTAACTTCATATGAACTTACCGAAGTACTAAACAAATAATAAAAAAAATGAACAACAAATTCAAAATTTCCATAACTAAATAGCGACAAATCAGCAACAAATCATTCACCTATTTGCGTTATCATCGGCAAGAAGTGCAAGAAGTTCATGTTCATCCCGAAAGTTAATAATCTACTATTGTCAACGAGGAATGCTCGCGTTTTTCAAGTACGAAGAAACGTTAATTTTTCCAGTTTTCTAATCATTACTATAAAATGGTCGTTAAATAAATATTTTTTTTTATTCAATACTATAATATAAAATTAAGGCACACAGCTTTTTTAACGTATGACAAAAAACTCACTTTCAAGGATCACATTGAAGGAATCCAGGCAAAGTGTAATAAATATATTAAATGTTTATATCCTCTTATAAACAGAAATTCTAAGCTCTGTCTAAAAAACAAATTGTTAATTTATAAACAAATTTTCAGACCAGCCATGCTTTATGCGGTACCAATTTGGTCAAGCTGTTGTTCCACCAGGAAGAAAACGCTTCAAAGGATTCAGAATAAAATTCTGAAAATGATTCTGAAGCGTCCTCCCTGGTTTAGTACAAATGAGTTACACAGACTCACAAATATAGAACCATTAGATGTAATGTCACATAATATTATAAGCAAATTCCGACAAAAATCGATGCAATCTTCAATTGAATCGATTCGCTCTCTGTATTAGTTAGTAAGTTAGTATATAAGTTCCTTTTCCCCATTACACAATACAAGTAGGTTTAGAATTTTCCCTACACAAAAATCTCAGAATTGCGGAAGCAAATGATGTCTTCATGGTAATAACCAAATCATATATATATATATATATATATATATATATATATATATATATATATATATATATATATATATATATATATATATATATATATATATATATATATATATATATATATATATATATATATATATATATATATATATATATATATATATATATATATATATATATATATATATATATATATATATATATATATATATATATATATATATATATATATATATAACAGGGCTGAAAAGTCACCACTTGTGGCTGAACACCCAATTTAAATCTTAATAATTTAATTTTAACTCATATTCCAATAAATAGTTATTTAAAAAAAAAAAAAAAAAAAAAAAAAAAAAAAAAAAAAAAAGGCACACAGCTTAAGCTCTAAGATGCCAAGGGTATTTACTAATCTTAATTATCGTCTAACTTAAAATTAGAATAGTATCATAATGTAATGTAGTATCGGGGTCGCGGATTCTCGAGAATCCAGCTTTTAGCTGGCGATCGGCAGTGGCCGGTGAATTGAATTTAGGATGAGATGATTCCAGATGGCGTTGGTAATTTTCTATGTTGGCCGCATTCTTCAGTCCGTGTGGGTCCGCGGGAAACACCCCCAGGCTACGAAGGCCCGGCGGGTGGCCCGCATGCTGGTCATCGACTGGAGCGGTCTTCCGTGGGCGGTGATGTTACGGAAGAGAATGAAAAAAAGTAAATATTGTGGGAAACGGAGTAAAAAGGGGGTATGGGAACAAAATGTTTGAATACGACAGAGATCTAATTAGTTGCCATCGAGATGGAGAAGAAACGAATAAATATTTTTGTTTTTCCCTTAAAAGAGTTCACACTAAGTTCGTTGTAATGGAAGAAAGTGTCCAGTAGATATGACGAAATTGGTAAACGTAGTCCGGAGGTTCGAAAAAAGATTCACTCTAAAAAAAAAACTATCTAGTAGAAAGTCGAATGTTGATTTGTAATGTACCGTCTCGAAACTGTCGTGTGTGATTGAGAAACACAAACAAGTAGCAATGGGTTTTCTTCCTCAATTTAGAAAACTTAATGCTTGGAATCATTCTAGATTTAGTAAACTAAATTTCAATTAAAATTAAAATCCGTCTTGTTAATGACAGATTTGAGTTTTTCCAATGAAAATAGAAGCACGCCGTGGATGAGCGAAGGTTCGCATATGTTAAGGTTGGCACAGCTAAAAATTGGTTTGTTAAGATTATTTTTCAATCTTTATTTTGTGGCTTCTTCATTTTTCATTTCTATTGTTCAATCTTTGAATTTATCCAGTTTTTTTTTAACTTTTACTCTCCAATACATGATTATTAATGTTTATGCTTTAATGTGTGAGCTGTTTTAGTTTGGTCCTGAATCTTTGATTTACTAAATTTACTAAATTTTTGCTCATCCTTTTTCGAATTTTACTGTTCAATTATTGAATTATGTTTTTTAATTCAGAACTTTAACTCTTCACTCATTGTTTCTACTTTTCGATCTTTGGTTCTTATTGTTCAATCTGATATTAGCATTTCTTAGTTGTTTTTTCAAAAACTTTTGATTGATTTAACTCTTGATTTCTACTCTTCAATGACAGACTTGTTTTCTTTGATTGATTTAACTCTAGACTTTGGTTTTTATACTCAACCTTGGACTTTTACTCTGAAATTACGGGTTTTTACTCTTAGACATATGGTTTTCACTCTTCAATCCTTAATTTTTACACATTGATCTTTGAATTTTTTCGCATCAATATTAGTTTTGTAATCATAAATGTTCGATTTGTACTCTCTAGTTGTTGATTTCTTGCTTTTTTGTAGCCATTTAGTTTATTCTTAAATCTTTGATTTATGCAAACAAATTTTTAATTTTGTACTCTTTAAACTACGACTTTTACTCTTTCGTTCTCACTTTTCAATGTTCGAGTTTTGTTCTGAGCATTTTGGGTGTTCATTCATTGAATTTTATTCTTTAATTTCGAATGTTTATTCTTCATTTCTGAACTTTTACTCTTCAGTTTCTGATTTGTACTGTACAATTTCCGATTTAATTCACTTTGATCAATATTTTTCATATTGATTTTGATATTTCTTTATTTGATTTATGCTCTTCAATTTTTTATTTTTACTTTTCAATATTAGATCTTTGATTTTCACTCTCCAGTTGTTCAGTTCTACTCTTTAGTCGTTTCATTGTACTTTTCAATCTTTGGTTTTTATTTCTCAAGTTTTGATTTCTATTCTTGAGTATTTGATTTTTATTTTTTAATCTTTGCTTCTCACTTTTTTTTAATTTCTCACTCTCCAGTAGTAATGTTCTACTCTTCAATATTATTTTCACTCTTCAATGTTTAATAAGTTTTTTATTTTTGAATGAAATTGACCACTACATCAGCCCCGCTCTAACGCAGTATATACATCAAATGGATTCAAACTTTAATGTTCGAATTGGTAAATATTCTATTTATAAGAAGAGCAACAACCAAATGCGTCGGTTTCATTTGTGAGTAGTGCCGTATGTAATGTACTTCAAAACAAGCTACAACGCAAGACAACAATCCACTTTACCTCGCTTTAGCTCTTATCAAACAAAGTAATATCAATCAGAACAAATCGGCTCAAGTGACACGTTCCACAGTTGTGAGTTTAAGTTTGTGAAGAGATATTCTCAGGGCGGCTCAAAAAGAACACAGAACAGTTTGCGCAGATTCAAGAAGCTTGTAGGTTCAAGTTTAAGTTATGAAGGAAACTTTTATTTTTTACTCCGTTTCTCATCGAGTAGTGATGCAAAATTTAAGGGTTATTAACATTTAAGTTTCGCTGGTTGTGGTTAGAGGTGTCAATTCAGTGCACAAAAAAACCCCCATAACGCCAAGAACTATTCTGATCGCGAAAAATTTCACCCCTGCCGCCTCGGTCAATTCCGATAGGCCCCCGGGAGTCGCATCATCGGTTGCGATTCGGCCGATCCAGATTCGATAATTTCTCCTTTAAGTATCATTTACCGACCGGGGCCGGTTACAGTTTTTTTCCTCCCCTCCCCACCACCACAGTTCCGTCTTCTGTGCGGTGATAATGAACCGCGGCTGCGGCGACGGCGGCGGCAGCGGGTGTAAAATGTACAAATCAGCGATCGTAAAATCATACCTCGGGGCTCTCTCTCCAATCGAGCAATAAAAGAGTGTTTGCGCGGAGGGGGTTAAAATGTAATAAAATCCTCGGCATGAAACAAATTCCCATGCCAGCAGCGAGAGCGGTGTCTGGAAATGCAATCTGCAGTCAGTCCGTCCGTCCGTCCATCCGTCGGTCCGTCGGTCTAATGCAAATGTAAGTACAAAGTGGCCGGTCTTCGACTTTGCAAGTTGAGTAGCGGAAAAAATGGACCATCTGGTTTTCATATATTCGCGTGATTCTTTCTCTCTTTCCTAAACCCGGCCGCGCCGGCTGCGGTCAGTCAGTTCACCATTCGAAAAGCCCCAGGAGAGGACATTTCCCAGCGGGATTCAATTACCCGTCCGTCGGACGTCGAACGCACGGACCAGAACCGATTGGATCGGATCGGAACGGACGAAAGCAGACTGGGACTCACAGCAGGGTGTAATAAACCATTCATCTGTCTGTTGTTGCTGTTGTTGTACTGCGATATTGCGGTCAACTCCGAACAAGTCAGCTTTAATTTCCCAACTTCAATGGGATATTAGATTCGATTTTACGGTCTAATGGCTTCCCCAGATGTGTGTGTGTATGTGCAACAATTGCCGTATTTGTCAAAGGGGCTTTCTGGGCCCTTGAACAAGTTGCAGGCAGGCAGTTGCAAGCTAGCTTCGCTTCCCAATGCCAAACTGAACACACAAAAAAATAAATAGCTCGAATTCCACTTTCTCTTCCAACGTAAATAGCCCGGCTAGGGGAAAGATTTTCATCCATTTTTTTCAATCTTTCAACGAGAAATGCATTTCCGTTTTGCAGAGTGACATTTCACGCAACTTGAACTAAGAGGGGAAGTTGATACTTTTCAGCTTCTGATTGCTTTTACTACTGTTGTTTCACCTTTTTGTTGTTTCCGTGAAGGAAAAGGGGTCACGACCTTGACGGAATGCACTCTATCTCTGCTGGGGATGTTCGGAGGAAGCCCAAGGCGAGGGATGGCAACTATTTTAAAAATATTAGTATATTACCAGAAACCGAATGTAATTGGAAAACATAACTCTGCGAAAAAACGAGAGAAATGTTGATTAATTTAGAAAGCAAAGAACCGCCGATGTTGATTATTCTTCGAGCATCTCAAAATATGACTCCTAAGAAGAATGGTAGATCCATGTTTCATCCATTGCTTCATACCAACACAAGAAATCTTTTTTTATTGCGACTAAACAATAAAAAACAATAAACTCAATTCTATGACCTTTCCATAGAGAAAGGCTAAACGATATTTTCGTCCGTTTAAATAAGCTAATCTGTAGTAAAAAAAACCTAGTGGTATAATGATAACTTTCTCATAATACTGATATTTTTTTTGATGCCAGAAAAT
Organism: Malaya genurostris; assembly: GCF_030247185.1. Taxonomy (NCBI): domain Eukaryota; kingdom Metazoa; phylum Arthropoda; class Insecta; order Diptera; family Culicidae; genus Malaya; species Malaya genurostris. Next base: position 6,097,719 of record NC_080570.1, on the reverse strand, counting down.
GCCGTTCAGATCTGGTGTAACCTCAAAAAAAATTATTTTTTTTTGTCAAAATCGACATTGGGACTTTTGAGACTTCCAAAATCGAAATTTTTTGTTTATGCCGAATGTCTTAGAATTGCATAAAACATCGAGATCTGGTGTAAGCTGAAGATTTTTTTTTTTTTTTTTGAAAAAAATCGAAAGTGTCAAAGAGTAGACTTGAATATAAAATTCGGGATAGACCAAATCTCGAAGTTTCATGCAAATGTAAGAAAAAACAAGAAAACCGCGTAACAATATCAAGTATGGTAAAAACTACGAATGGTTTCATCTGCTAATGACGGTTCATCTATATGAACTTTTCTTGCAATTATTTTAGCGTAACTCATTATGTTTTCTACAAAATTTTCTTATAAGATGAGATAGAATTTTTTTATTTGAAAGATATTTTTATTCAGACCTATTTGCGTACAAGCTTTACGTGGCCGATTGAGCCGATTTTTAAATATTTTTTTTTTGAGTTGGATCTCGTTGTCACCCTTTTTCTAGGGGGAGAGGAACTTCCATTTCCCTCCTGCTAGGATTGAGGGGCACTTCGTTCGTAGTTCGTCTCGTCATCCATTGCCGCATCGATGGTATTGTTGTCGATTTCCGTCTTCTTTTCGTTGCTAGTTGCTGTAGATGCACCTTGTTGTACATTGGTTGCAATTGCTGGTTGGTTGGAGGGTAAGTTGTTAAGTGCAGCTGGTGTACTTTATTCTATAGGAGATGATGATGGATTCGTTGAAGGGGATGCTTCATTGTTGTTGGTGGCTGTCACAGGTGTACTGGGGTTGCTTGGGGTTGGTGTGAAGGAAGCACCGTTGTCCTTTGGTGTAGTTGTTTCCTTGTCCAGTTTATCACATGGCTTACCGTCGTGAACAGCTTTTTGGCGATATTGACATGTGGCCATCTGATTGTCATAGGTAACAAGTGATTTGCACGGTATTCTTGTATCCAGACCGAATGTCACATAAGAAGGTATAGGCCTCCTCATGCGCATGCGTAACAAACGTACGCCATTTAGAATACCGGGGAAAAAATTCTTCCACTTTTCTTTTTCGATAGTAAGTACCTCTTCGTATTCCGTACTATCTTCCATATATACTGGAATGTTGTACTTAATGTTCTCGTGTTCCACATAGTGCTCATTGTTATTGTCTTTTGCGAATTGAATTGCATCCAACTCTTTATAAAACTGGTTGTAAATAACATTATTTGTCTTATTGCATTGAAGTAAATGCACACGTTTAATGTCAGGTTGCATTTGCTCCTTGAGCAAACCTTCAAGTTCTCGTATCGAAGGTCGAATTTCGCACTGCCTGAAGTCAACAATAATTGTATTCTTTCGTGTCGGCGGTAGTTTTTGTTCGTTTGGTTCACTCATTTCGAGGTTGTTCTATTGTTCACTACACAATACTGTACTTGGTTTCTTCTGTCCCGAACGTAAGCGGTTTTGTTTTATCGACTGACTTGGATGAGATGTGAAAGCGAACTGACCTTGGTCATAATGTAAGATAGTAAAAACAAATGATTGCCAATTACATTACGATAAACCCTTTCTCTAAACCAAAAGTAACTGTCATTTTCAGATTCGATTGAAGGACTTTTTCCTTTCGTTGCTCTTTAATTTCTTATCATTTACATAAACAGATTTACAATATTTTCTCCTAAACGTGATAACCCTGCACGTTATACGAAATTAAACAAAACAGGTTGTGTGCTAGGCGGTGGTGTTTTCTTCTTCCGTACCAACACGTACCGATGGTTTTGCATTGTCATTCTGTATGACGTTTTGAAAGTTTTGACACTCATCGCCATATAAAGCTTGCTTCATTTAGAATTGGAACAAACTTTTGCTCATATTGTGGCGCTCCTGGTGGATGGATTTGGAAGTTCTTGGGAGCCACGTGTCGGGAATTTTGTCAGCTTCAGGTATGATTTTTGACATTCCGCAAATAGACTGTACTTTGTAAACAATTAACATGGAAGCCGAAAGAAGGGTAAAAATTGTGCACAGTTATTTGGAAAATCTATTGTGGTCTGCATCTAGGCTAGCTAAACAGCTAAAATGCCCAGAAATACCGTATGGCGGGTTATCAAACGGTATAAGGAAACATTGACGACGATTCGGAAGCCTCAAGCCAATCGTCGGAATGGAACTGTCGACCGGAAACTGCGTGGTAAGATTTTGAAGACGATTAAGAGGAATCCTAGTCTGTCGGACCGTGATTTGGCCAGAAAATTCGGTGCTGTCCATAGTAACGTGAGGAGAACTCGACTCCGGGAAGGGATTGAGTCGTATCGAGCTAGCAAACAGCCAAATCGGACCATAAAACAGAATAGTGTGGTCAAAATTCGTGCTCGGAAACTGTATGACCAAGGTGCTGACCAAGTTCGACGGGTGTCTTCTGATGGACGATGAAACCTATGTCAAGGCTGACTTCGGGCAAATCCCAGGTCAAAAATTTTACTTGGCAACGGCTCGGGAGGATGTTCCAGCTAAATTTAAATTTGTATTTGCCGACAAATCTGCAAGAAAATTTATGATTTGGCAGGGCATTTGCAGCTGTGGCAAAAAACGAAAGTTTTCGTTGCAAATAAGACAATGACATCGGAACTATACCAAAAAGTGTGTCTCCAAAAACGAATTTTGTCGTTCATTCGATCCCACGACCATCCCGTAATGTTTTGGACAGATTTGGCAAGCTGTCATTACAGCAAAGTCCACCCAACTGCCCCCAGTTCCGCCCTTTGAGAAATACTGGCAATCATGAAGATGAGACTCAAGGCAAAGGGAAAGGTTGTCAAAGACATCAATCAGATGACGACCTGGTGGAATAAGATAGCTAAAACGATGGACGAAGAAGGTGTGCACCGCCTAACGACCCGTGTTACAGGAAAAATTCGAGAATTTCTTCGAAACCGTGACGAATAATTTTATGCGTATTTTTTCTTAAAAGTATGAAAAAAAAACGCTACATTTGTATATAAAAAGATCTTGAATTCAATAATAAATAACTGAAATACAGGCAATTGTCTTTGTTCCAATTCTATCTGAAGCCAGCTTTAATTTCGGAACCGGAAGTCGGATCTGGATGAAATTGTGCAGTAACTTTTGAGACAAAGACAAGCTCTCAAAGAAGATCTGCCAACTAGAGGAATTCACCAGTAAGTTTTTTGAAAATTTGCACCTCGTTTCACCATCGCTTGTAAAAAAAATACTCATGAAATTGAAAAGTTTCCCTTATCCCGCTGTAATACCGGAACCGGAAGTTGGAATCGGGAGCAACTTTTCGGGGCCTTTTTAAGAATTTTAAGACCTTTTACACTGAAGTTTTATCTGAAGTTACGAGGTGAGTTTTACGCGGATTTACGAAGTTATCCGGTTTTCTTGTTCTATCTTAGAAATATACGAAACGTGGAGATCTGGTGTAATCCCAAAATTTTTTTAAGTCGATTCTCCGACAAATTTTCGATATTTTTCGAAAAAAAAATACACCAGATCTCAACGTTTCATGCATTTCTAAGACATTTGGCATCTAAACAATTTTTTTTTGTGATTTCGGAAGTATAATTTTTTTTCAAATTCCAAAGCCGTTCTTTTCCAATTTTTTTTCTAGCATTTCTAAGACAATTCGTTTCTAGGACATTAAAACAAAACTCTTCAGTTTTGCAGTTTTTTGCCTTTCTCTACAGAAAGGTATTAGAATTGCTGGAAAAACCGACTTTCGAACGGAGCCTCGGAGACCCATAGTGTTATATACCATTCGACTTAGTTCGACGAGATCGGAAAATGTTTGTGTGTGTGTGTCTCTCTTTCTCATTCTCTCTCTCTCTGTGTGTGTGTGTGTGGGTGTGGGTGCACTTTTCGAAGATATTTGAACGCGCTCAATTTTCTCAGAGATGGTTTGAATGCTACTGTCGGGCCATTGCACAAGTTCAAAGATAAATTTTCTGTGATTTTTGGTTCCGGAGATATGATTGTATAAGTGACGTAACCGACAAAAAGCGTTGTATTTTTACGCGCTCGATTTTCTCAGAGATGGCTGAACCGATTTTAACAAACTTATGCTCGTTTAAAAGCTACTGTCGTGCCATTGATCAAGTTCGAAGATCAAATGGCTGTGACTTTTGGTTCCGGAGATATGATTGCATAAGTGACGTAACCGACAAAACACGTTTTTTAGATTAGCATCACTGTTCTCATACAAATAGGCAACGCAAATGTCAAGCTCTTGTTTGGAAAAATTATGCTGACTGTGTGACATAAACACTTTTTTACTTTTGTGAACTACTTTTTTACTTTTGTGAACTACTCGAATCAATCTGTATCAATTGGTGTTAAAATTAGTATCCGAAATTATTTAATAAAAGTTTGAAATATATTTTCATGAGAGTGTTATGAAATAAGAGAAAGGCATTATCACACCACTAGGTGGGTTAAGAAGGGTTTTTTTTCTACTCGGATTTCCGACGTTACGCGGTTTTAACACGTTGACTGCCAACCTACGAGATAACTCGTATATTCCGTTCGGAAACGAATGGTCGTGGCAGTCAACGTGTTAAAGTCACAAAGTCGTTTTTTTCTAAATTATTTTTTGAGATCTGGACGTTTTTTGCATTTCTAAGATATTTGACATCAAAAAATTCTTTTGTTTTGCGATTTTTCAACGCGGATTTCCTTGTTTTTTGTGCATTTTTTACGCCTAAAAAGACCGGACTGTACCACAAATCTTTGTTTCAATGGATCCGAGAGCGGTTGACGGCTGGACCGTTTTTGACTTTTTTTTGTACTTGGTTTCTTCCGTCCCGAGCGTAAGCGGTTTTGTTTTATCGACTGACTGAGATGAGATGAAAATTGAAGAGAATATTGCAAAGATTGAAGAGTAAAAATTAAAGATTGGACATTAAGCCGTAGGAAGTCAAGAGTCCAGACTCCAGAGTGAATGGTCAAGAGCTAGGAGTAAACAGTCAATGGTCCAAAGTCAAGAACCAAGAGCCATGCACCAAGAAACAAATGTCAAAAACCAAAAGTCTAGGGTGAAGAGTTCAGAGAGAAGAGCAAAAGCTGGAGATTTAGACTGAAGAGAGTGGAGATGACAAAATGGCTCAAGTTGTTCGAAGATTTATACCTATGCCGGTCGAGTCACGACACAAAAGTATAGTTCACTTCATAGCCTGAAATCGGTTATAACTGGCTAAATTTTGGCAGAGGAGTAGAGTCGATGTATGGTCCACTGGAAATTCGTTTGTAGAACTACAATTTCTCTGTAGACCACAGTATCGAGTTTCTAACCAAAATTTGCCATTATATTTGCCCTGTGTTTAAACTGTTTCAAATTCCTTCAGTCACAGCTGCGCGCTTCAGCTCAGATCCTGTTTTGATCCACCCCTAATATCATGGATCATGGTTCCCCTTCGATTATCAAAAAATCTGATTTTGTGACATCGTCTTATTATAATTGCATTGTTTCTACTATCGTATTTCATGCTATGTAAAAACTATTTATGAAGTCATTTTCAACAAAAGTCAGAAAAACATGAGGCAGTCGTAGAATTTTTTACTTATTGTATTGAATGAAACTCTGTCCCATTTTTCATTACGACTCTCGCCTTCAAGATCTGCTCAAAACACGCATAGACCTACATTTGCCATAGAAGCATATATAGGGCACATAAAAGGGATTGATGGTTTTACTTTTACCCTATAAGCAAACACAAAGCATACTTCTGCGTATTTAAAAATAAGCAGTTCTAGTGTAATATTCCTTTAGCCGTTCTGATTAAGCAGATTTCGTTGCCCATTTTTTTAAACCGGATTGGAGGTCCAATGCATCGGACACTGGTTTTACAAGTCAGTTATCGTATGTTCGAGCCTCGATCTGAAAGGATTCTTAGTGTCAGTAGGATCGCAGCAATGATTCTGTAGGCTATGAATCGGTTGGAACAGAAATGCCAAATTCCACAAAAGAAATGTAATGACAAGACTTTGCTTTGCCTATTTCAATGCATACAAAAACACTGCATGACTAATGCCACAATCATTGCAGGCTTGTTAAACCAATATCCAATAACCACCAACCGAAGCTATTTCCAAAAAGGGAACTTTGTTGAAGCCGGTTTCTACTACTACTTCTTTCAACGGGGCTGGCATGGCTACTACCTCGTGAAATGCCTCGTGCATGCATATTCGCGACCAGACATATTTTACTGCCTCATAACTGGATTATATCTTGGTGATGATTTGAAAGCTCAGAATATAATTTTTGTTATCTCTGATATAAATGTGAGTTGAGATTCTTATGTGATCACTACCTATCACTTCCAAAAGTTACAACCCTGCCATCAAACGACCGATCTGTTCACATATGATCGGTTCATTATCCAATTACCCGGTCGGATCAGAAACCGTGCATCGTCAAGATTACAGTACCGAGCGGACCGAAGAGTGTAGTTATATTCTCTTTGCTCTTTCATTTTTATTACCAGCTGTGGAAGCGATTACGATTGTGAACGAACGAGCGAACCTGCCTGGGGCAACCGCGCGCAGCACATATTCGCATCATCTCTCCTTCTTCGCGCTAATGTATGACCTCTGACTGCGTGCCACCAGTTCGACACCGGCCTGCGGGAATCTTCTCTAACTAGCACCTATCCAATGGATTTGACCTAAGAATTCTTCTGTTCGAAATTTTTCTTTCAATGTTCGCTAAATTATGATAAATTGCCCGACGTATTTTCGATTCTCGGATTGGGATCAGAAATTGACGGTAGCCGCTCTGAAGAACAGGCATTTTTTTCTTTTCTTCTTTTGTTAATAAGAAAATACAAAAATTCATTTCATATCGCAGCACAGTACATCAAAGTGTTGTGAAACGTAATCTCAACAAATTTTTCATCATCATCATCATCATAATCGGAAGGGCGGCTGAAGCCAGTGAAGCCGCTCAAAGCAATTCATTCACAACTTTCCGGCATTCCTTGTTTGCTGCTGTTACCGGCTATTCTGCTGCATCCCAAGATGTGCAGCAAAACGAATATGCAAATGACCCAGATATTTTCGCCGGTTGCAGCTGAAAATCCGCCCCCCTGCAACACAACCGGAATGCCACTTCGAGCCCCTCTTTTTTACTGGAATTTTTCATTACTTTCGTCTCCTGTTTCTCGATCCTGAGCCGAACAGTAGTAGACGGGTTCTCGACCTCTTCCTGAGCCGTTCGCAAAAAAAGAGGCTTGGAATTTTGCGAAAAAAATTCCGCTCTGCTTCCCTCTTCTCGGTGCCAAACAGTTCAAGTAGAACTGCTAGTGCAACTTAGTGGTTCCTCGTTGTGCAACGAATCTGATTTGTGTTTTTTTTTTCGTTTTCGTTGTGTTCGTTAAGACCGCCCCACCCTACCGAAAATCCTTGACACCGGGACAAAACAAATATTTACGGTATCGTTTCCGATTCTTCGGATTTCCGCATTCGCCGGCTAGGGGAGAAATCACTTCCTGGGGTTCGGCGGCGGGTGCAGGTCTAGATTTTGACTTCTTTTTCCAATTATTGGCTTTCGAGGTCGAACCGATTTAATGCATCGTTTATTTTCGGTAGATGAAAATTGCGTAAGTTAAGTTTGAAATCGATACCGGCGAGCAGCCCTCGTCACACTTCACTCGAAGAAAAGTAGTCAAAAAACAACAACATCAGAGTAGGCCGTGCGACTTAGCAAGCGCACGCGTTCGCAATCCCCTTGACGGTTGTGTCGTCGTCGGCTGTCATCGGATCGGTGTTTTCCGCCTTTCTGTTGACAAAACAATGAAAATCGAAAAGAAAGGAGGGTTATAGCAGGTCTTTTTGAGGTACTTATTTTGATTGGGTGAGTTTCAAATTCTTTTTCGTTTTCGTCACCACGAACATCGATCGGTATAAAATTTCCTACGTCCACGTCTTCCTAGCGTTGTCAGTCGTTAGTCATACTTAGCATATTTGACCTGTTCATTTGTCAAGCTGAATTCCACCGAACTGATCTGATTAGTAACTGCTGCTGCCGTTGCTGCGGGGGGTCCTCAACGATGCCACGATTTATTACAGAAACCAGAATAATGATGACACATCGTTACACACAATAAAATTGACTTCTGGAAAAAAAAAGAAAAAACGAAGCACCCGAACTCGCCATAGTCAGAGCTATCGTTTCCAAGAGCTTCAATTTATCTTCGGAATTCTTTTGTTCCGTTCCATTCGAATCCTCGTCCTCGTCTACGCGATTGGCCAGAAACGGGCCATTGACTGCTCCTAAAGGGCATAAATCTCAATTTCAGCTGATTATTCCGAACCATTATCGATTGAAGCCACACGGCAAACCGAACCCGAAAGGGAAGTAAAAAGTTGGAATTAAAATAGATGAAAGGGATTCTTCAACAATGTTGTCGCATGCGGGACAACCACCGACCACGGTTTCGGTCGTTTTCAAATGTTGCAAATGTTCACCCAGCCTGCTTAGTTCCAATCCAACAGCGGTAGGTTCTTTGTCAAAAAATATTTCGCTAATTAGTTCTAAATCAAATGCCTTATGCTCGTGCTCATCAAGCGGAAAGCGATCTTCCCTACCTTCTCCTCCTCCTAACACGAGCAACCGTCAATTTTAGATTTTCATTAATTAACCATCGGCCCCTTCGAAGTCGTAAAATTTATAATTATAAATCAGCTGTTTCGGTTGTTCAGCTTGCTTCTTCGGTATGTTGCAAATTTCCACTGATCCCAGATGGCCTTGAAAAAGACCGCTGGGATTGATGCGATTGCAGCAAAAAAAAGAAGCACGCTTGCTGAGATCCCTCGTAAAAATTTACGACCGCCTGCGCCTGAGTGTTTATCAATATGTCGAAAAATTATTTATCATCCGGGTTTGGGTTTTTTTTTAAGGCCGGTAGGTTTTTTTTCTTTCACTCTCAAGTGGAATCATCATCATCATCGTTGATCAGCTATTAATGTTAGCTCTAATAATAGGAATGTTTTGGAGGAAGCGCAAAAAAAGGGGTAGCGGATACGAACATTAGAGAAAAATTGAATTAACTTTAATTTTATCCCTCATTCGATCTTGACCTGGCCTTAATCCGACGCTTGGCTTCTGTTGTTGTTCAGGGTCTCCACGCGTTTAGTGATTTTCTTCCGCCAGATGTGTCCGGTCGTAGATTGGTTTTGCTAATAGATGAGATGAGCTTTTGTTGGGACAGCTGTACACAGTTTTGCAGTATGGAATGATCAAAATAAATGCCATTCCAAATCAAAATAAGTATAAATTTTGTTATATTGTATTGATTTTGGAAGCTACCTGGGCATATTTCACTTTACTGAGATACTTCACTACAGTGAAAATTGGAAGCGGTGCAACATCACTGTTTGCAGTTAGTTCTGAAATACCTCAAGGAAGCCGTTCAGGACCGTTTATATTCGTACTCTATCTCAATGATCTGAACTGTTTACTGAAATGCTTGAAACTGTCGTGCGCGGATGACTTTAAACTTTATCCTCTGATCAAAGAACAAGAAAAATGCACTCTTCCTCAGCACACATGATAAAAATGCATTTCCTAAATTTTCCGATTCTAAATTTCAAATCTTCCCAAACTCAGCGTGTGTACAGTTTTTTCCTTAGGTGCCAAACAACATTTCGTAATGGCTTGTTGATCAAGCATTCTTCCCTGGAGTGACCCAGTCCCGAAGCGTTAAACAATAATTCGAAAACAGTGAAGTGTTTCAAAACCATCGAAGTGTCTCCATATGTTGTGCAACGCTTTGAGACATACTTTTCGCTCTCTGTCGCACACCCCGCCTTACGAACACCGACCGTTAAATCGTCAATTAACAGATCGGCTGGAAAGTTCGTTTCGTTTCTATGAGAGGGCGCCACTAGAATTAAATCCATACCATTTTCAGTCAGTACCAACCTTCAAAAGATACGTGTATAAATTTGACAGCTGTCTGATTATTAGTTTGTTAGATATTGCATTTTGAGTGAAGCTACTTTTGTTATTGTGAAAAAAAATGGAAAAAAAGGAATTTCGTGTGTTGATGAAACACTACTTTTTGATGAAAAAAAGTGCCGCCGATACCAAAAAAATGCTTGATGAGTGTTATCCAGACTCTGCACCGGGCGAAGCAACAATTCGTAAGTGGTTTGCAAAATTTCGTACTGGTCATATGAGCACCGAAGACGATGAACGCAGTGGACGTCCAGAAGAGGCTGTTACCGATGAAAACGTGAAAAAAATCCACAAAATGATTTCCAATGGTCGTAAAGTGAAGTTGATCGAGATAGCTCACACCCTAAAGATATCAAAGGAACGTGTTGGACATATTATTCACGAATATTTGGATATGAGAAAGCTTTGTGCAAAATGGGTGCCGCGTGAGCTCACAATCGATCAAAAACAACAGCGAAAACCATGCTGAAATTGAACGAATTGGGCTTCGAATTGCTCCCTCATCCACCGTATTCTCCAGATTTGGCCCCCAGTGACTTTTTCCTGTTATCAGACCTCAAGAGAATGCTCGCTGGTAAAAAATTTAGAAGCAATGAAGAGGTAATCGCTGAAACTGAGGCCTATTTTGAGGCAAAGGACAAATCGTACTACAAAAATGGTATCGAAAAGTTGGAAGATCGCTATAATCGCTGTATTGCCTCTGATGGCAATTATGTTGAATAATAAAAACGAATTTTGGCAAAAAAAATATGTGTTTCTATTAAACGATACGAACTTTTCAGCCGAACTGTTAAGAAAGCAAATACTATTAACAGTGAATATTTTATAGCGTTATTGGAGCAAAGAAACGACTGCATATGGTGATTTTATTTCATCAAGTAAATCAAAACAATGGCAAAACTACATAAATTGAACTTTGAATTGCTCGTGCATCCACCGTTTTTGCCAGATTTGACTCCCAACGACTACTGGCTTCTCGCAGACCTGGAAAAATGCTCGCCGGTAAGAGGTTTCGCACGAATGAAGAGGTTATCGCTGAAACTGGGGCCTATTTTGAGGCAAAAGATAAATCGTTCTAGAAAAGTGGGGTATTGAAATGTTAGAGCGGCGCTGGAATGATTGCGTTGCTCTTGATAGAGATTACGTTGATGAATAAAATGATGAATTTTGAATCAAAAAAATCGTGTTCACTTTGTTAGGCCCGGGACTTTTCAGCCCATGTGTTGATTCAAGAACTTTATGTCCCATGTGAATATTGTTAATCTGTTGGTAGAAAAAAAGAGGAGGTTTTATGCCTGTTGGAGAAAGAAATTAGATAAGTTCAGCTCCAATGGGCTTTTTCCTGCTGCTGCTTCCCCATGTCCATTGTAAACCTGTTTGCCGAGTGCTTTTGCAGAGCATGAACCATTTCATAAAATCGGCCATTCCACCGAGGAACAATTGGCTTAATATATCTCACAGGGAGATTCGGGTAATTCACAGCATGTAGAAAACTCATATCTTTTCATTTTCGCAGCAGAGTGGGTTGTGCTAAGAATAAGCGAGTACTGAAAATCCGGAAACTCAACTCCGGTGGTAAAAGCCGGAAACAAACACAAATCGTATGTTCCTCCAATCAGGGGCGGCTCAAAGCAGCGTCTGCTTCGAAGCGGACTTCGAAATTAGTTCGGCAATGGCAGTTCAAAATATGATCTCTTTTTAGGATTATTTTTAGAAATTTCAAATTTTTCGATTCAATTTTAAATCTAACACCGCATTTTTTGTTCTGTTTCCTCCCCCTCAGTCCGTACCGGCCGGTAAGCATCAGCTCCTGCCAACCATCCGACGGCCCGTGCGTCCGGGTGCCGCCTCAGCAGCCGAAAAGCTCGAACAACGTTTGCTCGATCCGAATTTGAACGAACTTGACGTGACCGGCAAGAGCGAATCATCACAACAAGCGAAAAATGCCGGTGATGAAAGCAGCGAAGAATTCCCCAATGGTGCGGGCAGTAGCAGCGGGACCAGCGGCAGCGGTGGTTCCCAGCGGGACCGGCTTCAGCAACAGCTGATCCAGAAGTCCAAACTGAAATCGTCGAACCTAAAGAGTACCACCTACACGCGGAACACGGAGAATGACAAGCTGACACGACATTTGAATAACGTCAAGTTTGCGTTTGACGAGCCACCGGCGGTGGCTGCTGTGCAGCCCAAGCAGGAGGAACTAATCCGACTGGACGATGAAGGTCAGAGCCAGGTGGATAGCAATGGAAACGGAAACGGAAACTACGATGTCCTACCGCCGCAGGTGGTTCCCTCGAAGGACGTTGTCCTACAGATCGTGGAGGGAAGTGATGAGAACAGTAACTATCACCTGAAGGTTCCTCCGATTCAGCCGGATGTGGTCCGAAGTAGTACCGAAAGCATTCCCTACATCGATGCCGAGCAGCAGCAGCAGCAGCAGTCCAAGGTTTTGGCGAATCTCAATCGGGACCCGAATAGGGTGCAGAATTTTCACGACGCTCGAATTATCACACTGACACCAAAGAATATTGGCTCCCAGGCCGAAAAACGCCGAGGACCGCCCAGTCCGGAGTTGCAGCAATTGATTCTGGCCAAGAAACTCGAGCAACGGCGGCTGCTGGAAGCGGCGGCACCCCAACTGGCGAAACTACGATTCACGCACACCTTCCACATACTGGCCACCGGTTGTAACCGGGTCTGTCAGCAGTGTCATCTGGTACTCAGCCTGGATGTGGCACTGCGCTGTGCGATCTGCGAATTCACGTGCCATCAGCGGTGTGTGCGGCTCGAACAGGTGAGTTTTTGTTTCTGTTTCTTGCTTGTAATCATAAGCATTTCCGAGAGAGAGAGAGAGAGAGAGAGAGAAAAAAGGGGTTTGAATCTGCACTAAACGCGTAACGCCCGCTAGTTTGCCAAATATCCGCAAGAGGTCGGTCGGCGGCCGACGAAACAAAGAGAGTTGAATAATTTCTCTCGCTCTGCGCTGAGAATCAAAGCAAGCCAACGCTCCCGCGAACGATCTCCCTCTGCTCGGAGGAAAGTCAAGGCCTGCTAGTTTCATGCAGCGGGATTTTTGTAATGTAAACAACAAGCGGCTTTTCGGTGTGCCGCGCTCGCAAACGCGCGGAATCACACAGAAGAGCACAGAAGCAAGCAACACGTGCCCCGGTAACGAACGAAACAATCGGTCAGCAGTTCGCGGTGGCGGCGGCGACGACGGCATCGTTCGATAAGATAACGATCGGAGAACTAAACGGTTTTTTAATTGAGCCGCTCTACTGCGCGGTTTGAGGGAGAGTTGCGAAACTTTTTTCTTCTTTTGCATTGAAATTTATTGCAAATTCATTGGCTTCGTGTTTGTTTTTACTTCCGAGCTAATTTGCACACTTGATGGGAAATCAATTGCGTTCGTTTCGTTCGTGACCGCGTCTCTACTTTATCGACTTTTGCAAGGCTTGCTTTGTTTCGATTTGTCATGTCTTATTTTTCGGCTCGAGTCTGAAATGGGACTTAGCATATCTTTTATTACTTTGTACACAGTCGTAAAAATATTGTCCATCATAACTTTCATCGTCGGTTCGACAGCGCACTGACTCCGGCACCCTCCGGCACTAGTTAAATCATCGGGACACAAAAGCAATAAAGAACTACAAACAAACAAATTCTTCGCGTAGATTTATTTTCATTCACAGCTTTTTGTTTTGCTTTCGCGTTCGTTCGATACTTGGTTGGTTGCGTGGTGCAGAATATTGACCGAAGGAATTCTTTCGGAGCCGTCAAAAACCGTCGGGTTTCGTCCCACGCCTCGAAACGAACGGAACCAAAGCCATCCGCCAAGTGTGATGTAAACAAATGCGATGCATGTATGTCAAAGTAAGTGCTACACAGCACATGAATACATGCATGCATGCATCCATAAATCAACCCACGGATGCGTTTCCGTCGGAATCGATTCCCTCCTTGTTGTTGGGAGGTTGGCTTTATGAACTATGCTTCGAAGTTGATTTTAATTTCCAAAGAATCGTAAACCACTTCCATAGATCACAGAAATTCAGACATTTTCCATCAACCGAAGTGGAAACTTTCCAAACCAACCCATTCCTGAGTAAAAATGATAACATTCGGCAAAAAAAAATGTCATGGCCTCCTACGCACGATATTTGCCACAATGTAGTATGGGGGAACAGCCTGCTCAGTTGCCAGAGCCACAGCACATGCGGTGTTTCTTTTATTTTACGCAAGTCCGGAACGTTCCCCGGCTGCAAGTTTCCTTCGGTGGAAATCAGGTTTTTCGCGCGCACACACACCCTCCTTTCGCGGTTCGAGAGATCGTCGAGATGCTTTCGATGAATGGAACGGTCCGCTTCGGTTTCGAGAGTGAGAAAGGAAACCGTGGAGGGAAACCTTTCAATGTTGCAAAAGGAGTTGTCGTGATGGCTGAAGGGGGGAAAGGAGAGGGGGGGGGGGGATCGTAAACTTGATGAAATAAACACCCAACGAATGGCAAGCCAGCCGCCATTCATGAGACATCAACTCCGACAACAAACGCGCCAAAGTTGGTATATGCTGCACCGTTGCATCGGTTGGGGGTCCTCCGGTGGAAGTCCGGAATGGAACGAAGGCCCTTCCCCCCAACAACTACCACCTTCTCACTGCAAACTCTCACGCTCGATGACGACGATCTGCACAGTGCGGTTATCATCTGTTCGAGGCTTTGGGACGATGCTTTTTATGGTGCACACAGAGAGCGCGGATAATTGCCATTTATGTTTGTGATTTCATTTCATTTTTTTTGTTGCCTACGATTTCGCTGCGGTTGGCGGAAAAAAATGTGACGAGCGGAACGAGAAAATAATCGGGTTTTCGAATATTGAGAAGCCTATTTGTACAATCCGATTGCGAGTGGGTATTGCAGGTAAGTTTATATATTTTAAGTCTGTCCCCAGTTGATAAAGGGATTATCGATTGCTCATTTCGATGCCGAAATAAATACAAACGGTGTTCTAGAAACGAGTTTGGAACGTTGAACGAGCGATTTGAAATCGGAATTAATGATGTCGTATGTTAAGCTTAAGTAGCTCCCGGAAACATCTTTCGCAAATATTAATTACCTCTTGTTGATAATGAAAATTGAACTTGACAATTTTTGATTTGGTAAGCGATTTGCAGCTGTGGATAAAAAAAATTCTTGTAAGTTGTCTATATATAAGTTAATGAATTCAAAACTCTCCGAGGTGTGGAGTGTCTGAAACGACACATTCCCATCATTCATTACACAAGACCCTTCAAGATTTTGGTTGGATTCGGCTAACTGCTACTAAATCCGAAAGAAACACTTCAGTGCTGCCGTGGGTGGGTTTCTTATAAAAGGTTCGCCGAAACCAAAAAGGAATAAGATTACAGCAATTTGTTTATCATGAGTGCAATAAAAAATAACAAAAGTGCAATAGAATCGTTTTATTACATCTGAACAATACCGGGATGGGCTAACAAAAAAAAACTTTGTTAAAATCTTCCTAAAGCTTTTGCAGAAGCTTCCAATATTTTTTGCGAATTTTCAAAAGCTTCTGTAGAAGCTTCCAAAAAACAATTGTAGAAGCTTCCAAAAGCTTTGGTGAAAGCTTCCAAAAAAGGTGCTAGAAGTAACGTTTGTAAACACTTGTTTTCACACATTTAATTTACTCTACAAGTCTTTGATTAAATTTCCGAAAATTTTGCTTACAAGCTCCAAAAGTTTTTATGAAAGTTTCTTCTAGCTTACATAAAAGCTTTCCTAAAGGCTTCCAAAACCGTTTGTAAACAATTCTAGAAGCTTTTTTAAATGCTTCCAGAAGTTTTTGTGGAAGCTCCTAAAAGCTTTTGTGATAGCTTGGTTAAAGTTCCAAATACTTTCGTAATGTCTTTGAGAGAAGTTACTAGAAAATGTTGTAAATAGCTTCTAAAAATTGTTGTAAACACTCTTGAATAAATTTTCTAAAGTTCTTGTAGGTTTATTTTGATGCGGGTGCGACCAGTTAATGTTGTTTCAAATAAAGAGATGGCTTTTTGGTCAATTGGTTTCTCGTCAAAACAGTGCTCAATCGAAGTCGATGTGCGTGGGGAGTGCTTATTTTAGAGCAGCCGTTGTTCAACCAACTATTATAAATGTTATACCATCATACTTGAACGAAAAATATTTGTAGTCGTTTTGCCCTGAAGATGAAGGTATAACCTTCGAAACGTTGGCCTTTAACGAAAAATAAATGTTTTGACGAAAAACCAATTGACCAAAAAACCATCTCTTTATTTGTAGTTTCTGTAAAAGCTTTCAAGAGATTTTGTTAGCTTCCAAAAGCTTTTGAAAATATTTCCTTCAATTTTGTAAATGGCTTCCGACAGTCTCTGTAAAAGTTTACGATTACTTTTGTAAGGGATTCCATTAACTTTTCTAAAAGCTTCCAAATGTTTTTGTAAAAGCTTCGAGAAGCCTTTGCAATGCCATTCAAAAGTGTATGCAAAAGCTTTCGTAAAAGCTTATAAAAGTTTATGTGAAAGAAACAAATTTAAAAATTTTCGCAAACACTTTCGAATATATTTTCTTATTTATTTGTGAAAACTTCCAAGACATTTTGCTGGCTTCCAACAGTTTTTGAAAATATACACTTAAAATTGTGTAGAAGCTTCCAAAAGTATTTGTAAAAGATTCCAAAAGATTTTGTTATAGATTCCAAAACCTTCTGTAAGAGCTTCTAAGAACTGCTGAAAGCTACAGAGCTTTTGTAAAAGCTTCTAAAAGCTTTTGTGAAAGACTCTCAAAGCTTTTGTAAAAGCTTTTGTTGAAGGTTTTGTAAAAGCTTCTAAAAGCTTTTGTAAAAGCTTCTAAAAGCTGGTAAAAGCTTATTTAAAAACTTCTTAAAGCTTCTGTAAGAGCTTCTAAAAACTGAAATATACAAGCTTTTGTAAAAGCTTCTAAAAGCTTTTGTAAAAGTTTCTAAAAGCTTTGTGAAAGCTTCTAAAAGTTTCTAAAGGCTTTTGTAAAAGCTTCTAAATGCTTTTGTAAAAGCTTCTTTAAGCTTTTGTAAAAGCTTCTAAAGCTTTTGTAAAAGCTTCTAAAAACTATTGTAAAAGCTTCCTAAAATTTTGGTTAAAGTTTCCATAGTCTTTAGTAGTGCCTTCGAAACAGTTTCTGAAAGTTGCTGTAAATACTTTTGAAAAAAATTCCTTAATTTTTTGGGAAAGCTTTCAATAGATTTTGTTAGCTTCTACAAGCTTTTGAAAATATTTACTTAAAATTTTGTAGAAGCTTCCGAAAGCCTTTGTAAAAAAATCTCAAAGCTTTTGTAAGAGCTTCAAAAATATTCTATAAGCATCCAAATGCGGTTTTAAAAGCTTTTGTGAAAACTTCTGAATTTTTTTTAAAAACTTTCAAAAGCTGATTTCAAAAGCTTCTCCAAAAGCCTTTGAAAAAGGCTTTTATATCAGCTTCCAAAATCCTTTGTTAAAGTTTCTTAAAGATTTTGTAATAACTTCCAGAATTTTTTATAAAAGCTTCCAAACGATTTTGTGAAAGCTTCGCAAAACTTATGAAAGCTTTCAGAAACTAGTAACAGTTTGTAATGTTTATGAAAGTTTGGCAAGTCTTTACTATTATTTTCTCATTTAAAAAAACGCAAAATATCGTAAATTCGTCTAGCTTACGATAACCGCAGCAAAACGACAACAAATTTTTTTGGAAATCAACCTAAAAGAGCACAGTTTCGGCAGCAAGCAAGCTGTGGAACATTGCACAGTGGTCCGAAATAGGAAATTAGCGTGACAAAAATATTTTCACTAACTAATATTAGTTTTTTGTAGTTAGCGCCTTTACAAAAGTTGTTTATAATCAAATGGCGCTCCGTTACTAGGATGGTCCTTATTTAGATTGAAATCTGGAAACTAACTTTCTTAATTGAACTCAAAAATTAGTTCGTTGTACAATAAAGTTGTAGGAAATTTGATTTTGAGCAACTTTGCTTAAAAAAGCAGCTCTCTAGCTTTTCATTTCATCGAGTTACATCAATTTTCCCGAGTAAAAGTAGGGTGGCTCCTGAAAAAACACTTTTTTTGTTCTAACTTTTTCGTGAAACGTTATATGAAAAAGTTGTCTTCAGAAGAGTATTCGAACTAATTATTGTGCACAATTTTGCTGAACCAAGCTTTTTCATATGAGCTACCAGTAGAAAGTTATTATTGTTTTTTTCATGAAAAAAATAGCCAAGCTTTAAATATCAATATTCATCAGATGCCAGAACGATAAAAATGTATCCTATGCGGTTTTTGAAAGGTCATAATAAAGGTAAAAATGTAAGAGAAAATTGGAAGGGTGTTATTTTTTTAACTTATTTAAATTAGTCTTAAAAATGCCTTCAAAAAACTCAAAAACATTGCGCCTTAACGTATCAACATACTTCCTTTAGCAAAATAATAGTATCAAATTAGTTCTACAAGTGTTCCATACATTGTTAATTCGAGAAATGAGACACATAATTAGTTCAACAACTCTTCTGAAGACAACTTTTCCATATAACGTTTCACAGAAAAGTAAGAACAAAAGAAGTGATTCTTCAGGAGCCACCCTACTTTTACTCGGGAAAATTTATGTAACTCGATCAAATGGAAAGCTAGAGAGGTACTTTTTTCAGCAAAGTTGCTCAAAATAAAATTTCCTACAACTTTATTGTACAACGAAACAATTTTTGAGTTCAATTAAGAAAGTTAGTTTTCAGATTTCAATCTAAATAAGGACCACCCAAGTAACTTTTTTCATCAAAAGGAGCGCCATTTGATTACAAACAACAAATTTGTGAAGACGCCAACTACAAAAAAGTAATGTTGAATAATGCAGCATATTTTTGTCACGCTGATTTTCCGTTTCGGACCATAGTGCATTGGAAGCTGCTGGGCTCTTTTCCTAAATAAAAAGAAAAATAAATGAAAAACCAAAATTTGTTAACAAGCTTAAAGAATTTCACGAAGCCTCTGTTGAAACTATTCATACGACTTATGTCTAGGCATTCAATTTTTTTTTCGAAACCTTCAATCGCTGCCTAACGTTTTTGAAAAGGATAAAAAACATGCTGCGACCACTGCTCGTAAGTTGTATCGCAAATATTCGACGAAGTTTTCCTGCGTGATAATGGACGATGAAACTTATGTGCTGGAAGGTTTTAATCATTTTTCCGGAATACAACGGAACGATTTCAGGATGAAGAAAATGGTCAAGTTTCCCAAAAAATATTTGGTTTGGTAGGCAATACGCAGTTGTGGTCGAACAAGTCAAAACTTTATCTCTATCGGAACGATAAACAACGAATATATCGTGAAGAATGACTAAGGAACCGATTGTTACCATTACTACGCAGCAAAGACGCTCCTTCGTTATTCTGGTCTAATTTGGCATCTTGTCACTTCATCGAAGATGTTTTGAGTAGTCTTAAGCATGTGGAGTTTGTGTTGTAACGAAAGAGGCGAATCCACCGACCTTGCGGTATTGCTTTCTCGTGAAGAAAGATCTCTCAATATAAACCATAAGCTACAACTATAGAAAATTTTGAACATCTTGGACAAAGGCAGCCAAATCGAAGTCTGCACAAGCCCTAATGGCTGGAGCAAACTCAAAAGTTTGTAGTTTCTTCATGCAGCTTAGTTAAGTAACGGTAATTAGTTTTGAGATGTCTAATAATGAACAACTGAATGAATAAAAAATGCCTCTTGGATTGAACTAACAGCAAATTTGTTTTATTTCGACTTTAATCTGTCTTTACTCAACAATTATCCAGTAGCGTCTACTGGAGGGTGGTGTAAGCAACTTTGTACGAAGATGCGGTCTGTGAATCAACTGTCCTTCAATCATTGCTTATTAGTAATGAGAACGTATCTTCACGGAATGAAAGGTAGTGGATTAATCCCGAGGATTTTTTTTTATTTTTAAAAAGTATAGAATTTGAGTCTATATAAATTTAAAAAATAAAAGAAAGTTTCGTTTTATTGAACACAGAGCGGCATATTTTTTTTTCTCAGATTAGATCAGACAAACCAAAGCAGCATCAGAATGCCTACTACCGTACCGAATCGTACCGGAATACTTTCCGCACTATACAAGTCCACGTATTTTAAAGTTAGTTCTAATTCCGATCATGCACTGCAGCGATTAGAAATCCTTGGCATCAACAGTAAAACAAAAATCAAACCACCAAAAAATCAACGTTCCGGCCGCCGGTTCTCCTCTGCCTCCCGTTCGAACTCCATCAACACCAACACGCACTGAGAGCGGCCAGAAATGCATCAACAAAAACCTTCCACGCATTGATTGGCCGCCTGCCACTCGCTCACTCGCTCTTGACAACGATCCGCCAGTTCAGCAGGCCATGATACGAACTTCATCGTGCACCGGCAGTCAAACAAAACTCAATCAAAGGGTGCTGTGCGGTTGCCACAGCGAAACAAAAAGAAAAACTCCGATGCACATCCCACACATCTCTCGCTGTGGTACGTTTCCATTCTGTCTCTCACACTCTCGCTCTCTCTCGCTCTATCTCTGTAAGTAACTTGGTAAACGATCGGGAGAGCCCATCCCTCGCACATTCCACCAGCCGGTTGATGAGAAAATCCCATGCTCACGGCAGCGAAAGCAGCGCATTTTATTTTGATTCGTTGACGCGATCAGTGTGTTACCGTCGTCATCGTCGTCGTTGTCGTCGTCGTCGCGCGCGCGTTGCACTTTGCCTACTTTCGGCAATTTCGGACGTGAATATTTTTCTTGTTTTGTGCACTCTGGAGGTTTTTGGCGAGTTCGGTTGTGCGCCACTTATTCGGGGATGTTTACATTAATTGGTGTTTGATCATCGCCCGCAAGTCGAGTGACAGAGCAGCCCAAACGGAAGGCAACGGCAGGCAGCCAGTGAAGGAAGATGTTTTTAATTTGACAAATTGTGATTGATTGGCGGTTCGCCCCGAGTGAGAAGGAGGTTGTCAATCGTGTTGTGGGAAGAAATACACGAATCAAACCAACCAAAAAAAAAAAAACAAAAAACGTGCCTCGTTCGCACATTGCTTGCTGTGTGTGAAGTTTATGGTTTATGTTTGTGCGCTGATTGTTATCGGAAGAAAGTGAAAACGATAGGCAAAAAGCCACCTCGGGGCCTAGCTGTGATCAAAGCAGGCGTGAAAAAGTCAATTTTCTCCGGATTGGGTTACTTTGTGTGACAGTTTTTTTTGGTGTTGTTGTTGTTGTTCGACGAACGGCTATCGAAGTAAGCAGTAAGCACATTTTCCTTTTTTCTAGGAGAAGGTCTCAGGTTACTACGACGACTGCCAGCGCGATTGAGCTTGAACGCGGGCCCTTGCACACGTGAATACGCCAACGTACTGGATTGTGCGGGTATTCAAATTTACACACACACATACACACTGAGCGATAATCTAGCCGGGACCATCGATGGCTATCAGTTTCCACTGTGCGGAGGCGCCGAAATCCAGTAGGCGACGACCGATTTGGAAAGTGGTTCCACTTCGTTTTTTTTTTTGTACTGCGTGTTGAATGAGCATGGCATGCTGTTCTTTTCGTTGATAATTAACTTCGCTAGCAGGAGAAGGAAATCGTCGCGCCAAAGCGCAAGTTGGTAGTCTATTTTTAAAAATCCCAAAATCCACACACCACCACGACGCGAGTTCTTGGGACGCGCGTAAAGTGTCTGCTTCTCAAAAGGAGTAAGTGGTTTCAATTTTGGACGACGACGACTACGTCGGTTGAAAGTGGAACATGCGGAATCACCTCCCGACAACGGACGGACGGACGGATGGTGGTAGTCAGTGATGCCAGATTTAACAAGACTTTTCTTCGATCCGTCATCGTGCGAAGTGCAGCTTAATCCCCGGGTGCAACAGCACAGCGTTTGAAAAGCGTGAAAAATGAGCGTACGTCTAGCGGATTACTTCCTGATTCCCGTGGGCGACGTCTGTCTGCGTTTGGCACCTGAACGAATCGTTTGAACTGCGCCGCGCCTTGGCCGCCGCTGGCCCGTGCGCAATCGAATAGACGACGGTTGCGACGTGTTTTTGTTTGAACATCGATAATGAACCGAGAGATGGATGGCGATAAGGCGAGGAATTGAAGAAAAAAAACGTGATAACGCCGTTGTTCAGGAATTTGAGAAACCAACCACGTGACTTGCGAGAAGCGAGTTGAAAATAGCTCTCTCATCACGCTAAGCTAAGCTTCCAAATCCGTTCGCCCTGTCCGGGTACGAAAGAAAAATTTCACCTCATTCCTTCTACGGTATCTCTAATTATCAAGAAGCAAATAATGGACTCAGTTTTCCGCACCATTTGCCGGCGAACATTCGTTTCGGAGTCTACGGCGGCGGCAAGTGTCTGGACGGGGCGGGCCGTTCCCGGAGTCAGAGTCTTTCTCAAATCTAACACATTATCTTAATTAAACTTCACCCAGAGTGGACTCGAGGTGGCCCCGTTCCTATCGCGGGCTTATCGCTCTAGATGGTGGTGCAAATGGGCGGCATTCCTTCCAACAAACAGCCAAGGTCGTGACGAACCTGGAATGTATCGATTACTCGCAAACAGGTCAACTTGGTTGGTCGTGATTGCGAGTGAAACCAGCGGGTTCGCGTGTTTTTGAACACTTCTAGCCAAAGCGAAACGCTCCCATGCCTGAGACAGTAGCAAACCAGTCGACGATAATAACTATGATTGTTATTGACCATTTTAACACATAATTTTTGATTGCTGTAATAAACACACAAACATTTCCGCGTACCCACCCCCTTGCATGCTGCACTGACCAAGGTCGTTTGGAACAAGTAAACATTGCGGAATCTACACACACACGCACACACGAAAACCGGTGTTTGCTGACAAGTTTGAAAACACCTCTGTAACTCCTTTTCATGCGGTACTTTTAATTCAATCAGTTTTGTGTCAAAGCGCTTGTTGAGGACTCGATAGGAGGAAGGTGTGGACTGATGAACAAACGAACGAACGAACGATCCGTAGGAGATAATATTTTAACACCACAGCTGATGAGCCTTCGGTTCCTTCGCAGCCGCCGGAGGAGGACGTGCAAATATTAATAAACACATTTGCGTAGGAAACTGGTTTAGCGGCTAGCTGGCTGGCATACGAAAATGTCGGATTGTGATTCCGGTCGATGCTAATGAGCGTTTGATTGGTGTGGTGTAATATTGTCCAAACAGATTGTCTAGCTTGCGGAGCTGTCTGTGATGAAGTGGTTTGGTGACAGGGAGACAGAGACGTTTTCCCCGGCCACCTGAATATCCCCGTGGGTCTCGTTTGAAACTGAATACGGAGTAGGAAACAGAGGAATTGAGAAATGTCAGCCGACGAATGAGCAAATTAGGTTGGATTCGGTGCTATTTATACTTAACGTCATTTGACGTAGGACTACGTCTGTTGTTACTATACTCACCTGGGTGTATTTTCAAAATTTCACAACACGTAAGTGTAACGCAATTACTCCAGATTTGATTTCCCTGTTTGAGTAGTTTCTCTAATTCTTTCACGAAATGAAGAAGGCGTACAGCATTTCGATAGAATCTTTCACTCGAACATTGCGATGTATGAAATATTGAAATATATGAGCGGTTGTACGACTTGTGTTACGATTATATTTATGTAATGATTTCTTCTAGGTCAATGCTCAAAATCAATTCCATAAATCTTAAACGGTCAAACGGTATCAAATCAACTAACATCTATACACATCTCAAGTGCAGTCCTACGTCAATCTTACGGCTATGTCTCTGACATTACCTACTCCAAGTTTTTTGATTTTGATTTTTTTACTTTATTTTTTTTCTCCACGTCATTGGAAATATGATCAGAAATTTGTGATAGAATTGTTAGTAAATTTCATAATATTAGATAAGTAAAGAAGGTTGAAATTTAATCAGTCATTCTAGTCTGCTTAGTTCACTGTTTCCGGTCATACAAAAATTCAATTTTCGATGCTGAAATTCCATTTCAGAATCGAACATCAGATTATTTTTCATTTCTAAAATCCAAATCAGAAATTCAGTTCCTCGTTCAGAATCGAGTTCCAGAATTCTGGAACCGAAAAAGAAATTCAGAACTTGTTTCTGAACCTGGATTTTGGAACCGAAACTGATATCAGGATCTTGATTCTAGACCTGGATTCGGAAACTAAATTTTGGAATTGAATTTTGGACTTAGACTTGTGTTACGATTATCATCCGTATCCAAGTAGTCCTTTTCAACACTGCAAAGCCACTAACGGTCCTTTTCAGGACCACAAAAGTAATGTAAAGAATTCCTAGAATACAAACGCAATCTTCCGAAACCGGATGGTTCTTTTTAGGACTACAAAATCTTAAACGGTCAAACGGTATCAAATCAGTCAATCTTGCGGCTATGTCTCTGACATTACCTACTCTAAGTTTTTTTTATCATGAATATATCGTTTATTCAATTTATATTGTTTAAGTGATCATGAAAATATTTTTATAACGCATCAACATAATATTTTTTTAGTTTACTTTATTTTTCTTTCTCCACGTCATTGCAGATATGATCAGGAATTTGTGATGGAATTTTTAGTAGATTTCATACTATCACAAATAACTGGAAATTTAAGTTTTCTAAAATATTTGATAAGTAAAGAAGTTAAAACTATGTTGCAGCATTCATTCTAGTCTGCGTAGTTCACTGGTTTAGTTCATACCAAAATCCTATTTTCGAAACTGAAATTTCATTTCAGAATCGATGTTCAGGTCTTTTTTTTTCATTTCCAAAATCTTAGATCTGGATTTTGGTAATGAAAAAAAGACCTGATCATCGATTCTAAAATGGAATTTCAGTTTCGAAAATTGGAATTCAATATCTGAATCCTCGTCCAGAATTTAGTCCCTGAATCCAAGGTCAGAATCGAGATCTAGAATTCGGGAGCCGAAATCGAATTTCAGAATTTGTTGCTGAACCTGGATTTTGGTACCGAAATCTGAAAATGAGATCAGGATCTTGATTTCCGTAATCCAGATCAATTTCTGAATCCTAAATCTGAAGCTGAGATCAGGATCTTGATTTTAGATTTGGACTCTGGAACTGGAGCTGAGTTTCCGACCAGAAAACAGTTCCAAAATTTCTGTTCGGTATTCAGATTTAGAATTCAATTTCGAAATTCTGAACCTGAAGCTCTAGAACTTGAGATAAAAATCGGATCCAAAATTCTGTTGTGTTTCTAGAATTCAGTTCTAGAATGCATTCCAGAATTCATATTCCGTATTCAGTTCCAGAATTCAGGTCTAGAATTTGGTTCCAAAATTCAGTTCCACTATTTTAGAACAGTAGCTGAATTCAGTAACTAGATTCTGAAGATTTTTGAACCAAATTCCGGATCTGGATTTTAGAACTGAATTTCGGAACTGAAATCTTGATCAGATTTTGAAACTTCAGAGCTGAACCCGAATCCAAATATACGAATGTAACGAATACGAATACAGATCCAAAATGCAGATCGAAGAATTCTGTTTCAGAATTCAGTTCCAGAATATAGATTCAGTGATCAATTAAACATTTCATGTCCGGAATTCAGTTCCATAATCTGGCACCAACATTCAGTTTCAGAACTCAGTTTTTGAACTCGGTTCAAAACTTCAGTTCTAGAACTCAGATCATTCAACATAAAAGAAACTGAACCGACGACTGAACCATCCATATTATTCGTATTCACGTCATTCAGTTATGACTCTGACATTACCGAACCCCCCCTTTTTTGTCTCGTTTTGAGCTGATGCTGGTTTTAATGTGGGTCTACATTCGCAGGAAATCATTTTATAATGTTTTTAAATAATTAGACCATTCAGAGATGACGAATTTTCGTTCATCGAAGCGTATGGTTTTTCCGAATTATGTCTAAAATAGTGTAGAACTATTGACGATAGTTTCTATGCAACAAAACTCAAATCAGCAGATATTTTAATCTGTGCAACTATTCTACTGAGGGAATGATGGGAATCCATGATAAAGAAGCGTGCCGTACATGTGCGCTGTGTCCGTCGCAAGCAACGTTTGATATCACGCATGCGCATCGATCCTTCTCTCTCCGTTATAAACTCGTAAATTATTATCCATTCACAAACTGAAATTCCAGTGAAAGGTCTCCTGATCTCATAGAAAGTTCTTGAATTTCATTCGAATTCGACTTCCGGTTCTGAATTTACAGGGTGAAATGCGCAAAAAAATTGAAATTGATGTTCTAACTTTTTTCAGGGATGGTTGAACTGATTTTTACAAACTTAGATTCAAATTGACATTTTTGTTTTTATTCAAGATTCAATAAAATGTTTTTTTTTGTAGAATACCTTAGTTATATTTATGAAAATATGAGTAATATGCGGAAGGCATCATCACAGTACTAGGTGGGTTAAAACTAGGTTTTATTCAATATTTCTCATAAATTTGTTAACAAAGTTTGTCGAAGTCTGTCATACAACACTTTTTTTTGTGCGATTTGTTGTTTTTCGAGCAGGTTTGGCTCTTCTTGTCCAGAAAATTTCATTGAAATTTGAGAAGGTGCTGCTAACATTTGTTCGCGTTTTGCGCGAAATTTGCCCATATTCGAAGCAGAAAAAATAGTTAATCGGGAAAAGGCTTTTTGGTCGAGTGCTGTCTTACAAAATAGAGCGTTGAGGGTCGACGTTTCGACGGAATATCTCTTCATTTTCAGGCCGAAGCAACTGTAAATATTTATCTTTATTTTGTCCTGAAGATGAAGGGAGAGGGTGAAGTTGATCGAGATAGCTGACACCCTAAAGATATCAAAGAAACGTGTTGGACATATTATTCACGAATATTTGGATATGAAAAAGCTTTGTGCAAAATGAGTGCCGCGTGAGCTCACAATCGATCAAAAACAACAACGAATTGATGATTCTGAGCAGTGTTTGGAGCTGTTATATCGAAATAAAACCGATTTTTTTCGTCGATATATAACAATGGACGAAACATGGCTCCATCACTTCACTCCGGAGTCCAATCGACAGTCAGCTGAGTGGACTGCACGCGATGAACCGAACCCAAAGCGTGGAAAGACTCAACAATCGGCCGGTAAGGTTATGGCGTCTGTATTTTGGGATTCGCATGGTATAATTTTCATCGACTACCTTGAAAAGGGAAAAATCATCAACAGTGACTATTATATAGCGTTATTAGAGCGTTTGAAGGACGAAATTAAAAAAAACGGTTTCATTTGAAGAAGAAAAAAGTTTTGTTTCATCAAGACAATGCACCGTGTCACAAGTCGGTGAAAACCATGCTGAAATTGAACGAATTGGGCTTCGAATTGCTCCCTCATCCACCGTATTCTCCAGATTTGGCCCCCAGTGACTTTTTCCTGTTCTCAGACCTCAAAAGAATGCGCGCTGGTAAAAAATTTAGAAGCAATGAAGAGGTAATCGCTGAAACTGAGGCCTATTTTGAGGCAAAGGACAAATCGTACTACAAAAATGGTATCGAAAAGTTGGAAGATCGCTATAATCGCTGTATCGCCTCTGATGGCAATTATGTTGAATAATAGAAACGAATTTTGGCAAAAAAATGTGTGTTTCTATTAAACGATACGAACTTTTCAGCGAACTGTTAGTTTATTTATACCCGGCTTTAAGCACACCTAGTGTTATGATAATGTCTTTCTCTTGTCATTGACTTAGTCTGATTAAAACACTTTTTGCCTTTTTTTTTTGGTCAAGATAATTTTTGACACGAATTTGGGCTCATTTTTGATTTGATTTCATTCAGATTGATTCGAGTAGTTCACAACAGCATTTTTACCAAGATTCTTCAAAGCAAAAGTTTTAGCAATAAAACATTAGAGATTGATCGTTGGTCACTTTCTAGAAAAATGGATCAGGATCATTTCGCCGAAAGCCATTTCACCGAAAGCCGTTTCGCCGAGAGTCATTTCTCCGAAAGGATCATTTCACCGAATGGCATTTCGCCGAAAGAGTCATTTCGCCGATTCCTGCAATTGTCTTAATATTATAATTGGAATAAATTAAAAATAAACACAAATGAATGATAATACGTTAACGCCCGTTTTGTTGACTTACAATTCTACTTCTTGAATAAAGATTTATTCTTGTACTCTTGAATAAAGATTGATTCATGAACCTCAGATGTCTCTACCAAGCAAATGTATGTGGTATTTTCCGTTTACTAAGTCAAAAATATCTAATGCGGCTTCGGCACATCGCTACCGCTCGCTCGGACCTAACTAAATCAAAGAAACCTAACTTTCAGTAGATCAAGCAAACGAAACGGTTACAGGTTTGTATGCAAAAGGCCGCCGCTTCCGACGGCGAAACGACTTTCGGCGAAAAGGCATTCGGCAAAATGATCCGCTCCCGTCAGCCATATGATCTTCAAACTCGATTCACAACCCATTATTACACTAAAATTATAGAAATAGGTTGATACGAGCCTAAAATTTAGAAATGGTTTAATACATATCCAAGAAAAGTGAGCTGTAATGAGTTTTGTCGCTTACGTCATTCATTCCATTATATCACCAGAACCGTTAGTGACAGCCAAATGATCTTCCAACCTGTTTAATGGACCTGGAGTAGCTTTCAAATAAGCCTAAGTTTGTTGAAACCTGTTTAACCATTTACGGCAAAATTGAGCGCAGGAAAAAGCGCGTTTTGTTGGTTACACTTATATCACTTTATTTTTAGACCCGAAGTGACATTATAATAATTCAATAAAAGCTTTTAACGAGTCTAAGCCTGTTGAAATCAGCTCAGTTATCTTCGAGAAAA
This sequence comes from Malaya genurostris, assembly GCF_030247185.1. Lineage (NCBI taxonomy): Eukaryota > Metazoa > Arthropoda > Insecta > Diptera > Culicidae > Malaya > Malaya genurostris. Next base: position 6,068,912 of record NC_080570.1, on the reverse strand, counting down.
GTGAGCGACAAGGAAAAAGTTTTGTTTTTCGGATACGTCAGTTATATGATCATATCTCCGGAACCAGAAATGATAGCCATTCGATCTTCAAACCTGGTCAATATTTCAATAGAAGCTTTCCAATGAGTTTGAGTTTGTTAAAATCGGTTCAGCCATCTCAGAGAAAATTGATCGTTAAGGGAAAAAATCGTTTTATCGGTTACGTCATTTATGCTATTTTATTCCTAGAACCAAAAGTGTCATCCATTAGAACTTATTCAATGATCTTATAGTAGCTATAAGATTAACGAGCCACAGTTTAATGAAATTGGTTTAGCTATCCCTAGAAAAATTGAGCGTTTTGTCGGTTACGTCACATATACGATAGCGATATTCAAAATGGAATCAATGATCGAAAAATATTTTCTTTTAATTTTTCCTAAATTTTTAAACAAGCCAAAACTTGTTGAAATCGTTTCAGCCATCATCGAGAAAATTAAGCGATTAGAAAAATTTTAGAAAGGACACTCACAGATATTTTCCGATCTCATCGATTTGAGTCGAATGGTTTCTATAAAGAAAGGGAAAACTAATAGTTCTCGGAAAAATTACTTTTACTGTATCGTAATGTACTAATCTCTAAACACTTGTATAATCATTTAGAAAGGCACTTACTGAGTACTTATGGAAATCTATCTCCGCAACCGAATTTCCGATTGAGGAATACCGGTCGATTGTGAATGGCAAACCGAAGGCAAAAGGGCTATGAAGTTTGAAAGAGGCAAAGTCAACTGTTCGAGTTTATACAATCTGGTAAAATATATTACACTGTACCAAAGTTCATGAAAACTGATCTTAGTTCTCAATTAGTAGAATAAAATTTTCGATATTTTTCTCTTGAATAGGATAGTGACCCGATGAAATATTAAAGTAATGATTTATTCGAAATTGTTATCGTGTATCTTTGCCCGGTTATCGATAGAGTGAGGTAGTCTGAAACCCAATATTTTTATATAATCTTTTTTAGATGAAAGACATTTTTTGAGCTTCTCGAAATATTTTACGGACCATGGTCGTTTTAAGAATTTGAATTATTTGAAAATTGTTTTCTCTTCATCTGTCAGAGCATTGGTGAAGCTTTCGATTTCACCTACAAACCTCTCCGGTTGCGCAGTTCGAAAGCAAAAACTACTACACAATCGAAGCAACCATTGAAACAGTTTATCGATGGCTGCGGCTGCTGTGACAACAATCGACAGAAAATTTATCCTCCCGATCCGAATCGGAATCCGGCGAAACCATCGGCGAGAAAAACGCCACGGGGATCCACCATTTTCCCCGGCCGGACGGCTGTTGGCGGGGCGGGGCGGGGCGGGTGGTCGATGCACCCGCATTCGGAACAACGTTCAGCTTCCAAACGTAAACATAAACAGTTTACACAAACTTGCATCCATCCAACCCCGTGACCGCGCTGCGCCTCTTCGCTACCGTGTTCCGAGATTCGACACCGGTTTTCTTTTTCTTGCTGCCTTTTTCAAAACCATCGATCCAAACGGCTTCTTCGATTGCGCATACATTCGCGGTGTAACCAACGGCAACCGCAACCAGGCAGCAATCATCAATTCGTCACAAACGTTGTGACGTGTAATTCGATACAGCATCTTGTGGGCCCCATTGGGGTCCGTTTCCATCTCGTATCTCTCGTGTCGTGTCGTGACTCCGCTGCACGCGGCTCACGCCGTCCGACGGCTTTTCATTACGTTAATTTGTCTAATGAACAATCAATTTAGAAATGAAAGGAAAGGGAGGGGATAGGAGTTAGTAGTAGTAGTACTCAAGTTCGAAAACAAAAAGACCCTATGCAAATCTAACCAACCGACCGAGATTCGCGCCAGCAACGGTGCGAAAGAAAGACCCAAGACACGATAATCAATTCGAGTTCGTGATGTTTTTTTTTCTACCACCGATTTTGATATGCATGATTTGGAATTCGCCTTTAGGAAGCGGGCATTTTTTTTCTTTTCGTGTGTGTGTGTGAAAAAGTGTTGTTCTGATGAGTGAAATCCATCGTAAATCCAGGCCGACAACGACGACGACGACGAAAGCCTACTTGGACTCATTCAGCTGTCAGAGCGAATTATACAAAGTGCGTCAGTACTTATTCCCGGCGCACCGTCATAAATCATGGGTCCACCAGCAGCAGCAGTAACAGAGTAAACTGTCATCTCACCTGACGACTAAATCTCCAACTAGAGAAAGAAAGGTCGTGTACGGTCTGCGATTAGATATTCATCTCAGCTTCTTTATCGTTGCCATCGTTTTCATTCGGGCTTGTGCAGGCAGTCAGGCCTACTGCGATGACCCAGAATCTAGCATTTGACGATGGCCGGATAACCAACCAACCAACCCGTCCGCAGCAAAGACAGACACGACTTCGCTTCGAAGGAGAACGCTCTTTAAAATGCACATGTTATTTTTCTAATTTGTACCAGACCCCGCTTACCAACCCGCCCCGCCCTTTCGTCTCACTGGGCGGATAAACATGGGAAAATGGACAAATAAAAATTAAAATTAGGTAAAAGTAAACCCCATGCGCACTTCTGGTTTCCTCGTCCACACGGTAGCGCACTGTGGCACTTGGTGCTGTGAATGTATGTTTGAGGAAGTTTTTAAAAAGCCCAGTAGCAGTAAACTTAGGTCGGTAGGTTCTCAGCATCAATGGCGCGTGAAAATCGTCCAATGTTTTGAGTCTGCTGGAAGTACCAGCACACGTGGCCGGACTTAGGCAGGCGTAGAGAAAATCATCGAATATTGCTTAGCTGAATTTTTAATAATTTCGTCTTCACGCAAACTATGCGTTTTTACCGCACAGTGGTGCAAAATCAATTTTTTTATTTGAAAGTGTTCTGTCTTCTCTGTTTTCTTGAATATTTTAGCGGTGTCAAATATCGACAAAGCAACGGTTGTTATTTCTGATTGCAAATGGTAAATTTAAAACTGATTTATTGCATCGCTTTCCTTAAGTTTCCTTCGTTCTAAGATTGGCGGATTTTCAATAGGAGGAATCCCACTTCTTGAGTGATTATTTTGAGGTATCTAGTAGTAGATTTTAAGCAATAAATTACGAATGTCCTTCAGAGAAATTATGTTTGAGGAAACGATTTGAGACCATTTCTCTTGAAGCAATTTCTGCGAAGGCAATTTCTTCAAAAAACGTTCTCTAAAATCATTTATCTAGAACAAGGGTTCCCAAAGTGGTCGACGTAAACGAAAACTGACTATGGGGGTTGACGAGGTCTAGAAAACGACCCCCTTATTTGTTTATTTGTTTATTTGGAGCAGGAAAAAGGTCAATGGAGCTGAAATAATAATCTCTCACTCCAGCAGGCATAAAACCTCCAAGTTGTTATTTGAAAAATTTACGCTGAAAAAGTGTTTATTTGACCATCCGCAGAAATTGGTAAGTATTTTACATCAATTTCAAAAAAGCAAGAAATTCAAAGGCATTTGTTGATGGGGGTCCGAGACCTAAGTTAATTTTAGTAAAGGGGTCCCATGACCCAACATAGTTTGGGAGCCCCTGATCTAGAAGTTAGATATGCTCTGAAGCTTACTTCTTCGGAAGGCAATTTTTCGAAAGTTATTTCTTCAAAAGCCAGATTTCCGTAAGCGGATCAATTCGCCGAATGACATTTAGCCGAAAGTCGTTTCGCCGAATAGGTCATTTTGCCGAAAGTCGTTTCACCGAAAGGGCCATTTCACCGAAAGGTCCATTTCACCGAATGGGTCATTTCGCCGATTTGAACATTTCACCGAAAGGGTAATATCGAGTACATCATATTATTATTTTTTGTGTTATCATGTCTTCTGAATAATTGAAATGAAATGGCTTTCGGCGACACGGCTTTCGGCGAAATGGCATTCCCTCCGGAAGCCATTGTTTGGAGTAACATTTCAGGAAGCTTTTTCTTCGAAGACTGTTTCTAAAGAGTCATTTCGGTGAAAACTGTGTTGTAAATCTTTTTTTTTTCTTTGAATACTGTTTTTCCGAAAGTTTTTTTGTGAAAATATTCTCGGAAACTTATTTCTTTGGAAGCGACATCTCCGAAAGGTAGTTGTCTTAAAGACATTTTTTCCGAAAATTATTCCTCTGAAACCTTGAGAAGTGGTTCTAGAAGAAGCGTCTACCGGCCTTTGGAGCAACCATTTTCTCTTGAAGAAATTGTTTTCAAAAACTTGGCTGCCGAAGAAATAGCTTTCGGCTTCTAGAGAAATGAATTTCGAAGAAATAGGAAATTTTTGAAGAAAATCACTTCGAAGAAATAGCTTGAAGAGAAATGGTCATTTTGCCTAAAACCATATCTTTGAAAGCCATTTCTTCGAAAACTATTTTCTGTTCTGTTATTCTTAGTAAGCTCTTTGTACATTTTAATTAAATCCCTAGCCCTTGAAATCATGAATAATAAGCCATGATTGACATGTTTCATAATTTCATGATTTTTAATCGTGGTACCGGCAATGGATTTTTATCTGTACACAAATCTAACCCTAGATACCTGAAATAATCACTCAAGTAGTGGGGTTCGTCCCTCTCTGAGTTGCGCAAAAAGTATCTAAAGTCTTCAAAAAGCATCGATTCTCGTCCAATTAAATAAATAAATAAATTTTGTCATGAACCCCTCACCTGTTAAGGACACTTACTACTCTCCTTCTCTTATAAAAAACACCCTTTTGACCATCTCAGAAGAGCAAGAAGTATCTGTGTGCCAAGTTTGGTGGCAATCCGTTCATTCGTTCCGGAGTTATGCCGTTACAAACATACAAACTTACATCCTGACTTAGAAAACCCGTTTTCTGGGAAAGGGCTTTTTGAGTCATCTTTCGGACAGGTTTTGAAGAAATGGTTTTCGTAGTTCTGGGGAATGGCTTTCAGAGATCTGGCTTGTGGAGAACTAACTTTCGAAGAAATATCATTTGGAACGATTTCCGAACCAATGGTTTTTTTTAGAAAAATGGTTTCAGTGAGAATGTGTTCGTAAATATGGTTTTAGGAGAAATGACTTTCAGAGAAGCGGTTTTCGAGGAGACGACTTTCGATCAAATAACCAAATCAAATATTTTTGTATTAGAAAAACCGTAGGGAAAACGCTTTACAGCAAAATAATTTTCAAGGAAACGGTCTTCAGAAAATTAGTTTTTGAAAAAATGGTTTCCGGTGGAATAGACTTTGATAAAACTGCATTCGGTATAATGGCTTTAGACGAAATGGGTTCCGGTGTACAGGCTTTGAAACAGATAGCTTTCTACGGAATGTCCTTTTATTATTACTATTATTATTATTATTATTATTATTATTATTATTATTATTATTATAATTATTATTATAATTATTATCATTATTATTATTATTATTATTATTATTATTATTATTATTATTATTATTATTATTTATTTTAATATTATTATTTTTTTTTTTTACTGTATTTATTGTTGCTATTTTTTACAGTTTTTACTGCTATTGCGATTTCTACTGTTTCTACAATTTACTGTTTGATTGTTTTTACCTTTTATTTTTTACTGCTCAAATTTTATATTGCTTATACTATTACTGTTACAATGTTTCTACTGGTTTTGTAGTCTTCACCGTTTATACTGTTTTTATTATTTTTTATTTACTGATTTCTCCGTTTTTTACTGTTTTTGCTGTACTTACGGTAACAATTCTTACTGTTTGAACTGTATCCACTGTTTACAATTTTATCAGTTTTTACAGCATTTGTTTTTTCACGATGTTTACTAATTCTACTACTGCTACTCTTTCAATGTTTTACAGTCTTATGATTTTTACTGTATTTATTGCTGGTACCTGGTTTATTGTTTTCACAGGTTCTACTGCTATTACGATATCTACTGATTCTACGATTTACTGTTTTATTGTTTTCGCCTCTTTATTTCGTTTACTGCTTTATTTTTTTTTATTGTTTTTACTGCTTCTACCGCTCTTACTATTTCAATGTTTCCACAGTTTTAGTTTTCATTACCGTTTATACTATTTTTGCTGCTTTCACTGTTCTCGCTGTGTTATTGTTTTTTACCTTTTTTCAGCACTTTTGCAATTTTATATTTTTTTCAGTTCTTACAGTTTTCACATGATTTGTTTCCCATGTGTTTTACTGATTTTACTGTTGCTACTTTTCAACTGTTTCATAGTTTCTACCGTGCTTTCAGAGAAGCGGTTTTCGAGGAGACGACTTTCGATCAAATAACCAAATCAAATATTTTTGTATTAGAAAAACCGTAGGGAAAACGCTTTACAGCAAAATAATTTTCAAGGAAACGGTCTTCAGAAAATTAGTTTTTGAAAAAATGGTTTCCGGTGGAATAGACTTTGATAAAACTGCATTCGGTATAATGGCTTTAGACGAAATGGGTTCCGGTGTACAGGCTTTGAAACAGATAGCTTTCTACGGAATGTCCTTTTATTATTACTATTATTATTATTATTATTATTATTATTATTATTATTATTATTATTATTATTATAATTATTATTATAATTATTATCATTATTATTATTATTATTATTATTATTATTATTATTATTATTATTATTATTATTATTATTATTATTATTATTATTATTATTATTATTATTATTATTATTATTATTTATTTTAATATTATTATTTTTTTTTTTTACTGTATTTATTGTTGCTATTTTTTACAGTTTTTACTGCTATTGCGATTTCTACTGTTTCTACAATTTACTGTTTGATTGTTTTTACCTTTTATTTTTTACTGCTCAAATTTTATATTGCTTATACTATTACTGTTACAATGTTTCTACTGGTTTTGTAGTCTTCACCGTTTATACTGTTTTTATTATTTTTTATTTACTGATTTCTCCGTTTTTTACTGTTTTTGCTGTACTTACGGTTACAATTCTTACTGTTTGAACTGTATCCACTGTTTACAATTTTATCAGTTTTTACAGCATTTGTTTTTTCACGATGTTTACTAATTCTACTACTGCTACTCTTTCAATGTTTTACAGTCTTATGATTTTTACTGTATTTATTGCTGGTACCTGGTTTATTGTTTTCACAGGTTCTACTGCTATTACGATATCTACTGATTCTACGATTTACTGTTTTATTGTTTTCGCCTCTTTATTTCGTTTACTGCTTTATTTTTTTTTATTGTTTTTACTGCTTCTACCGCTCTTACTATTTCAATGTTTCCACAGTTTTAGTTTTCATTACCGTTTATACTATTTTTGCTGCTTTCACTGTTCTCGCTGTGTTATTGTTTTTTACCTTTTTTCAGCACTTTTGCAATTTTATATTTTTTTCAGTTCTTACAGTTTTCACATGATTTGTTTCCCATGTGTTTTACTGATTTTACTGTTGCTACTTTTCAACTGTTTCATAGTTTCTACCGTGCTTTGCTTTGCTTTGCTGCTTTCACTGTTCTCGCTGTGTTATTGTTTTTTACCTTTTTTCAGCACTTTTGCAATTTTATATTTTTTTCAGTTCTTACAGTTTTCACATGATTTGTTTCCCATGTGTTTTACTGATTTTACTGTTGCTACTTTTCAACTGTTTCATAGTTTCTACCGTGCTGCTTTTTCTACTGTTTCATAGTTTCTACAGTAAGAATTGTTTTTATGATTTTCACTGTTTTTACTGTATTTATTATTGCTACTTTTTTCTACTGTTTCACAGGTTTTACTACTATTACGAATTTTAGTATTTTTAGGATTTACTGTTTTATTGTTTTCACCTTTTAATTCTTTACTGCTCTAATTTCCCAACTGTTTTTACTGCTTCTACTGTTTTACTACCTAAATGATTTTACTGTTTTAGTTTTCTTTACCATTTTTACTATATTTACTGCTTTTGCTGAGTTATTGTTTTTTTACTGTATTCTATTTTAACTTACTTTTATTTATTTTATCAGCTTTCACAGTATTTGTTTTCCACGTGTTTTGCTCATTTTATTGTTGTTACTTTTTTACTGTTTTTAATAATTTTTTGTTTTTATTGTTTTTACGATTTTACAGCTGTTTTAACTGCTTGTTTTAGTTGTGTTTGCTGATTTTACTTATTTTTGTTTTTTTTTGTACTGTTTTGATTACTTTCAATTTTTCACTGTTTCTAATTTAATGAATTTTTTTATTATTTTTACCTGATTTTATGTTTATTTTTATTATTTTTACCTGATGTTTATTTACTTATTGTGAACGTGAATGTGGACATAAATGTGAATGTTGTGAATTTGGGGAATGTGTTTTCATTGGCTTCTAATAAATTTCATTTGGATACGACTTCAAGGATAAATGTTAAATCTTACAAATCACAACAGTCATTTCTGGCATAAAAGAGACAAATGGGTAATGACAGAGACATAACCGAAATGATATTACTATTATTATTATTATTATTATTATTATTATTATTATTATTATTATTATTATTATTTTTATTATTATTATTATTATTATTATTATTACTATTATTATTATTATTATTATTATTATTATTATTATTATTATTATTATTATTATTATTATTATTATTATTATTATTATTATTATTATTATTATTATTATTATTATTATTATTATTATTATTATTATTATTATTATTATTATTATTATTATTATTATTATTATTATTATTATTATTATTATTATTATTATTATTATTATTATTATTATTATTATTATTATTATTATTTTTCGGCTATTCGGTGAAATGACTGGCCTTCGGGCAACCTGTGTAAATTTCTAAGTAAGCAATCAATCATTAATTTGTGGTAATCATTTAGAGAACCATGGGTCCAGGCAAAATCATCGATTCGGTTATTTTGCCTGTGCCTTTTCCAGTAAAATAAATATTCAATTGAAATAGGATGATTTTATTGAGAGCTCTATGGTTCTGATTTTCATGTTATAATTACGGGGAATAATTTCGCTTCGGAGTACACCACGATTCTAGTTCCCTTAAGAAGAACTCGCTCGTTCAAGACAAGTTTTTCTCTGGAGGTAACTCAATTCAACAGAAAACTGTAGATGTACACCAGGGTGCCAATGAAAAAGGGGTCATCTATAATTCCGTGAAGCGGTAGTACTCAAAAGTTGAAGCACAGTTTAAAAATTTTAAAAAGTCAGCAAAAAGTTTAGCAAAATTTCTATTTGATGCCGAATGTGTTAGAATTGCATGAAATGTCGAGATCCATCTACAAATCTATGTTTGGATCTCAATGTCAAACAGAACGTCGAATGTAATCGAAAAGTACATATTTTTGTTGAAAATTCAAAAACAAAAAATAATGATGTGGCAAGCAATTTGTTCACATGGAAAAAAATTTGAACTGTTTCTTTTTTACGGCAATAATCAATTGATACAGGGAAAAATATCAACGAGAAGAAACGAATTAGTGGAATGCAAAACTCTCAGCTTACGCCTCCCTGTCAATTGCCATGCGCTATAGTCCCGGTCGTACCTCGAACTGTCCGACGAGTCTCTTATCAGTCACGGTTGCGGTGCACCGTTGATCCCGGAGTACTCGGACTCTGACATCGGTTTTTGACATCACATCGCCCCCCGAAGGAAGAAACAACCAACCCATAAGACACCTACTTTAACCGGGGTTTTGGCGCTCACCTCAACTAACCCGGAATGGCACCGACGGACCACGGGACTGAAACGACTATCAAACAACCGACCGACGACCTGCTCCGGCTGTTGTTGCTGGTTTGCTACGGCTTTATTCAGTTCATAAATAATTTATTTTCAAATTTACTCTCGCCTGACATTCATTCTGCAAACCGCCGTCGTTCGGCAGAACAGTGAAGTGCAGTGCAGATGCAGATGATGCACTTCTATGCTACTATGGATGTCGGTGGTGTTTCGTTTTTTTGTTTTCCTTTTCTTTCTCGCCTATAATACCTACCATAAGTGCACCTCACCGGGGACCAAGCGTGGAAGATTCGATTCTTCTGGTGAAGATGCCTGAACGAACGCACGTTTAGTTTTCCTATGTTAGGGTCGATTCAGGCATGGCTAGTCGAACCCGAGATTGACACCGAGAGGCGAAAATCCAACGCTTTACCTTAACCGGTCGTCGTAAGTAGGTTATATTTACAAAACCGATGCTGTCGGGTCGGGAATTGGCGCATTTCCGGGAGTTGGTGGTGTTTGTTACTTAGTGGAAAATCGATCGAGCACGCGGGGTCTCAGTCCGGTCGACAGAGGGGTGATAGACGAAGCCAAAGTGGGGTGCTGCAGGGCACAATTAGAACCAGGAAGAACGATATTGAATTTCGCCAGGCAAGAAAACTCTGTTCCCGTGCTTAACGTGTGGCGACTTAAAGCGGCGGCGGTGTTTAGATTCGAAGCACGATTTGTGGTGTCAGGCGATGGGTCTTTTTTTCTCTCTATCGGACGAGAGGAAGCTCATTTTGCTGATGTCTTGGGAATTGATTGTGTGATGGATTTAAAAATAAATCGTTCGCAAAAAAAACTGTTGGTTGGTGATTCGAATACAATATATTGTTAAATGGTTTCAAAATGCTTTACCATAGCAAAGCATAACATAAACGACATAGATGCTGTTAATCACAAAATTGTATTTCATCGTTTATGTCACACATTCTGCAGTATTTCTCAAATCAAGCGTATCAGTAATAGTACATTTAAACGTGATCATAGCTGACTCTTTGAAACAATTATACGAATTAAAAAATTGTCGGTTACGTCACTTGTACGATTATATCTTCGAAACTTGAAATGTTAGCCATATGATCTTCGAAATCGACCCACAGTCTCGATTTATTAATAATTGATTATAGTCTCGAACGAACATAAAATTATTGATATCGGTTAATCCGAGAAAACTGAGTCTTTCCATGCGTTTACGTCATTTATGTCATTATATTATCGAAACCGTGACGTTACGTCGCTTATACCAATAGATATCCGGAATCAGGAATGACAGTCATCTTGATCGATGACTCAATAATAGTCTCAAACGAGCCTAAGTTTGCTGAAATCGGTTCAGTCATCTCCGAGAAAATTGAGAGCGAAAAAAAGCGGAAGGATAACTTTACCGACGACAATTGATGCGTTTGAGCCGTACATTTGCCAGAAAATCGGTCACAATACACCGTTAAGCACGATAAGGTAATTTTGCAACATGACAATGCTCGTCCACGTGTTGTATGGTCGATAAAAACGTACTTAGAAGCACACAAATGGGAATCCCCCTACCCAAACCCAGATATTGCTCCTTCCGATTACCATTTGTCGCGGGCTGACCAGCACTTCTCCAATTATGATGAAGTCAAAAAATGAAATCGTTTAGTGTATTGTCGATTTTTTGAATTTTCGATAAAATTAAAAAAAAAATCTTTTTTTTTTATGTTTTTGACCTTACACTAAATCTCGATGTTTCATACATTTCTAAGACAATTGGCATAAACAATTTTTTTTAGATTACCACAGATCTGGACGTTTCATGCATTTCTTAAACGCTTGGCATAAGAAAAACATTCTTTAGTTTTACGGTTTTTTAAGCAGATTTCTGAAGTTACGCGGTATTTTTACGCGGTACGTATCCCCTCAGGACCTCAGTGTATTCCTAATTTGAAAGAATCGAAAAATGGAAGATTTCAATTAATTGATTCAATTATGGATACCGGTACTTCCTTTTTTTGTTATTTACTGTAAGAACGCGTTTTGACGACGTTTCCTTACAAAGCACTCATTTTGCAGCTGATGTTTCGAAGGAAAATACCTTTTTTCTATTAGGAAAACTAATATTGAAAATCATGAATTTGTTTTATTCAATTTCTCTAAATTCAAAAGCATAGAATTTTCTTATTTTACTTTCAGTTTTTTGTTCTATTTGCCAAATCCTATTTTTCATTAGCTGTTTTGAAACCTTCCTCCTGTTCTGATTTTTTCCTCTTTTCTGAATTAAGATCTATATTTTCTGTTTACTATTCTTATTACTGTATTTATTGTTATATATCTTCTACTTGCTGTTTTTCAATTACCTGTTTTAGATTTTTCGCTTCATTTTTGTTACTTTATAGATTTTAGTAGGTACATATTGTTTTCTATTCCTATTGCAAGTTTACCCATTTTCCTGTTTTGTTATCGTACAATTTTTTGTATTTGCTCTATTTTTTTGCTATTCTCATATTTACTTCATCCCATTATTCTGTTTTCTGCTTTAGGTTTCCATGAGCTGTTTCTGTACCTTGCTCTCTTTTATTTCTATTCTGATTTTTTTCTCTTTTCTGATTTAAGATCTATGTTTTCTGTTTACTATTCTCATTTCTATATTTATTGTTATATCATTTCTACTCCCTGTTTATTGCTTTTCTATTACCTGTTTTCGATTTTTTGCTTCGCGTTTGTTATTTTATGGTTTTTAGCAAGAACATTTTGTTTTTCTTTCCTGTTGCAAGTTTTCTAATTTTCTTGTTTTGTTTATTGTACAATTTATTTTCTTTTTATTGTTTCTAATTTTTTTATTTGTTCTTTTTTTTATTTTTGCTGTTCTCATCTTTATTTTTTCCCTTATTCTGCTTTTTGCTCTAAGTTTTCTCGGTTTTCCGATTTTTCGTTGCCAGCTGACGTTTCGATCGAAAACATCTTTTTCTCTGGGAAAACTAACAGTGTAATACATGAATTTTTAGTAAATTTTTCTAAGTTCTGTTTTTTTATTATTAACATTGTGCTTTCAATTTTTTATTTTATTTCCATATCTTATTCTTTCTTTTCTTTTACTCCTATTCTTATTTTGTTCTCTTTTTTGATTTAAGCGGGATGTTTAATATTCTCATTTCTGTATTTATTGTCATATGTTTTCTACTTGCTCTTTTTTGCTTTTCTATTATCTGTTTAGATTTTTTGCTTCATTTTTGATATTTTATGGTTTTTAGTAAGAACTTTTTTTTCTATTCCTGTTGTAAGTTTTCTAATTTTCTTGTTTTGTTTATTGTATAATTTATTTGCTTATTATTGTTTCTATTTTTTATTTGTCATTTTTCTCTTCGAAAGACAAGAAACGTCCAGATCTTATTAAATCAGAAAATTTTATTTGAAAAAAACTGGGATTTTTTTTAAACCGAAAATTTTCTCCAAGTGTCAAGAGATCTCGAAGTTTCATGAATTTCTAAGAAAAATACAGGAAAACCGGATATCTTTGAAAATCCGCGACACTGCAATAATGCGCGCAAAAATTTCCAAACTTTTAGAAATATTATCGCAGACTTTATCGAATTACAATTAATTTTGGGCATTTTCTAGAATCGGATTACAAAATTTATAAGATATCTGGTCAAACTTTGTTAATCTAAAAATGATGAATGCTCTGATAGTTTTGCTAGTCCAAAGCACCATCAAACTCAATAAATTAGGGGGCATGCAGCGCCCCAGTTTTCAAACTAATTTTTTTCCTTGGATTTTGCACCTGGTGATTGGTTTGTTTTACTACAGCTTAAGTCCTACAGCTAGAATTCAAATTCATTGTTGCTTACTCCGTTTATAAGTACCAACTAATTGAACTTTCTGTTTCCGATCAATCACTTTCTAACTCATACTTTCTTCGTTCTATGTTAAATTTTCCATTTTTTGTTTGGAACCTAATTTAAATTTTGAATCATGAATCTTGAATTTTGGTTTTTGAATCTTGAATCTGGAATCGAGAATCCTGAATTTCGATTCTTGTCTCTTGAATTGAGCACTTCAATCTATAATCTTTGATTTCAAATTACACTGAGGTCTGTTTTTACGCGGGTTTTTTTTCACAAATTTCCGAAGTTACGCGGTTTTTTAGGCGATTTTTCAAAGTTATGTGGTTATTTTGTTATGTCTTAGAAATGCACGAAGCGTCGAGATCTGGTGTTATTCCAAATTTTTCAAGTCAATTCCCTGACATATTTTCCGAGTTCGGTTTAAAACAAATGTCGATTTAAAAAGAACATTAGATCTCGACGTTTCATGCTTTTTTGAAGATAACAAATTTTCTATAGTTTTGAGGATTTTTCACGCGGGGATTCCCGATATTACGCGGTCCTTCGCGTTTCTTTTTTGAACGCTACGGTGAATCTTTTTGAGTTTTTTTTTGCTTCATACTCGTTGTATGACATTCAAATAGTTGGATCATTGTAATGAGTTATAAGGTAGAGCGTGTTCATCCAAAACTACTTGAAGTATAGACCTTAAGATCTACCAGCGGAACCAAGAGCACTATCACGATCCTTATACACAGTTCTTGTTCGTGTTACCACATGCAAATCACTTGCTTATTGTGAATATTTTAGGTCATCCAAAAACTATCTGGAGTTCAGGCCTTAAGATCTACCAGTGTAACAAAGTGCATTAACGAACTTATCGATCACGGTCTATACTTATGATTCCACTTACAATTCAAAGGTTTGTTGTAGATGCTCTTGGTCACCCAACAACTACCTGAGGTTCAGGCTTTAAGATCTATCAGCACAAAGAACTGCGTCAATGAACTTTTTGTCCTCGGCCCATACTCGTTATACAACATGCAATTAATAAGCCTATTGTGAATTAACTACTCCATCCAAAACCTATATGTAGACCTGTAGAATAACTTGCACATCCAAAACCTTCTCGAAAAAGGCCTTGAGGTCTACCAACGTAACCATTGATTCATCCAAAAACTACCTGAAGTTCAGGCCTTAAGATCTACCAATGTAACAAAGTGCATTAACGAACTTATCGTTCTCGGTTCATATTCGTGATGCCACATGCGAACAATAGGACAATTGTGATTGCTCTAGGCCATCCAAAACCTACCTGGAATTGTAGTTCTACGACTATAAACAGTAGTGAAAAATTATACATAAACTGCTGAATGTTCGTGTAGATCTTAAGACCAGTTTCACCGAAGATCTTGGAACCTACCTGGAACGGCTATGAATAGACAAGTAAGCAATGTGTAGTTCTAACAGTATGAACCACAAACAAAAAAGGCATTAGCCTTTGTAGTTCTTGCTGTGACACAGTGTAGTCTCTAAGGACAGCACTCCAAGTAGTTGTTGAGTATTGGAACATCTATTAGGAATTTCCATAGTCTCAGAACATACACTTAATTGAGGTTCCAGTGTACCATTTTTTGTTTATCATCAAATCAGTTCTGCTAACAGGGGCTTTTTAGAAGCAATGATTTTTATGAAAGAATCAATTACAATTTTGCTTCAAGCATTTATTTTCTGTTTTCTGATACTCCGAAGAGTGTTTCAAACAGATCCCATGTCTGTAAACTTAAGGGGCATGCAACGCCCCTAAGTTTAAGAGTATTTCAAATTTGTTGTTTTTGTTTTACAATTCGATTCTTTCCACAACCACTCCATAGAAATTGCAATTAGTATTGCATCGTTTTTTGCTGTAGCGGTATTATGATTTGAAGTTCTACTAATTTTTTTTTTGTTCAAAACTTAACGGATGTTGCCAGTTTTGATTAAGCATAAAAAAACAATATTTTCGAAAGTTTTATTGAAAAGTATTCTTTCGCTTCACGAAACAAAAATCCTGTCCGATTTGAATCACCAGTGTGAGTATACAAACTTGCAAAGCTAAACTTCACGACTCCCGCAAGCGTTCGATTTCCAGCTCACGGTTAACAACCTGACAGTTCATTTAGCAGGTTTTATCGCCCATCATTCGGTAGCGCAAAATTAGTACCTCATTAGCACCTCCAGCAGTTCTCTGGGCGCATTCGGTCAGTAATTTTTAATTCAGCTATCCCAACGCCTTATCGTTGATCATCGCCAGGCAACGAACGTAGATTATTTGCAATAGGCGCACAGCCTACTGCTATCGAAGCCAACCCCGGGGTAGGTTTTGTAATTGGAACCGTTCAATCGTTACGGCAGTCCGTCTCTCCCTCCCCCCACCGGCGGTCAATTTATGGCTGCAGCTAACCGATGAAAACTCATAGCCTACTATTTTAGCTGTTGTTTTGTGGTTTTCATAATTCATTGGAGCTTGCATTACGAGAAGCCCTACCTGGAAGAACGGTGGGTCCATTCGCGACGAATCGTTGCCCAAGAAAGATCTCTGATCGAGTGCCTAATCAATCGTCTCAATAAAAGTAGCAGTTTGAAATGACGGGGGCGAAGGCGGGGAAAAAGTGGAGCAGTTTTGCCAACGTTCAACCAATCAATTGCGGTTAATTCGGTGGAGCGAAAAATAAAAACCTAACTGAAAACTAACACCCATTGATTGTTCACACTCGCGGCGGGAGGAAGCGCGCGAACAGAGTCGTTAAAATGAAGAAAAATTAATATTTTATGGAAGTTAAACAACAAAAAGAGCGTGTTCGGCTCGTAAAGACACTTTCCGGTGCCCGAATTGATTTCGAAACATCGAATCCGACCGGAACGTTACCGCGGCCGACTGAAATGGGGTTAACGGTTGAGGTCAGATAAATTAAAATGTGTGTGCTCCGATCCGTTTGTGGATATCGATTTACATCCACGGGGTCGCGATCGAGGAAGCATTTGTGAACAAAAGAAGGGGGGGGGGGGATTATATCATCTCGTGAGCTCATTTGTTGCCGGGAATATATGAAGTTATTTATCTACCACTTGCGGTTGCCCCGTGCACAGTTGCGCCACCGGTAGAATGATCATCCGCGCGGAAGATCACCGATCAAGGTCTGCGATCCCGCGCAGTTGAACATGATCCCAACAATTCAACATTGAGAGGTACTTAAGTAATTAGAGTTAAGCAGCACACTAACAAACTCGATCCGGTACGACTTTCGAGTATATCAAGAATAGAGAGAGAGAGAGCGAAAAAAAGGTTTCTGTTTGTGATCATCCGGACTGGTACCCGACTTTGCAAACGGATCTACCGTCGAGCGTCCGACTCGACTAAATCAAGCTGATTGTTTCAATTTAGATTAAATCTTGTCCCTCGTTCCAACACCACCACCCCCAGTAGCAGCAGCAGCCCAGTTCTGGCAAGCTGAGCTGCTCCAATTTGTTGCCGATTCCTTGGAATCTACGCCTTCGTGCAAAACAGGCAGCAGGATTGTGTGTTTTTGCCTCCGGAGCGCCGTCGTCAAAAGGAAAACTCGACCGTCCGAGAAGATGACGAGGACCGGATTATTATTATTATTCAAAAACTGTTGTCAACACTTTTACTGCGGACAACCACGCCGTTATTTGCAATTAATCACAACCACAACCCTCCGATCATTCGCCAACGGCCTGGCGATGGAAACGACGACGACGGCGACGGGTAAGATCTATTACTTTGCAGGCTCAATCAACAACGGGTACGGTCGTCATTTGTCATCGTAGAGACTCCGTCGAGGAAGAAAGCCGCTTCCGCGAAACTGGTTGCCGAGCTTTGCTTTCATACTCATTGGACGCAAATCACGTTAGTTAGCTGGCGGTGAGTTGTGTCCAGATTTGCGGAAGGCGTTGATTAGGGTCTAGAAATTCGATCGTGGGTAAAAGATGATCGTTCGATGGGTGCAGGCGGTGGTACAGAGTAAGATCCTGCTTCGTGGGAACTAGGTTGCAAAGTGGACACGATTAATTTTGATTAGCTCAATCATTTCTCGGTTGACATTGGTATAGCTGGCATAGTCCAAAAAAAATCAAAGTTAATGACCTGGTGCTTTGAAAGTTAGGGGCACTGCATTTGAATCACTAAACCTGAACACAAAACGATGCTATCATCTAACAAAAATCCTAGAGTTTAAATATTAAACGATTCTATCGACATGCATAACATCACCAATACGTTCCATCAGTGTAACCGAGAACTGATGAAAATGGGCAAAGCGTTCTAAAA
This sequence comes from Malaya genurostris, assembly GCF_030247185.1. Classification (NCBI taxonomy): domain Eukaryota; kingdom Metazoa; phylum Arthropoda; class Insecta; order Diptera; family Culicidae; genus Malaya; species Malaya genurostris. The sequence goes on along the minus strand of NC_080570.1, from coordinate 6,051,078 downwards.
AAAATAGGTACGCTTCATGCCTCTTAAGCTACTGAAGGGGAATCTTCAAGCTTGGGAACACGCTTTCATCCATTTCAGTCACACCAATCCTGCATAAACAAAATTTTTCTTGATATCTGATTAACTTTGCAATCATATTCAAGAAAAAGGCCACCTAATTTACTTGAGTATCATGATATCTTACAAAAAAAAAAGATTCACAAAACTTCGATATTTGGGTGCTATGTTTTGTAATATTTGATATTTTCTTCGCAAAATTAAGTTCAACTAGTAGGTACTTATAAACGGAGTAATCAAAAATGAATTGGTATTCTAGCTGTAGAATTTAAGCTGTAGTAAAACAAACCAATCACAAAATGCGAAACACACGGAAAAAAATCAGCTTGAAAACAGAAGCGCTGCACGCCCCTAATTTATTGAGTTTGATGGTGCTTTGGAATCGCAAAAGAGCATTCATCATTTTTAGATTCACAAAGTTTGACTGGATATCTTATGATTTTGGTAATCCAATTCTAGAAAATGCCCAAAACTAGTTGTAATTCTATAAAGTCTGCGATAATATTTCTAAAAGTTAGCAGTTTTTGCGCATTATTGTAGTGTCTTGATTTCAATAGAATTTATTCAGTCATTCCGAAAGTTAAGCTCTCGGTTATTCAATTCGTATACGATTTCATGAATAAACTACTAAATTGAAAAATACGATCGCAGTGATTCGAATTAACGAAGAGTAACTGAAGCATCGAATCAACGATGGAATGAATCACATAAACAAACTAAAAATCTTCGTTCACAAAATAGAATTCAAGAAAATAGGGACGCTGCATGTCTCCCCCATATTAACTGAATCTTGCGCTTGTGAAAAAACTTTTCAATATCATGATACTAAGCGACAGCATTTTCACATCTTTTCTAATCATTGCTACTTGATAAAAAAATAGGCGTTTTCGTAAAAAATATAGTAAAACAAACCAATCACCAAACACGAAATGCATGGCCAAATGATCTAAACATTTGGATTGTTGCATGCTCCCTTTTCGGTCTTAATAGTGTTTCACGATAAAAACTATTTCAAAAAATGTGACAAAACTGGAAAATTGAACGGCATTCAACCATGTTTAATGCTCGCGACACCTCTGTGTTTTTACTTTAAAACATTTGGTTTTCACTTCGCGAAGTCAAGCCAAACTAAGGCTATTGTACCAACAGTCATCTCGTCACTTTCAATTTATAAATTGTGATAAAATTGGATACAATAAGCTGGCTAAAATAAATTCGAAATATATCAGTTCGATTAGAATTATAGTGGAACAAACCGAAAAAATCGAATACGATTGTCATGGCAAAATGGTCTAAACATATTAGATGCGCTGCATGTCCCCTAAGTGACTGTGCTTTTGATGGTACTTTGAAAGATAACGACTGTATCATTCCAGATGAAAAAATAAATTTGTATTAACATTTAAACAAATTTTCGAATCAGTTTTAGAAATTCTTTAAAATGGATTAAGCCTTGGAAGGTTTTTTTAGATTGCGATTATTTTTCAAAGAATATCGAACAAAGCTTGTTGTTCGATATTCTTTGGAAAATATTTTTTATTGCAATACTGTAGTGTCCTAGTTCTATAGAAATTCTCCCGCAATCGCCAACCTAATTTACTCTTTGTTCTCGCTGGATAATGATTAAAAATTTGTGAAATGTCTCTTCCGTTGCTCTTTATCATCAGTTTGGTTAAAATTCAAGTAAATCGAACTTATCACCAAATACGAAATCTATAGCCAAGCGATCCAAAATTTAGGGGCGCTGCATGCCCCCTAAATTCGTTTAAAGAACAATGAGCCAAACTTTAATATCTAACGACACTGTCATTTTCATAATATATTCCATTCTTTTTGCGTATTTAGCGATTTACTTGCTAAGTTTCGAGGCCAAAACAAGAAACCAAAATAGATGTCCCCAATAAAAAGCTTGTGTTGGAACCAGATCAGATCAAAAAGGTCTCAAATGATCATACCATTGATCAAAGAATCCAGCAAAGTTGGTTCCCGCAAGATTCCGGTATGGTTCGGTTTTCCCAAGTGGATCCCAATGTTTACACTTGCTTGATAAAAGACGGTTACAAACAACCATCCGGGAAATACCGTATGTTGTTACTTAGAGTAGGACTCAATTTCCTGTCATGTTGAACGATATCACCGATCGTGATGATTCATGTCTGGGTCGTCCCAAACTCGATATCGAAAGACACTCATTCGCAGTGACAGACGGAAAACAAAGAAACTTCCCCAAGTCAATACTCGCCAGAACACGAAGATAATTATCTTCTGTTATCTAACACTGATAGTGACAATAATAATTCACACTATAAAATGCTAGCTATCCTCTTTGGAACGACATCATTCGCAAACAGTTCTTCGAAGATAGAACAGGTTTTGAGCACTGTGGAACATGAAGTTACAAGTTTGGTTATTTGCGACCGTGATTGGAGCGGTGCTTTATTTGGTAGAGGCTCGTCCAGGTCGTTCCGATATACGGGAAGAAGTAGAGGCAGCCATCGCTAACGGCCAGCGTCCTCATCTGCCCGAGGAATTTCGTGGTGATTTGAAGGAGTTCAAGGCCGGGCACAAACAGCGATTCGAGAGATTCTTGAACTTGCTCCCGGAAGATGTACGTCAAGAAGTGGAAGCCATTTTTCAAGCCGCCATCGCCAATGGAGAGCGTCCTCAAGTACCGCAGGAGCTTCGTGATCAGATTCGAGAGCATTTGAAGGAGTTCAAAGTTGGACACAAACAGCGATTCGAGAGATTTTTGAACCTGTTGCCGGAGGATCTTCGTCAAGAAGTGGAAGCCATTTTCCAGGCAGCCATCGCCAATGGAGAGCGTCCTCAAGTACCGGAGGAGCTTCGTGATCAGATTCGAGAGCATTTGAAGGAGTTCAAGAATGGACACAAACAGCGATTCGAGAAATTCTTGAACCTGCTTCCAGAGGATCTTCGTCAAGAAGTGGAAGCCATTTTCCAGGCAGCCATCGCCAATGGAGAGCGTCCTCAAGTACCGGAGGAGCTTCGTGATCAGATTCGAGAGCATTTGAAGGAGTTCAAGAACGGACACAAACAGCGATTCGAGAAATTCTTGAACTTGCTCCCGGAGGATCTTCGTCAAGAAGTGGAAGCGATTTTCCAGGCAGCCATCGCCAATGGAGAGCGCCCTCAAGTACCGGAGGAGCTTCGTGATCAGATTCGAGAGCATTTGAAGGAGTTCAAGAACGGACACAAACAGCGATTCGAGAAATTCTTGAACTTGCTCCCGGAGGATCTTCGTCAAGAAGTGGAAGCGATTTTCCAGGCAGCCATCGCCAATGGAGAGCGCCCTCAAGTACCGGAGGAGCTTCGTGATCAGATTCGAGAGCATTTGAAGGAGTTCAAGAACGGACACAAACAGCGATTCGAGAAATTCTTGAACTTGCTCCCGGAGGATCTTCGTCAAAAAGTGGAAGCGATTTTCCAGGCAGCCATCGCCAATGGAGAGCGTCCTCAAGTACCGGAGGAACTTCGTGATCAGATTCGAGAGCATTTGAAGGAGTTCAAGAACGGACACAAACAGCGATTCGAGAAATTCTTGAACTTGCTCCCGGAGGATCTTCGTCAAGAAGTGGAAGCGATTTTCCAGGCAGCCATCGCCAATGGAGAGCGTCCTCAAGTACCGGAGGAACTTCGTGATCAGATTCGAGAGCATTTGAAAGAGTTTAAGGATGGGCACAAACAGCGATTCGAGAAATTTTTGAACTTGTTGCCGGAAGATCTACGTCAAGAAGTGGAAGCCATTTTCCAGGCAGCCATCGCCTATGGAGAGCGTCCTTAAGTACCGGAGGAACTTCGTGATCAGATCCATCAACATATTTCTAATTTTGTGAACTAAATTTTGAAACTGATTTAATGTTATTGTAATAAATGTTGTTGTATACAGAATTCTTTTACCCAATGTTTTTTTAGTTCTATCAAATAACCGTAAAGAGTCCAGATTCTTGATCCGAAACTATATTAAAAAATTCCACACTGAGTGAGAAGTGTTAGAAGCAAACAAACAACGTTAAAAATACGGTGAAAATAGTGTACTTCCTAGAAAGTTCATGTGTGTGTGTTCCAGTGCTAATCGCCGGACAGTGACTCCTTCATTATCAAGCATCGCGCTGTGCACGTCAAAGACCAGAATAACTGACTGACTGACTGATCGAAATTCTCCGTCGGCGTCGACGAAATTTTGTTTACCCGTTTCTCGCCCTTTGCAGGACTCAGTTTCCGTTGTTACGGTTGCTGGTGGTGCTTCGGATGATGCCGCTCGACCATCATGGCCCCTAGCGGATGGCTTGACTAGCGGAGGATATTCAGCGAGAAGAATGGATGTTCCGGTGAGTGTTGGACATTTTTTTTTTGCTTTCTTTCTATGATTATTCGGTTTTCAGTTGAATTTCTTCGTTCTGAGTTTTTGAGTGGGCTGACAAACATCGAAGAGTTTGCGATGTAATTGAAACGTTTCGATGACTGTTGTTCTTGTTCATGTGGGCAATGTAGCCTATTTAGGTCGGTATGAAAGAATAACTAAAATTAAAAACAAATTTAAGGAAAACCAAAAATAAAAAAAGAAACTTGCTTTCCTCGTGTGATTCCGAGTTCTTCTTCGCTGTCTACTGAAATCATTTCAATCCGTTTCGTTGCTCGGAAAGCCACGGAAATAATTCGTCAATCTGGCATCAAATCCCGAGCTGCTCATCTCGAAAATACCACACACGTGGAGACCCATAACTTTCTGGTGTTGTTGCCCATAAAAGCCGGGGTCTGTTTTCTCGATTGCTGTCTGTCGGTCGGTCGGTATTCAGATCACTTCCCATCTCGTCGCCGTCGCATCATGCAAGCAATGCAATGCAGACAATTTAGGTACATAAACGTTTAAGATCTTATCGCAGAACTTGAATCTTTCCGCATGCCGCGGCGCTGAATCCCGCCATCATCCAATGAGCTCAAGTGTGGACACTTACAAAGTGCGTGCACGCATGGAACTCGATCGACGAACTGGTGAAGTGCTTCTTCAAGACGAATAAATGCCACACTTAACCGCTTGACCACACACACGGGCACGGGCACACGAAAGGGCAAAGTTTTTACGGATATTTTTAGTATCGAAAAGGTCACTCAACTTCGGTTTTGTTCTGTACGCTTTTGGTATTTGAGGGTTAAGAAAATCCAGAAAAACACCACTGCCAAAACTGAACTGATATCCGCGTGGACTGCCTGCAAAACTCTCACTTTCGACATCCGTCAATGCCTACTTCGATCGTCGCGAAGGCATGATGGTTCCGCAAACAACAACCATATTGAACCACACATGTTCGATCAAGGCTTGCTGCGATGATGATAATGATGATGATGATGATGGTGGTGCAACTGTGCAAAGGCCGCCTCGTCATCGAGCGGAGCAAACGAAAGAGACTCATGTTCGCGCATAAGACTCTCTCACATAATCGGTTTGATTTGATGGGATGTTGAAAGATTTCGTTGTCGAAAGCCTCCGTTGTGGCTTATCAACCTGTGCGGATCTGTTTGCCAAACAAACCGAGTGCTTCTTGTTTCGAACGAACGAAACTGCAATGTAGGTGGTCTTTCCCTTCCTCAACCCTCCCTCCCAGTCCCCTTTTCAACAAGGTTTCGGTGGTTTCTGCGAATGGTGCCATAGTGCGGTGACGATCAACTGTTCAGCAGTAAGCTGCTGGGAACACCCTTACCGAACTGACCAGTCTTCTTATCGTTGCTGTTTTTGGGTTGAGCCTTGATTTTAGTGATCATCTATTATTTCACGTGTTTCGTTCTATTTTCCAATAGTTTTTGGGATTTTGTTTCACTGTATTTCGAAAACCAATGGAAAAATAATATTTCTAAATCTAAATTAACGATTGTTTAGTCTTTGATCAATTTTTATAGAAATTGTGTCATTAATTATCGTCGTAATTTTATGACACAAAATTTAAAATAAACCTCAGTCATTTTCTTGTTTCGTGACCCTTATTTTTAAATGTGTCAATTCATCAATTTAAACTAAAAACAATATATTCCAATTCATAGAACAGATTTTAAGTGTCTCGTTCAAACATTCAAAGCCGAATTGTTTTACCCTGAAAGCATTCAATGCAAGTTAATTTAACATCTGAAAAATGTTCTTCTTCGACAAACGGTTGATATAGTGGACGAAGGACTCAAGGAGCAAGGAGAGGATGCTTTTTTTCCAAATTGAGTAGAAGTTGTGCTGAACATTTTCTTTATTTAACTTATTTTCAGAAATACAATTTACAAAACAATCAAGGTATTGATCGTTGCTTTATACACAACTTGACCACCTTTCTGACAATTGATGGATACCATGCCAATAGAAATGTTCGTCTTTTGAATCAAACCAATCAGACACCCAATTTTAGAACTCTTCGTAGTCATCGAAGTGCTGCTCTGTCAATGTGTGGCGATGAAAACTAATGTTAATCGGAAGGGGCCCAATCCTGGTGAATACGGTGCGTGGGTTAGTAGCTCCCAGTCAAGTGCTTTGATTGTATCCTAAAGCGGTTTTGCTTAGTGTGCCGGCGCATTGTCGTGTAACAAAATTCGTGGTTCAAATTGATATTTTGTTGTCTGCAGAGATTATTTATTAACACTTTCATCAGGTTTTAGAAGCTCATGATTTACCACACCTTTCTGATCTCAACAAACACAGCGCATTACCTTCTTACCGAATCGATCTGGTTTTGCAGTCGACGTTTCGTGCCTTTAAGCAACAGTCTTTTTAGGGTTTTCAACAGTCTTTCATTCAATTCATGTGGTACCCATTTTACACACTTTCGAACTTTTCCCATAGCTTTTAAGCGGTCATAAATTGTTTGCTGTGAAACATTTAACATCGTTTTTGACTAGAAGTATCATCTTCATCCAATATTGCTTGCAATTCGGCGTCTTCAAACTTTTGTTAATGGTCTTCCGCGTTCTTCATTTTTCACCTTAAAATCATTATCTTCGTAAAAAGCAAAGTCTTGGCATTACATTCCTTTGGTGGAATTTGGCCTTTCTATTTCAACAGACTTCGCAGCCGATTCTTAGTGTACAGAATCATTGCATGGCTAGTACTATGGATCCTACTGACACTAGGAATCCTTCCAGCGTCCTATGCATTGAACCGCCAACCCGGGACATCATTATGCCAGAATACGCATTCGATGCGACTATGCAACATTCGACATTTTCAACATGATGAAAATATGACATTATTTGTTCAATGACTTGATGTATATAAAATATATTTGGTGGATATGATACTACATAGAATGAGAAGTTTCATTTTGATGCACTTTGAAAAGAAAAAGATTTGTCAAGGCCTTCAAAACAGGCGTCCATTTCTGCAATTACCTCAGCATTCGACGAAAATTCCTTTCTCTGAAGAAACATTTTTGGGTTTGGAGATAGATAATAGTCGCTGGGGGCCAGGTCTGGACAATACGGGGGATTGTGGACCAATCATTCAATTTCACCGTTGCTTTTTTATCAGGACGTGAAACTCGTCTTTTTCCATAGCTTGATAAAAAACAGAACTCGTCTGACACGATCGGCTGTTATTCAACCACCAGTGGATAGATTGTCATGAAATTTGGTATCTGGGCCATCTAGAGGCTTGTTTTCAACAAAAAATACACACGGTTCGAAACTATTCACGTCTTTTCTGTGAGCGTCCGGGACTTATCATTCCATGAAGTACCAACCAAACAAAAAAAAATTAAGCTCGTTCACACCAAATGTTCATTATCGACACATTTGTATCTTAACACTCATTTCATATCAGGTAGATGAAATAAATTTTATCTGTAAAATTTGCATTCCGTTGATTGTCTTCAGGCTCTGTGATCTTCGTTGAAATTTCTTTCGGCCAAATGTAATCCAGTGAATTCCCTCTAGCTGAAATGACACATGAAGTGGTTTTCGGCGAAATGACACTCGGTGAATCGGTTTTCGGAGATATGGCATTCATTGAAATGCTTCTCAATTAATCTTCTTCCGGAGAAATGATAATCTGTGAAATAAATTAGTCCAACGTCTACTCAGTAAAGTTACATTCCTTGAATTGTCTTGAGGCTCAATGAAATTCATTGAAATATCTCTCGACAAAATGACTTTCGGGGAATTGTCTGTCCGTCGAAGTCGATAAATTGTTTTTCAGTAAATACTTCTTTCGGCGAAATAACATTCCGTGAATTGTCTTATATTTTTCAGTGAACCTTTTTCGAAATTTTTTTAATCTTCTTCCGGAGAAATGACATTCGGTGAAATAATTTAATTTGAAGCATCGTATTACAACCTATTTCAATGTTTTCTCCAACTTCTAGAAAATTTTTCGAGCAAACCGAGAACATGAAATTTGGGCAAAAGTTTGTCTAAAAATTAGAAATAAATCGATGAAATACCTTTCTGCTAAATAACATTCAGAAATTATTTCGGTTTTGAGCGATGAACAAAATGATACTCATCGAAATAAAATTCGATGAAATGGCATTCCGAGAAATATCATTCGGCGAAATGATCCTCAGGTAAATGTCTTTCGATGAAATGACATTCGGTGAATTGTCTTTCGGTGAAATGGCTGGCATCCGGTTTAAATATCTTGACAAAAAAGAGTTCGACGAAAAGTGTTGCTTTTAATTACGTTTCGTCTTCGACTCGTCGTCAGTGCCGAGTAGTTCAAATTGAACTGCTTAATGCAAAAAAACTTAGACAGTTCAATTTAAACCGCTAAGTAAAGTTAACACTATTCGCGAAACACTTTTTTATATTGCGCCGAAGCGCAATGTTTTTTTCTGACGTCTCGAAGGAAATGAATGGGCAACTGAAATGCCCAAAATTAATTGTAATTTGATAAAGTCTGCGATTTCAAGAACTACTAAATAATATACTAAACTACTAAATTGAAAAACAGGATCGCAGGGATTCGAATTAGCGAAGAGTAACTGATGCATCGAATCAATGATCGAATGAATCACATAAACAAACTAAAAATCTTTGTTGACAAATTATATTCTAGAAAATAGGGAAGCTGCATGTCCCACAAATTAACTGAATCATACACTTGCGAAAAAACTTTTTAAAAATATAATACTAAGCGACATCATTTTTGTATCTTTTTCAATCATTGCTACTACATTTTTAAACTAGGCGTGTTCATAAATCACCAAATACGAAATTTCAGTGATACGACACTCGATGAATTATCTTTCAGCGAAATTACATAAGTTGATATGATCAAATGTTTCGCTACCTTATGCCACTCGACGAAATTTCATTCTTAATTATAGAGCATTTTTACGAATTGTTTTGATTGAATGACAATTTGTTTCTAGTTGAACAATATTCGGTGAAATGTTTTCCGGATTGAAAAAGATTCCATGATTTGACCGCCGGTTGAATGATATTCAGAGGAATGGCTTTGAAATTTTCTAAATTTCCATTCGTTGAATTGTGTTTCTCTCTTCCGGTGAATTGATTTTCGGCTAAAAGACGTTCGGTGGAATAAATTGCCCATATTTCTTCGAAAAGAAGGTTTCATGATGTATGTTTCAGATGAATACTGAAATATCTTTCGGCGAAGTGGTGTTCAGTAAATTGTTTTCCGACGAAATGACATTGTCATTGCATTGTCATTCGACGAAAAAAAAAAGAAAATTTGATAAATTGTCTTGCTGTGAAATGATGTTCGATGAAAACGTCTCGGTAAGATGCCTTTTCGGCGAATTGTTTTTTTTTATTCGACGAATCGTTATTCGAATGTTTTACCGAAGCGGCTCTCAGTACATTTCTTCTGGTGAAAAAAACAAAAAATTATAAGCAGACATTCGTTGAAATAACGTTCGATGAACGATTTTTGTCGGTGTGGTAACGATATTGATGGGCAAAATAGTTCATTTCGAAGAACATTTGTTCTTCAGAGCAAATAATTATATTTCGTAGGTCAAAAACTCGTTAATAGTGAATGCAGTAACTTTTTTACATGTATTTAAAGTAGCAAACGTGCAAACGTTTTGTACCGGTTTTCAAAGGTCGCTAAATATATACGATTTCTACTACATTCTTAAAAATTATGATCGTATTGAATGTTTTTATACAGTTATTAATACACTTTCTAATAAATTTCAATTACGTTTTAAACGTATTTTTTTTTCTTTTAAAAAGAATAGAAAACTATCTGTCCTCGGCATCTTATTACATGGAATGAACAGTCCCGGGCCTCTCAGAAAAAAGAACCTCTAGATGACCCAATATCAAATTTCATGACAATCTATCCACCAGTGGTTGAATAACAGCCGATCGTGTCAGACGAGTTCTAGTTTTCACCGAACTATTGCATAAAAGTAACGGTGAAATTAAATGATTTGCGTCCACCATCCCCCGTACTCTCCAGAACTAGCCCCCAGCGACTATTATCTATTTCCGAACCTGAAAAGGTTTCTACAGGGAAAAAAAAATTCGTCGACTGCTGAAGGTCATTGCAGAAACGGAAGCCGCCTGTTTTGAAGGCCTTCACAAATTTTATTGTTTTTCAAATGGCATCAACATGTTGGAGAAACCGATGGGTCAAGTGTATTGCTCTAGACGGAAATTATACTGAAAAATAAAAAAGTTTTCACCGTAAAAAATCGACTTTATTTTTGTTAAACCCGGGATTTCTCATTTCATGTAGTAGAGCTGAATCAGTGTGACTTATTCAATATATTGTTAAATAAAAGATAAGAAAAATTGAAAACTATCGTTCTTCAACAAAGAACTGTTGTTTCCTCATCTTTCCGGATGAATTACTTCTGTTGAACCATTCGCGAACGGATTTCTCATCTCTAGGTAATGAATTGAATGCCATTTGGTAAAACGGCAGATCGTAAAATGTCTTTCGATGAAATGAAATTCGGCAGAATGTATTTTTGATTAAACGATATTCATTCGGCGAAAGATCGGTACGACATGCCGTTCGTCGAGTTGACTATTGGATGCCATTTGATAAAATGTTTAGGCGAAACGATTTTTTTTCCTCCGTAATGAAAATCAGTTAAACATTTCGGCAAAATGGTCTTCTGTGTGATAAATTTTTCTTTGAATTTGATTCCGTGTGAAAAGACATTCGGTAAATTGTCTTTCCGCAAAATGACTCATCTTCCATAAAAACTCGCATGATATAACTGAGGTTTTTTTTACGCGGGAGATACGACAAAAAAAACCGCGCAATTTCAAAAATCCGTTAAAAAAACCGCATACCTATAAATGAAATTTTGTTGCCGAATGTTTTCAAAAATTTATGGAACATCCCGACAAAAATTTTGAGATTTCCAAAATCGAAGAAAAATTTTGATACCCAATGTCTTAAAAATCCATGAAACGTCAATATTTGATATAATCTCGAAAAATATTTTTTTGAAAAATGAACATGAGCATGAACATTAGCGAGGCACCTCTCGCCGATGACAACGCAAATAGGTGAATAATTTGTTGCTAAATAGTTGCTTATTAGTAACGGCAATTTCCAATTTGTTGCTCAATTTATATCTTTATTTTGTTGAGTACTTCGTTTAGTTCATATAAAGTTAGCGCAGCCCCTCATAAATATGCTTCAAAACAAATCGAAGCCCAATGAAAATTTTGATGCTGATTTGTTGCAAATTAGTTACGGTAATTTTGAATTTGTCGCTCAATTTTTTTTTCCATCCTTTTGAGTACTTTACTAAGTTCACATAAAATTAGCAAAGTACTCAAAAAAATAGAAAAAAATTTGAGCAACAAATCCATAAGTACCGTAACTAGTTAGTAACAAATTAGCAACAAATTATTCACCGATTTGCGTTATCATCGGCGAAAAATGCCTCGCTGAGTTCTTGCTCATAAAATAAACAAAGGATTGATTTGAAAAATATTTCAGGATAACAACAAATTTCGATGTTTCATGCATTTCTAAGACAAAACCAAGAAAACTGCGTAAAAAATCAATCATTTCACTCTTGAAATTTCATGGGAAAATATGTTTCATGATTTCGTGATTTTTTCTCATGGCTCTGGCAATGGATTTTTATCCGTGTGATTTTATTATCGGCAATCACCATTCTTGTGATTTGCATTTTGTTTTCGAAATTATGAATCTACTCAATTTTCTCTGAGAGTCCACATCGACTGCTGTTTATCTTCGCAAGCCCCACTGGAACTACTTTTCTCTCTCTTTCTCTCTCTCTCTCTCTCTCTCTCTCTCTCGCTCTCCAGACATCAGCAGTCTATAAAAAACATAAATGATCCGTCAGCGATAAATATTATTATGTTGTAACTCACCGACGCATTCTCGTGGGTGGTGGGTGGCGAGGACGGGAAGCAAAGTTTTAACCGGTCGCGGGAATCCAACTAAATTCGAAAAGTGCATCTGCATCATCTGTACTCGCACACCCCCCGGTTTTTTTTGTTCTTTTCCGATTTGGTGCGGGAAAAATAGTAGTAGGCCATGCCGTGGAAGAAAGTGAATGATCATAAAAACAAAGGTGATGAGACACAGAGTGCATTCCGCCTGTCTATCTGTCTTCCGTGCAGTGGCGGCGGCAGCAGCAGTTCTTTGGCGAGAGGCTGCATCACACGACGACGACGACGACGAGGAGGAGGAAATGACTTTTTCCTTGTTTACCGATCTTTAAATCTAAATGGAAATGGTGCTACCGAATGCCGCGCTTGGATGTTCCTCCCGACGATGCTGTTTACAAATCGAGTCATTTTTCTAACCTCAAAAAAAAAACGAACATAAGACATGGAAAGAAACATGGAGCGGTGACGAGAAACACGTGTTCGGGAGGTTAATCCAATTTGTTTCACATGGATTTTTGTTTCTTTTTCGTTCTGGTTTTGCTTCGATCAATATTCGTGATGATTGGCGTAGGACGGGAGTTTCTTATCGTTAGTCCCGTCCTTCAATCCCAGCTCGGTTATTAGTCTGCGTGTCGACTAAGCGTGCTCAAAATTTATTACTCGAAAAAACTGACTGCTGCTTATCAGGTACGTAAATCAGTGGCGTAGGCAGAAGGGGGAGGGTTCATTTTAAGCTTTGGGGTTTTCTTCCTCGCTACGCTCTCACCGGTCGTATCGCAAATGTGTTTTTCTGGCTCGAACACAAACTGATAACAACGTTCGGACTTTTTGGCCGATTTGCCTGTGCGCCTGTAGTGTGGAATGTGCCGAATGTCAGTCCGTTTGGTCGCGGTGTCATCATCGCCTCTTTTAAACTCAGAACGAAGAACCCTTTTGTGAACCCAAAAGGGCGTTTGTTTTTTTGTGTCTTAACCTATAATCATAGCTAACAAAAAGAAATGCCCACGTTTCAGCCCAAGTCCCGCTACACGGACACCTCGTACCTGATCTTCCAGCAGCTGAAGGAAGGTGGACTGCAGTGTGCCTTCCCGGTCATCTACGAACTGCTGCATCCGGGCAGTAAATTTCCAGCAAGAACCGATGAACTTCCGGCCGGGGTGGAACCGCTCAGTGAACCGGGTGCGATCGGTAAGAATGGCAAAAAAGCGACCGGTCAGTACAAATCCCGGGATAGTCGGAAATCTTCCGGCAGTGGAATCCCACGCAAACAGAGCAAAATTGCGGAGAAACGAAAGAACCGTCGCAGTCTGGAGCTGAAAGCCGTCGAAGAGGCTAGCCGCGAGGAGGAAGATGGAATCAGTGTTACCAAAGAATCCCTGACCGTCGTCGATGGAACCACGGATGACGAGAAAAAAGTGCAAGTGTGTGATTTGTCCGCGGGGGGAAGTGGTTCGAGTGACGTTCGGCATGTGAGCGTTATCAGCAGCGGTGACGAGCAGTGTTGTGTGGTGCAGAAAGATATCCAGGTGGCGGTGGATTTTCACCATCGGCCAAATTCCGAAGTCGAACCGGGCAGTAGTAGCCGGGTTAGTGCAGTAGTGGAAGAAACCAATAACAACGATGTGAAGTGTAGATCGCAGAACGCAGAACGTCTACCGCAGCCGGAGCAAAGTGACGCGGGTGAATCGGATGCGGAATCGGTCCGGACGGTGACTCCCGGTGGAGTAGTAGTGGATGGTGCGATTTTGGTGAAAGCACCCAGTGTTCAAATTCGACGGAAGCAGTATCTGTACGAGCCACCGTACCTGACCGGATCCGAGTACAGCGAGTCGGATTTTACCGATACGGCCAGCAGTGTCGGCGAATTCGACGATACGGTGGCCGAATATGCTCGGGTGGAACTTGAAAAGGTAGGTGGCATTGCGGAATAGACAAAAAATGTGACCTAATCGGTAAAAATAAATTTCTAATGACAACTGACTGATGTTGTGTGATAAGAAGTGCGGAATAGATTCATCGCTTTGGAGATACCAGCGGTTGTTGCTCCAACGATTTTGACAGTCTGTTTGGTTTTTAACTAGTTTTATTTCTAATTTTCTAAAGTCCTACCCGTAAGTTACTGTTTACCGAATATCGCACTTTCCTATACGATTCAGAGTCTCTAATAATCAAAATTTTTTCGAATACTTTTATTCATGATGCCAAAAATTGATCATTGTTTTGGAAATGATCCCCCTTCACTTTGGAAACGTACCCATTTTTGGAAACGATCCGCTTTTTTTGCAATATAAGATATGATGCCAAAGCATTACATCAATCGAGGAAGGCCATGACTTCTTTTGACAGCCGATTATGTACTGCCAGTAGGGATGGCGATTTTTTTCGAAATACTCGATTATTCAATCGTCGAATATTATTTTTTTAATCTAATCGATTAAATTTTAATCGATTACCAGAGTTATTGGTCGATTACTCGATTAATTATTCGATTGTTAGTATTGGACTTTTCGTATTATTCGATTAGTTAAATAATCGAACATTAGTTTCAAACCAATCGATTAAATTTCAGTCGATTTCTCAGTCATTCGATCGGCATTCCGAAATCCCTAATCTAGGCTCACAAACTGTCTCATCGAAATAGACACTTGAGTTGAACAACGAAAAGTTGTAAATAAATACATATTTAGAATTGTGCAATCAAATAAGTAGTCACCAAATAGATCGTTTGGCTAATGTGTTTAATAAAGGATTTGTGAACTACTAAATTACTTTTTCTAACTTTTGTTCCATTTTGTCTTCTGTTCTTTTGATCCGAGAGGCGAATCTCAAATAACTCGATATTTTCACAGAATAGTTTTAATGTTTGCATTAAAAACACCCTATAACTTTAAAAATTCTTTTGATCCGAGAGGCGAATCTCAAATAACTCGATATTTTCACAGAATAGTTTTAATGTTTGCATTAAAAACACCCTATAACTTTAAAAATTCGTTGGAAAAAGTGATTAAAAAATACATAAAGCAGACTATTTGGGACTCAGCTAGGAAAAGCATTCAATATCATTTAATACCAATTCAATTAAAATTGATATCATCTAGAATATCTACTAAAATCTACCGGAAATTCGATGTTTCCCTAAATTTTTAAAACACTAAGTAATTTGGTGCTTGACGAGGAAGGTAAAGCATCGTCTAGGAATGCTACGAAAAATGCAAAATACATCTAGTATTTTTCATAACAATAAATTTAGCTTGAAACGAACTAAAATTTGTGTAAATAAATTATTTCAAACTTATTGAATTTATCTTTGAAAAATTGTATTTTCACAGAAATTGAAAAATATTGAAATCATTTGACACATAGTAAGAACTTGCGATAAGAGAATTTTCTTTACGTTTCGTCTTCGACTCGTTAGTGAATCATAATTTATGTGCATAAGAAAAAGGGCTCTGAAAATAGTACAAAAATAAATATTAAAAATAACCTAAAAAACTAAGGAAGAGTTGAATCGGACTAAAAATGACTGAAAAAGACAAAAAAATAAAAAGGACTAAAAAACACAAAAAAATACCATGAAACTAAAAAAAGACTAAAAGACTGAGAGGACTAAAACGACTTCATAAAGCTACAAAAGACAAAAAATACTAAAACAGACTAAAAAAAACTAAAGAAACTAAAAGGACTAAAAAAACTAAACAGACTAAAAAAACGAAAGAAAAGACTGAAAAAAGACAAAAAATACTAAAAAATGTTGAAAAGACTAAAAATATCTGCAAAAAGAGTGAAATACTAAAAAAGACTTGAAAAGACTAAAAAAGACTGAGAAGAAGAAAGTCTAAATAAGACTAGAAAAATTAAAAATGACTAAAAAACCAAAAAGATTAAAGAGAACTAAAAATACTAAAAGGATTAGAAACAATAAGAAAGACTAAAAAGACTAAGGAAGTCTAAAAAAGACTAAAATAACGTAAAAAAACCAAATAGACCTAATAATGCTACAAAAGACAACAAGACTAAAAATGCTAAAAAAGATTAAACATCCATATCGAACAAAAGAACTAAAAAGACTAAATAAAATTAAAACGACTAAGAAATACAAAAAAAGACTAAAAGAAACAAAAAAGAATAAAATGGAAAAGGACTTAAAAATACTAAAAATGATGGAAAGACTAAGAAAGACTAATAAAAACTAAAACTTAAAAAGAAAAAAAAACTAAAAATACTAAAAGGACTAAAATGACTGTAAGGACTAAAAGACTAAAAAAAATTAAAGAAATAAATAAGGTTAAAAAGGATTGAAAAGACTGAAAAGTCTGAAAAGTCTAAAAGAACTGAATAAACTTAAAAAAAGAATAAAAAAATAGTCTTTTCAATTTACCCGGTTTTAACCTAGTTACGGTCGTTCACCTGGTAAAAAATACTAGAAAAAGACTATAAAACTACTAAAAAAAACTAGAAACAGACTAAAAAGGCTGAAAAGAAAAAAAAATATCAGAAGGGAGAGTGAAATACGTAAAGAGACCTCAAAAGACTTGAAGGGTTAAAATGACTAAAAATAAAAAAAGACCAAAATAGGCTAAGAAGGACTAAAAAGACTGAAAAGACTAAAAAGTCTGAAAAGTCTAAAAGAACTGAATAAACTTAAAAAAAGAATAAAAAATAGTCTTCAATCTTTTAAACAAAAAATACTATTATTATTATTATTATATCGTTTATTTATACCCGGTTTTAACCTAGCTACGGTCGTTCACCTGGTAAAAAATACTAGAAAAAGACTATTAAACTACTAAAAAAACTAGAAACAGACTGAAAAGGCTGAAAAGAAAAAAAATATCAGAAGGAAGAGTGAAATACGTAAAGAGACCTCAAAAGATTTGAAAGGATTAAAAGGACTAAAAATAAAAAAAACACCAAAATAGGCTAAGAAGGACTAAAAAGACTGAAAAGACTAAAAAGATTCAATAAAACTTAAAAAAGACGAAAGATTAAAAATACTGAAACAACTAAAAAGATTATAAAAACCAAAATAGTAAGAAAATAGACTAGAAAAGACAAAAAAAAGACTATAAGAAACTAAAAAAAGACTAAAAAGACTGAAAAGACTTAAATGACTCAAAAAGAGTGAAATACTAAAAAGGACATAGAAATAATACAAAGACTGAAAAAGAATTAAAAAGATAAAAAGATCGAAATACTAAAGAGGACCTTAAAAGTTTAAAAAATTTTTAATCATTTTTAACTGAAAAAGATTGAAAAGAATCAAAAAGGCTAAACAAAACTAAAAAGACTAAAAGGACAAAAAAGACCAAACATATTAAAAATACTAAAAATGAAATAAAATATTAGAATAGGACATAAAAGTTTAAAAAACAAAAAAGGTTGAAAAGACAAAAATGACTGAAAAAAGAGTGAAATAGACATTAAGAGACTGGAAAATACTAATAATGATTAAAAATACCGAAAAAGACTAAAACGATCAATAAGACTGAACATACTTAAAAAGACTGAAACACAAAAAATAGACTATAAAAAACTAAAAAGACTACTTATTTAATTACTAAACCCATTCCATCGGACTGATGTCGAAGTGGACAAACCGAATAGGAAAAAGCCCATCTTAGTTGAACAGCGAAAATCGCTATCTTTTGAAAACAATCTCAAACGATAACTACACAACATTTTAAAAATTAGTACAAACAACTTGAAACAAATTGAATCATAACAAATTCTCTATCATCAGATAATTGTAGATCGCTTGATTCTTCCAGCAAAGCGGGAAGGCTCTGAAAATCCAAACAACTGTCCTACTGCAGGGAATGTTCTTATGCATGCAGTAATTGGCTCGTTATATCCGAACACAGTCCCATGAATAATAAAAAGATTAGAAAGACTAGAAAGAATAGAAAGAATCGAAATACTAGAAAGACTAGCAAAACTGAAAAAAACTAGAATACTAGGAGTCAACATACTAGAAAGATTTAAAACAAACTAAAAATAACTCAAAATGACTAAAAGCTGAAAAGATTAAAAGCACCAAAAAGACTTAAAACGATTGAAAAGAAAAAAAAATAGACTAGAAATGATCAAAAGAACTCAAATTCTAAAATGACTAAAATATATAAAAATGCTAAAGCGATTGAAGAGACTAAAGAGAGTGAACAGACTTCACTACTAAACGGACTGAAATGTCTGAAAAGACAAGAAAGACAGACTGACTGAGAAGACAAGAACAGATACTAAGAAGTCTAGAACACAGACAGGGACAAGACTAGAAAGACAAACTGAAGATCAGAATTGAAAAGTAGAAGACAGACGCGAAGTCGGGCTAGAAGGAACACAAGAAGATGGACTGAAAGACAGACTGAAATCAGATTGGAAGACAAATTGGAAGACAGAATGCAAAACAGATTAGAAGACAGACTGAAAGACTAACCGCGGTATTCAGACTGAAAAACTGAATAAAAAACAAACAGTACGACAGACTCGAAGTCAAACCTAAATGGGACAGAATAAAAGAAAAACTGAAAGCAGACATAAAAATGTACCAAAAAACAGACTGATACACAAACAATTTACATAAATAATTTGAAATATGTTAGAATTATCATTTGTCTTGACTAATTTCAAAATTAATGAAATTCTACATCCATTTCATCACTTAGAATATAAAATTCAGTTTCCCGACTCGCAACATTGGCGCACACCATCAAACAACCGTTACAAGCTGCTCAGCCAGCAACGGTCTAGCTGAAAAGCAATTCCGCTAGATGTCCCACCGAGCAAACCGGGGCCCAGCCTACTCTGGTTGGTGTACGTGCTAAAATAGCAGACGGCGATGGGGGCGTTACGCGCCGCATTCCATTCGACTAACCACCGGCTTACTATGTTGCTTTCGGAGCATGTGTGGTGCAAAATTTTGTTGTTATTTTATTCCCTCTTCCCCATTCCTTTTCCTTCGGGCCAACCGATTAAGACAGATTTTCATCACAGGTTGTTAACGAGCGAGGTAGGCAGGGAGAAAAAAAAAATAACAACTCAACAACTTTCATTAACCCTTTTTTTCCGCGGGATGCGATGAAAGTCGCAATTTTCTTCCAATCCCGTCGGGCAACCATCGCTCATCAAGACAACCAAATCAATAAATTCACATCGCATTACGCTTAAAAATTTATCCCCCCCTCATCCTGGCCTTTCTTTGGCCGTTCCGAACACATGCTGCTCCGTATGTTGTCTGCTGTTGTTGATGTTGTTATTATGTTGTTACCCATTTAACGTTCGCTCGTATTGCTTTCGGCGCATTGTTCGGCGTTTTTGAACACTTTCCGCTCGGGACCGCGGTTCACCTCTTCTCTAATACCTGCGCTGCAGTCCGTCTCGGGGAAAACAACGCATTTTTATTGCCTTATTCTTTGGATCATACCCGATCGAAACAAAGACGAAGAAAAAGGCCTTCGGCTTAGAATCAAACTGCAATTTTCGAAGCTCTCTCTCCCTCTCGAACGAACGAAATAGGGACAAGAATTTTCACCCTGATAACATACATCAAACAGCACTCATCTTTATTGCGGGGTCTCCGGTCTCGGCCAACAGACGACGGTCGACCGACTGACCAACAACAACCAATCGGTTCCGGGATGCCGTCCGTCGCGTTATCGCGATACGACGCCGGAGCGGCTTACGGACGAAAAGAGGTTACACAAGTTTGGCTGCTCGTTTGATCTATGGCGTCGGTTGTCGATCTGCTATTTTTCCGCTGGAAAATTGTCCGCCACCAATAGGAAACAATTGGCCGATTTAGTCGATTTGACCTACAACCGGCGGGGCTGGTTGACTAACTGACTGACTGACTGCCCGACAGACCCCATAAATGGCGATTGTTTCAGCTGATTTGGTTATTTTGTTGCTGTGTGAATATGCGCTTTTTGTGTGATTTTGTTCAATTTGTTGGGAGAAAAAATCTTGTGCTGCGAGTGCAACTGACTCGACTCTGCAAAAGAAATTCCTAATCGTGGAACTGCTCTACTCATTGAGCCACTTTGGAGGTGTTTGGGAAACGAATTCAAAATTACTAATTAGCAACTTATTAGCAACAAATTAACAACTGAGTTTCGATTTGTTTTCAGGCTTATTTAGGAGGGGTACATCGTTAACTTCATAAACTTGGCGAAGTACTGAAAAATGAACAACAAATTCAAAATTACCGTGACTAATTATCAATAAATATTTACCTATTTGCGTTAATCATAAACAAATTAAAATTGGTTTAAAGTGGCTCATTGTAAGTAATAAACTATCAACATATAAAAAAATTAAATGATGAAAAAGAGTAAGAAAATGATATAGAATAAAATAAAAATATTACATCTGAAAAATCATAGTGACAAAAATTGTCGAAGGTAGAGAATAATAAGTAAAAAATCACATATCAAAAGTTGAAATATGAGTTTTAAAAAGATCAATAATCAATAATCAAAAGTCGAAAGTCAAAAAGGGGAAAGCAAAATTCAACCGTTAAAAACAAAATCGAAAGTCCAAAGCCAGAAAGCCAAAATTACAAAATGAAAATTGAAAGGTTAAGAGTCAAATGTCAAGCGTCGAAGGTCATAAGACAAGAGTCATAAATCTAGTATTATATTATTGTTCAAAGATGGTAGTTTAAAGTGAAGTCAAAACACAAAAGTCGACTTAAATAGTCGAAAATCAGGTCAGAAATAAAAATTTGAAAGACAAAATTGAAAAGCTAAAGTCATAATTCATAAACCAAAAGTTATACGTTCAAAGTTAGCATTCTAGAAGTTTCCAAAAGCAAAAAAATTGAAAGCCCAACGATGAAAGTCAGTAAAAGAGAAGCAAACAACATAAGTAGAAATGTTTAGGTCAAATTAAAAAAAAACAGAACTTAAAAATCTAAAATCTTAAATTGGAAAATCAAAAACAGAAAGTTGAATGGTAAAAATATGAAAAGCAATTGTCAAAGGCTAAAAACAAGTCAAAGTAAGAAGAAACCAGCCAAAAATCATAAAATAAGTGAAAACACATCTGCAAAGAATTAGAATCGGTAGTCGAAAGTTTAAAATTTATTTCGAAGTTCAATGTCAAAATTCACTATCCAAAATCGAAAATTGTAAGCTCAATAACAGAATCAGATACTCTAAAAAGCGGGCATCCAAAGTTCGAAATATAAACTGTGATAAAAACACAAAACTCAATCAAAAATCTCGAATGTCTTTGAAACAAGATCAACAATCAATAGTGTCAATAGTGAAAAGAGTAAAAATAAAAATCCAAAGTAAAATGTCAAACGTTGCAAATCAAATCGGAAGTCCAAATTCAGAAAGTAAACAGTCCAATATGAAAATTGAAAATTAAAACGTCAAAAGTCAACAGCATCGACAGAGAGTCCAAAGTCAAAAATACAAATCGAAAAATCCAATGTTCAAAGTCGCAAGTCAGTAAATTAGTATGTCAAGAGTTAAAGTTATGTTGAAGTCAAAAGTCAAAAGCTGGGTGGAAATCAAAGGTAAAATATAAAAATTAAAACCAGAATTCAAGCCGAAAGTCAAACATTTAGTGCCAAAATCACACTTTGAAGTCAAAAGTTATGTTAAAAATCGAAAGACAAATGTAAAATGACAAAATTCAACAAACAAAAAGGCTGAAGTAAAAATGCAAGAGTTAAAAGTTAAATGCCGAAATACAAAAGCCAAAAATCATAGATGAAAAATAAATAGTCGAAGGTGTAAAGTCGGAAGTCAAGGGCCAAACGCCAGAACCAAAGTTCAAAGATCAGTGTTAAAAGCTAAATGTGTTCTAACGCCGCCGGCCACGCCCGAATTCAGTCGAACGTGAAAGGAAAAATCAAAAGTCTAAAATGAGAATTTCAAGAATCAAAGATAAATATCGAATCAAAAGAAAATCGCAAGTTAAAGTTCGACAATCAATAATTAAATAAAAAATTCCAAAAACAAAAATCCAAAACCTAAGATCCAATGTTCGAAGCCTGAATTCCAATGTCAAAAGTTAAGTTAAAAGTCAAATATCAAAAGTAATAACTAGAGTCGAAAATGAAAAGCTACAAATCAGAAAGTCAAAGGATATGTTGGAAGTCGACTGTCAAACATCAAAAGTTAAAGGTCAAAAGTTAAAAGGTACGAGTTGAACAATCAATGCTGCAAATTGAAAGTCATAAATCATAAATCGAAAGTTAAAAGTCGAAAATCAAATGTCAAAGGCTAGATGATAAAAAACCAGCACAAAAAAAAAATAAGATTCAAAAATTCAAAGACAAATATCTAGACTGTAAAATTCAAAATGTCAAAAACCTTCAGGCCGTAAATGACAAAAGTAAAAATTAAAGTTGAAGATCCGAAATCAAAAGTTAAATGTCAAAAGCTGAGCGCTAAAAATTAAAGGTCCAGCTTCAAATATTAATCTTGTGATTAAAGCAGGCACTCGTTCCGAGTCAGACGCTGTTTTTGACCGCTCGTGGTAGTGAACAAATCGAAACAAAGAACGAAAATGTAGAAAGCGAATAAAAATTTGTCCAGTATTTAACGAGGAAAAGGCAGTTTTGTGAACTTGGAATGGGAAAATAGCAAAAAAAACTACTGCAGAGACGGGACTCGAAATCGTGACTTTTTTGTGGTTTCCTCGATTAGATACTGATTTAATTTAAAAACAAGCACGAGGTGGCTCTACGTCTTAACAAGACTAAAACAAATCGTTAGAAGAAAGATTGTTTAACGGAATATGACATATGACTGTAGTGATGAAAAAGGTGGGTGAGTAATGTCAGAGACATAACCGAATGGACGTAAATACCAATCCCTGTCACGCTGCGGATTTGTTATTTTGAATGGAAGAAAACAACGCAAACGAAGCTTTGGGCTCGATTCGACCACAACCACATAAAAAGTTACTTGAGTAATTTCATGTATGCTTCAAATTTGTTTCTAAATTACTTTAAAAAATCGTAAAACGTCTTAAAACTGCTTCAACACTGCTTGTAAAACTCTTTTAAAACAATATTCGAACAAGCCATAAAATTGTTCGGTAATTCGGAAATTCCTGTAAATTGTCACAACAATCTCGTTAAACGATCTTGAAACAGCCTTAAAATTGTTTCGAAACTATCTCCAAATTGTTTGGAAATTGTCCCAAAATTGTTTTCAAAAATATCCTAACGTCGTTCAGAATTCTCGAAAGTGTCTCAGAATTGTTCTAAAACTGTTTTCGAAAGTAGAAAACACCAGGTGGGGAAGCAACGAAACATTGGGGCAAAACTACACGAAATCGTGCGAATAAAAACAAGATTTTAACGACGAAATAAAAAAAAAGTTCGGTCGAGAAAAAAATGAGAAGTTTGGCAAGCAGTCTGTAGCAACTGAAGGAGTAGGTACGTTTTGTTTTCAATTTGTGAACACAAGAATTGTTTGAGTTCCTTGGGAAAGGGCAGCAACGGACCCCGAACCGCCAGCAGGACGAAGACCAGTTATAAATTTATGAATGTGAATGTGAATTTATGTGAATAAAAGAGGATCTGACTATTTGAATTGAATTACACTCAAGTCATTTTTTTGAGAAGTATGCTTACCGCATAAAAAACGCATAGCTTCGAAAAAATCACATAAAAATCTTTGAAAATTCGCATAAAAAACCGCAAAATTCCAAGAAAATTTCAATGTTTCGTGTATTTCTTAGACGAAACAAGAAAACCGCACAACTTTTAAAATTCGCATTCAAAAGTCGCTTAAAAGTGACTTGAATAGTCCCAAAAATGCTTCAAATTTGTTTCTAAATTATTTCGAAAAAAAAAAACAAAAAACTGAACAACAAAACTTTGAAAATTTACATGAAAAAAATCCGTATAATTAAAAAAAAACACATAATTTTGAAAATTCGCATTGGAAAACCGTATAACAGGTGACTTAAGTAGTCCCATATATGCTTCAAATTTGTTTCCAATTTACTAAAAAAAATAGGAAAACATCTCAATAGCGCTTCAACACTGCTTGTAAAACTGTTTCAAAACAATCTTCGAACAAGTCATAAAATTGTTCGGAAACAAAATTGTCTCAAATAATTTTTTTAAACTATCCTAAAACAGTCTTAAAACTGTTTTGAAACTATCTCAAACCTATGTGCAAATCGTTCAAAATACTCGAAAGTGTCTCAGAATTGTTTAAAAATTGTTTTCCAAAGTTGGATACGGAACACCAGGTGGGAAAGCAACGAAACATTCCGGCAAAATCACACGGAATTGCGCGAATAAAAACAATGGCGAGTTTTAACAATAGAACGGCGAGAAAGTTCTTCGTTTGGCAAGCAGTTTGTAGCTACGGAAGGAGTAGGTTCGTTTTTTTTTCAACCTGTGAACCCATGAATCAACAAATTTATTTAACGAAGAGCAACTTCAAAGATTGACTTCATTTGATGGTCAGATTTCTATTTCAAATTCTTCCAAACAAGAGCGTAAATTCGACACATTTTCTCATTTCGACGTCTTAATATAGTCAAAAACGATTTATGCAGATCACATTAAATGAGTTATCTAAAAAAAACTCTCCACGACGAACACTGCGCGTCTCGATTAGGTTAAGTATGTAACCAAATTTGCCATTTTGTGACAACTTTTTGCCATGTGGCAAACCGTCCTGTGTCATTGTATTTGTTCCATTTTACATACGACCACCCGAAACAGTGCACATCTGCTAAAACATCTGCTTTTATCGTTCGATCTGAAACAAAAAAAAAAACAAAACGAAAGACGCAATTCGCAGTTTCTGATCCAATATTTGCTCTCAAACGGTGGAATTTGAAAAGCACTTGCGCGGTTTGTAAACAAAATTGAGCGGTTTCGGCCTATCTTTTGTGGCGTGGTTAGTGTCGATCTGTCAGTGTGTGTGTGGCATTCAAACGAAATTAAGTAGTAGACAAACTTTTCATTCCTCCTTTTCTTTCGACTGACAGCCAAGCGAAATTCCAACGCTCCACTTAACCGCTGACATCAACAGCCAGCGCCAACTGCGATGATCTGTTTCTACCGTTTCTGGCTGTCAAATTTTGTGCCTAACCATAAATGTGCTGCTTCATAAATTCGTCAGAAGCGGTCCGAAAGGTTGTGGGAAAAGCGGCAATCCTAAAGTATCTTTAGGTTGAGTTTGCGGTCACCACCGCCGCGCGCACATAAGTCGGAAAGATTTGCGATGAAAAAGAATGCGGTCACCATAAATCTTAAAATTTCTCCGCTTTTCATTTTCCACTTCGCTCCGAAATGTGGCGGCGAAATGGTCTCAGAAAGTGGCAGAACTAACTGAACGGCAGCAGATTGTATGGAGGCCCAATCAAGTTTACCGAAGTAGTTTTGTGCGATTGGTTTCCGGTTTCCGACTGGGGGTAGAAACCAGAACGCAAAATTTGTCTCAATTTGGAAGTTATTCAACTCCCGCTTGGAATTCCCTAATATTTCAATGACAAGCCAAGTCTAACCCGGCAGCTCATTGGTAGTTGCCAACTACGGGACCGACGCTGAAGTCCGGACTGCTACACTAAATAAATCATATTCAAAGTCGAACTTTCATTTCCAAACGGAGAAATCGGACTAACTGCGAACCGTGCTAAAATCTCAGTACACGAGCATAAAACTTCAGCCCCCCACAACAGAAACAGACTTCCATATTCGATTAAATTATTCCAATAGGTTCCGTCAGGAGGCAAAAAAAACGGCGCAAGCAGCTGTTATTTGCCATATTTGGAAAGAAAAACTATCTCCACCAAATCACGAAAGACGACCGTTTGCCCAGTCTCCCGGTGCAAGCCGGGTCGGACTGCGGTGGTGTTGGTCGTCTCGTCTTCTACTGGATCGGTTTCGTTTCCGCACCGCTGCAGAAAATCGTGCGAGAAACAACATCCAGTGACAGGACAAAACATGACTCGTATGGAGACCACCACACTACATTGTGAGTCTTTTGCTCGTGATGGGAGGTCGTCGCAGTAGCCTATGAAATATCGTCGTAGGCGAGAGGTTGAAATTTTCGTTGCCAACACAGTACAGTACCCTGAAGATGACCAGTTTCAGTTACAGGAGAAACGTTGGTGTGGATGAATCGCTAAAAAAATCACCAGAAATTACTTTTTTGTCAGGGGATACGTTTTTATTTCTTCTTTTTTATTTAAATTACAAATGCAAAATGTAATGGGTTTCTGACATCCACAGTTTATTAAACTTTGTGAAAAGTTCCAATGGTGAAGTAGCGTGTAAGTAAGTCAGTTAAGCATTCCGATTATTATCCTAGAATGTGTAAAATGTATTTTTTATTATATATTAAAAGGCCCTTTTCAAGGCCACCGATTTTTGCAGCAAGAATTATCAATCGGTTTTCCCCATTGATTGAATTTATCTTACGAGATAATTTTGGATTTCAAGCGCGTATCAGTAGACCAGTATAGAACTATTAACCGAAAAATAAAAATACTCAAATGTCTAGAAAGATCAACTAGATTAAGAATACTAATAAAACTAAAAAATACCAAGGCTAGATAAGATAAAAAGAGGCAATTACGCAATTACCAAAATGATTTACATAGAGGACTAAATAAGATGAATACACCAAAAAAATAACAGATTTGAAAGACTAAAATGACTACGAAGACTTGAAAAACTTGAAGGATTTTAAATAGATGCAACACTAAATAAACTTAAAACGCAAAGAATACAATACTGAAATAGAAATAGCCCTAACAAGACCTAACGAAAACAGACAGAACCTGGAAAAAAATCATCATACAATAAAACATCGGCGGAATGGCTTTCGGCGAAACGGTTTTCGGCAAAACGGCTTTCGGCGAAACGGCTTTCGGCAAAACGGCTTGCGACGAAAGTTTTTAAAGTTTTTTTTGAAAAGGTTTTTAACGTGTTTTTTTTAACCCGAAGTTACGCTGTTTTGTAATGCGAATTTTCCAAGTTATTCGGTGTTCGTGTTTTGTTTTAGAAATGCACGAAGGGTCGAGATCCGGTGTTCTCTCGAAACACTTGGAAAATGATAGATTTTCTTCAAAAAAGTATTTTTTGAAATAACACCACATTTCCACGTTTCATGATGAACATGCAACGAAGCACCTATCTCCGATGATGACGCGAATAGGAGCATAATTTGTAGCTAATTAAGTTCGATAATATCGAATTTGTTGCTCAATTTTACCAATTTTTTTTTTATTGCTTCGCTAAGTTTATAAAAAGTTAATCAAATAAGCAGCAAATTGAGTAACAAATTCAAAGTTGCCGTAACTAACTAGCAACCAATTAGTAACAAATTATCCGCAGGGGTTTCGATTTGTATGCTTCGTTAACTTCATATGAACTTAGCAAAGTACTCGAAAAAAATTAAAAAAAACTATGAGCAACAAATTCAAAAGTACCGTAACTAGTTAGCAACAAATTATTCACCTATTTGTGTTATTAATTGTGAGAGGTGCCTCGCTAAGTTCATGCTCATCATTATGTCACTATGATCGTTTAGTGTCTTATACTATTAGCTAACTCGGGAGAAATTGTCTTCAAAATTTATCGGTTCGATCAAAAGTTGTAGTCGAAAACGTAATTTTTTCCTTCAAATGTGAAATATTTTCATTTTTTGAAAAATTTTGTTTGAAAACATCTAAAAAGGGAATTGTTTACTTATATCATTTAGTTTCTAAGATTATTGGCTAACTCTGTAAAAAAATTCCATCCAAATTTATCGGGTCTATCAAAAGTTATAGTTGAAAACGCAACTTTTTTCTTCAAATGTGAAATATTTCTATTTTTTGAAAAAAATTTGTATGAAAACATCTAAAAAGAAGTTTTTTACTTATATCATTAAGTTCCTCATGATAATGGCTAACTCTGGAAAAAAATTTCATCCAAATTTATCGGATCTATCAAAAGTTATAGTTGAAAACGTAAATTTTTTCTTCAAATGTGAAATATTTTCATTTTTTGAAAAATTTTGTATGAAAACATCAGCAAAGGAAATTTTTTACTTATATCATTTAGTTCCTAGTAACTTAGGGAAAATTTTCATCCAAATTTATCGGGTCTATCAAAAGCTATAGTTGAGAACGTAAATTTTCTCCTCGAATGTGAAATATTTCTATTTTTCCATAAATTTGGTTTGAAAACATCCAAAAAGGAATTTTTTACTTATATCATTTAGTTCCTTATACTATTATTTAACTCTGGAGAAAATTTCATTCAAATTTTTTGGGCCGATCAAAAGTTTTAGTCGAAAACGTACATTTTTTCTTCGAATGTGAAACATTTTTATTTTTTTGAAAAAAAATGTGTGAAAACATCCAAAAAGGCATTTTGGTCACTATGATAATTTAGTTCCCAATAACTTCGGAAAAATGTTCAACCCAATTTTTAGGGTCGATCAAAAGTTATAGTTGAAAAACGGAATTTTTTCTTCCTATGAAGAATATTTCTATATTCTGAAATAAAAGAAGATTGCATCTAGATCAACAAATGTATGTATGTAACATTGAAGTTCACTGAATTTTCTCAGAAATCGCAGAACCAACTCAAATCAAAGGTCTCGAGATCTCATACAAAGTTTCTGGATTTTATTCAAATCCGACTTCCGGTTCCAGAACTACAGCAATAAAATAATGCAATGAATAAAACACTGAGGTTATTTTTGCCGAGGTTTTTTCTATGCGGTTTTACTACGCGGCTTTATTTTTGGCAAATTTTATGCAAATTTTCAAAGTAATGAAATTTTCTTGTTTTGCCTTGGAAATACACGAATTTGGCTGGCAAATGTAATTTAACATTTTGAAAGCCGTTGTGAAAGTTGGGCAGTTACAGAAATTCATTAATCTTCTGTGTTCTGTATAAAATTCGTTCTAGTAGATGCATTAAGGAAGGCGAACATGAATAATATTGCGGTTTTGTTAAGGAACAATTTGAAAACTTTTCAAAGACTAATGCCAAGACTATACTTGAAAAGTTTGCGTTACTTCTGAGGACAGCTATTTTTTTTTTAAATGAAACCCTTCATGAAGTTAAAATCTTGTGTGAAATTTAAAACGTCAAACAAACGGTAATTTCCTCGATCATCTGCGTCAATCTAAGCATGCCCTGATGAACCCCCTCACCGTTTGGTTTGAACCTTTCTCCCACCCAGAGCACCGCTCGCTGCAACCGATTGAAGCCGCCAAAGAGGAACATTCGGCTTTTCGCGCCGAGCCTAAGTGTGTTCTCACATTAATCTTGTTGGCACCATTCCATTGAGAGTCGAACAGTCCCGATCTCGATGCATCGAGAGAAATGTAGATGCTTTATCGTGGGCCATAATTCACTCCGGTCGGACCCCAATCGGAACTCGAAAGGGACCTTTCGGTTCTAGATTAACTTGTTGCTGTTGTTGTTGTTGTTGTTGAGTCGCGCAGTCCAGATCTCGCCATCCGGAAAAAAAACAGGCGTGGGAATTGTCGTCGGTTGCTGCGCGGGACACTGCACTGGAGCAACAAGTCACAGTCCAAACCATCGACAGACAGCTGGCAAAGGAAAGGGAACGCGCGCGCTTCTAATTCAATGTCATTATCATGTCGGAAACTGATTCGGAAGCAAAGCCAGCAGCAGGCTGTGACTTTTGCTGCGCAAAGCGAAACGTCAGACGAAAGTTTCTGGTTTAATTTTATGCCGGATCACGATTCTCTTGTTACTACGACGCTACTTGATTTCTCACCACCGCCGCCGGGACCCGGATCGGATAGGTAAATGCCCCTGGAAAACGGTTTGTGCGACCTGGCTAGCCCCCGGGGAGGAGGTAGTAGAGGAGTAGTTTGAAGAAAGCGAGTTTTGTTGTGAGTATACTTTGGCTTCTGGATTGTGGTTCGACTCGACTGGTTTGTTTTTCATTTGGTTCTCTTCTTTCAAAGGTCTTGTACGGTATGTGACATTGAAGTTCCGCTTGTGATCAGGGGTTGAGGACAAACACTCTTTTTTTTCTTTCGAGAAGAGGTATAATTTATGGGTCCATTGAAGTGTACGTCGTCGGTTGGGAAAGGATCGACCGACCGACCGACCGGAGAAAGCACAGCGTGGATTCGGGATAGAGTACATCCCGAGTAGCGAAGAAAATGTGGAGCAAACAACTTCCATTGTGCGCTCGATCCAGTAGGTGATAGCTTTGAGTTAGACTCGAGAAAACAAACATCTGAACAAATAATACTGCTCGATTTACACGTGCGACCGTTTCGTAACTCCACAGGCACATGAAATTGAACCATCCGTAAACACACGGAATTTCCGTCTTTAAGATGATAGCCAAAAATTTCACGCACCCAAGCGCGGTTAGTGACTTCGGACAGCAGCTGCGAAAACGAGTAAAATGTTCAAACTGGTTTCGATTGTTTACACTAATAACAGAGCTCTGGGTTCACTGTGTTTCCGAACGGTTCCCCATCATCGGGGCCCTTTTATTTTTTTTGCTGGTCGGTTTCTAACGCAATTTACACGCACCGAATCCGTGATCCGAGGGAGCTCATAATCTGCTCGCAGAATTACTCTACCACAGGTTCAATTACGCTTGCTCATCGGAGCACCCCTCGACCAAGATCTCCCGCAAGCGCAAGATTTTGCTTATTTTAAAACATTCCTCATTAAACTACGGTACGGTGCTGATTTCAAGCAAAACCTCTTCACCGATCGACTGTTTTAGCTATCCTACCACACAATCTTGGAGGGGAAAATTGAGACCGGAACGAGGGAACGACGGATGAACAGCAAACGATCCGTTTAATCATTGAACTATTGAAGGATTTTTCAATCGTTTCAATTCAAAATGGGGTTGCAATCTGTCAACATCCACAGTTGAAGGGAGTTGCCGTCGATTTATGACAAATAAGAGTATCTTTCCAAATAACAAAAGGTGAAAGAAAACAGTTTTCCTTGTCTTTTTCGTTTATTTTGACGACTAACTTTTACCAACTGCCGAATAACACGTTCCCGGTTTGACAGATAGATGGCGTCACTAATTTAATTCAAAAGTCTTCTACCGTTCAATTTTCAATGTTTAATTTTCATAATACATTCGGTTAACACGCTTTCAGTGAGACTTTTCGAGTGTTGATAAAACTCGATTTTTATTGAAAAAAATACTGTGGAAGCTGGGAAATTATCCAGGCATAGGTCCAGGAAGTGTATTCATACGCCCTTATTCTGAATAACGTCGTATCGTTTTGGCATTAAAAATGCATTACTCTTCACTATATGGGGCCGGGTGTCAATTAAAAGTTTCAAAAATAGTCGCGTAACCTTTTTGTGTCATAATTTTGAACGTTAATAACTCGGTCATTTGTTGATGGATTGTTATAATTTAACAACCAATCGATTCGGAAACTTTTAACTTAAATATGTATGACGACGTCGTTTCAGTATTTCAATAGCATAGTATTGAAAAAATGGTTAGAATCGACTTATGTTTTCATCCACCAATCCCAGTTGCACAAAATGACGTTAACTTCTTGTTCGGCATAGGAGGTTTTGCGTCTTGCATAAAAAACACCGTATCGATGTGCGTAGTATGAAGAGAAATCTATAAATATACGCCCTTATTCTGACATAATCAAAGGTAGCTATGATTCGATCGAACCACATTCGATCGAAAAATCAATACGTCGCAGAATAAGGGCGATAGCTACCTTTGATTTTGCTAGCGTTATAGGGAATACAAATGAAATACGAGGGAAAAAACGATACGAAGTTATTCAGAATAAGGGTGATTATTTTGCCAGAATATGAAAAAAAAACCTGTTTTAATTAAGATTTTTAAGTGGTGTGATGATGCTTTTCGTATGTGACTTGTATTTTCAGCAATATTACTCTGGTATTCGTGAAAAAAACTGCTCATTGTATAGAAACACTAAAGTTTGTCCGGGCGTTCGGCCTACAAAGTTCGAAAATGTCTTGTGATTTTACATCTCTTAAGATGCACACATAAATGGAGCATCGTATTTCACACAGATTTGTATTCAAAAGCATGAAAAATTGTGTGATTTAAATATTGCAGGAGTTTGAATGCAAGGAAATAAAAACACAAAAAATCGATAGCAACAGCGCGACTTGAACCGAGAAACATTGGTTCACAAAACTGATCAGTTAATTGACTGAACCACAGAAGCTCATATCCGCTTTATGAATAATTGATCTATATAAATCCTGCGAAATTCTGTGCAAGTAGAATTTAGCGTCATTTGAAAAGATAAGTATATAAGTATATAAGTGTATCGTTTGTAGAATTATGTCACCTGTACAATTCATACTTCTTTTCTGTGTAAAAATCGAAAAAGTTTCGAGCCAAAATTAAAAGATCTTTTTCTAGTTTTTTTTGCAGCATCGATCTAAATGACGGTTTGAAATTTTAAACCCACTTCTCCCTGTAAGGAGTGCTTCGAAATTACATTTGTGTTGTACGCATGTAATTGTGATGGTTTTTTATGCTCAGATCACAGCATGCTGTGCGTTTGGCTGTCAGCTTTCGTTTGTTTACTTGTTTGTGCGGTTGGAATTCTGCGTTTTTGAAATGTCGCGTATTGAAAAGGAAGTGAAAATTAAGGTTCAGGACACATGGCTAAGTGAGAAGGGTATTATTATGCGAAAATTGGCGAAGCGGTTTGGAATTCATCATGCCAGTGTTAAAACCATCAATTATAAGTTTGGGGAACACTATTCCATGGATGAGCTACCAGGAAGAGGCAGAAAACCCGGTTCTTCCAACCCGAAACTAGACCAGAAAGTGATATCTCTAATCATGAAGAACAAATCAATGGCAATACGTGATTTGGCCGAAAAAGCAGGAACGAGTGTCGGAATGATCCAGCGTATCAAGAGGCGAAATAACCTGAAGACCTACAAAAAGCAGAAAATCTCGAAACAAAGTGTAAAACAGAAGAAGCGAGCAGCAACAAGGGCCCGGAAATTGTATTCGCGTCTTTTGCAGTGTCCGGCGGATGCATGCGTTTTGATGGATGATGAGACTTATGTAAAGGAGGACTGAAAAACCCTTCCAGGTCGACAATACTTTACTGTCGTCGTTGGGGAGGGGATGTGAGCGATGCGGATAGGTCGATTCAAGTGAAGAAATTCGGTCAAAATGTACTGGTATGGCAAGCAATATGTTCCTGAGGTTTGAAGTCAACATTTTTTTACACTATCAAAACTATAAATGCAGAAATCTATCGATCTGAGTGTCTCCAGAAGAGTTTGCTGTCTTTATATAAGAAGTACACCTCCAATGTTTTGGCCGGATTTAGCGTCGGCTCACTATGCCAACACCAATTGGCTAGCGGAAAAGGGTATAAAATTCGTTGAGAAAAATATCAATCCACCAAATTGCTCTCAGCTTCGACCCATCGAACGTTACTACGCAATCGTGAAGAGGGTCCTTAAGAAGACTGGTGAGGCAGCTGGGAACATCATGCAGGAGTTCAAACAAAATTGGGCTCAAGCGTCGAAAAAATGCGATGCGACACTTGTCCGGAACTTGATGAAGAGCGTTCGATCAAAAGTTCGAAAATTCGTGAAGGAATAACTCAAATTTTATCCGGTTTTCATTATGCTCAAGTTTAACCTCGTACAATAAAATATCAATTTTTAGTTTGAAAAAAATATCATTTTTTTTATAATTTCAAAGAAAAATTTGTGGATAGCTTATTTTCGATACACTCCTTAATTCCGGAATACCTTTTATTTGGGCCTTTTGTTTGTGAAAATCGGTTTAACTATCTCGGAGAAAATATCTGGACGTTTCACGCATTTCTAAGACATTTAGCATCAAACAAAAGTTTCTTCAATTTTGCAGTGTTTTTCTACGCTAATTTCCAAAGTTACGCGGTCTCAGTCATTTTCAAAAAAAAAAAAATGTTTTGACATTACACCATATTTTAACGTTTTATGCATTTCTAAGGCATTTGGCATCGAAGAAAAATTTTCAATTTCGGAAATCTCAAGATTTTTCCCAGTCGACTTTAGAAAAAAAACTATTTTCTTTGAGGTTACACCAGATCTGGACGTGTCCTGCATTTCTAAGCTATTTGGGATCAAAACAATTTTGCGGGGGAAAACAAGAAACTAAGCATTATGCTAAAGAGAAGGAATTCAAATGATTCCATAATTCAACTGATTCAGTCCACTAAG
Organism: Malaya genurostris; assembly: GCF_030247185.1. NCBI lineage: Eukaryota > Metazoa > Arthropoda > Insecta > Diptera > Culicidae > Malaya > Malaya genurostris. The sequence goes on along the minus strand of NC_080570.1, from coordinate 6,016,496 downwards.
ACAAAATAATGCGCATCTCCCACGCAATATTGACCTTCCTAATCTCAGTTTAGTTACATACACTTTTAATAAAATGTGGATAATATGGGATAATCTGTACTCAAGTACACATTCGGTACTTAATTACAATAATACATTTGATTTCATGTACCGAAATAAATAAAAGAAACTCAAAATTTAATAAGAAACTCTTTTTTTAATTTTCGTGTTTTTTTTATAACGGCCAATAAGCTCTCACTCACTTTTTAGAAAGGTGCTGGAAGACTCGCTTAGGGTCAATCATAACAGTAATCGAAAAAAGAATGTTTTATCTTTCGCCGGGTGTGAAAATTAATATTCGAATGGTCAAAGTTGAAGATTTATTGATCGTTATCAGACGCATCCAAGCTGGCAACCCTATTCCGAACTTATTGAATGCCAAAAGGGACAAATTTACATTTCGTTTTTTCCAATCAATCGACTCGCACAGAACGACGTCATGGCCTGCTTGGTCGTGTCGTGTGAACAATTTTCATTTGCTTATTTGCAGTTGTTGTTGTTGTTGTCTAATTTGAAACTGCCAAACCTGTCAAAAAACAAAATCAAACTTCCAAACCAATGCGGCTCCTGCGGACCCCGGACAGCGAAAAGAAGATACACAGGTAATTGCTTTTTTTTTCGGTGCTGACCACCCGCTCCGGTTTCTCCCCATTCCCGACGCCAGCACCAGCATTTCGGTAGTAAACGTTGCTTTGGAGTTTGTAAACAAACGCACGCTAATCGGTATTAAATCAGCTAAATAAACCTTCCTTGGACAGCATGCTTTTAGCGCATTTGCGCACGATGACGGACTGCCCCGGCCGACACAGCCTTTCCGAAATCTGGTCAATAGTTTTCCGCTGTCCGGCGACGCGTATGTTTGTCTAACCTTGGCTGCGATTGTTTCCGTTTGGTGTGTTGTTGTTCGATCACAGCATTTGTTTGGATTTCATTGGCACACCAAAAAAAAACCGGCAGTGGCGATACTAATTGAGTTGCGTAAACTGAGGGAAATCAAATAGTTTTGGTTTTTTTTAATCCAGAAAATTTTCACATGAAACCCCGAATGGAAGAGTATGATTTTATGATATTTATCTAACAGCAAAAAAATGAGAAAGAGAGAGATGGGGACGGCCCATTTCACTAAAAAGCACAAGGTAGTCACTTTGCACCTCTTCTGTTCTTGTTTTACATTAACGACGTTAATATCGCTTTGAGGTGTTTGAAGCTCTTGTACTCAGACTTTTTCAACTGTTTTTGATTTGATAGCCGATAAAGCGATGCAAAATCTGTTCAACAACAACTTGATATTTTTAGAAACATTCGAACTCAGATGTAACTCAATTGGGCCTAAATTTCTTAGTGATCGACGCAAAAAACACAATGTTACCGAATATTGGTATAAAAACGCTGAAATAATCGAAAGAGCGCAGTAAACAAAGAGAATTTTTCATTGGCTTTTAGGTCTTTTTGTAATGTTTTTTATCCATTTGATGCAAACGTTGTTGTCAAGGCGGGGCTGATCGAAGGAGCGATGGTTTCGGAACGCGTCTAGCTCTCGATTTAATTTCTTACAAGCTTAAACAGAACTAAAATTACCAGAAACTGATTGATTAAATTAATTCAATCATAAACGACCGAAACATGAAACGGGGTGTGAAAGAAACTCGAAGAATTTCGAGTCTGCGTGAATAAACCTCCTGAGACTTAAAAGACAGTCAAGTGGCGGTGAGTCGACATCACAACAACGAACAGAAAAAAACGAACGCTACAAGCCTACAATCCGACCCCCAACTGCGTGACATCGAGTAGGTGTTTTCAGGTTCGCTCTCTGGTGGCGTTTAAAAGCTCAATTGATTTCATTGTAATCGATCATTGAATCGATTGGAGTTCTGTCTGTCGCTACGTTTCGATCGTTCCGCGCGGGGAACCACACCACCTGCGGTGTTTTCCTTTTTCTTCTTTTCTTGGTGATTCTGCGCAGTCTCAAATTTCCTCACTTGGTTACATTCCGACCGAAAAAAGGTGCTGCGAAGCGACCTGTCCACTTCATTACCCAATTAATTAATTCGTTCCCGTCGATCGTACGGTCGGTCGAATGGGGAATGACTCCCGTAAGGAGCGCGCGGGTGCACAGCACAGGTCACATTAGTCATGGACGTCAGCTGGCCGCCCCCCCGTCCCCGTGAGATTCCGTACGTTCGAAAGTCGAAGTCTCAAAAGGGGGTTAAAAACTGTTCCCTTCGGCTGCCGACTAAATGATCTCATTTCGCCGATCGGTTGCTGCGGTTGGAAACAAAGACAGCAATCCGGGCTTGATCGCGATCAAGGCGGCTACCGCGTGATGTCTGGCGGAGTCATGAGAGTCCGATCGAAGTTGACAGCCGGCTTCCGATTTGTGAGGACTTTTGATCTGCAATTATCATCTCTCTTTTGTCGGAATGATCGGTCAAACGGTGGCGACATCAGTGTCACTCTCTCCACTTATTTTTCTGATAAATCGATGTGACACCCCCAACTAATTGTTTCTAATCGGTTGTTTTTCTTGTCTCTTTACAGGTAACTAAACTGCGTTGATGGACGCCATGATGTGAGTCATAAATGGTTTGATTATCAGAAAAAAATGACAATTTAAATTGACGGACTACGCAAGGAAGTTCACTACGTCCGTTGATTTTTTTCAATTGCATTAACTACATTCAATTCAACGAGGAACTCTGATTTATGCCAAACGATGCGTCTTTGATAGCTAACAGATCGGCTGAAAAGTTCGTATCGTTTCTATGAGAGGGCGCCATTAGAATCAAATCCATACCATTTTCAGTTAGTACCAACCTTCAAAAGATACGTGTATAAATTTGACAGCTGTCTGATTATTAGTTTGTGAGATATTGCATTTTGAGTGAAGCTACTTTTGTTATTGTGAAAAAAATAGAAAAAAAGGAATTTCGTGTGTTGATGAAACACTACTTTTTGATGAAAAAACTAAAAAGGATCAGCCCCATGGGGTTGTTCGAGCCGTTAATGTGGAACAAGGCAACCAAAATTTCCAATGATTGACATTTTCAATTAATCGTCACACTTTTGAACCCGCAAATGCACAAGAGTCTGCTTAGATTGATACTTATTAGGAATCAACACCGAACACGCGAACCCGGAATATAGACTCTATTTATCGTGATTTGTATTTGTTTCGTAGCCGACGAAATTACATCAATAGCCCAAATGTATACAATTAAATGTTTGTACATGCTTGCGATACGGATATCGATATTTAAGCTTCTCTTCACCAAGCTTGTGTTCAAGTTTTGTATGCAAGCAGTTATTTTTATAGCGTTTCTGTACCATTACTACCATTTTGCGATTTCGGTTGAAGCGATAAAATATTTCTCATTATCAATCGAGTTCATCTTATATAAATTAGAAATTGGTCTTATGCACTCAAAATTTACCCTGGGGTAGTTGTCAATTTCTCAGGCGAAATGACATAACATGTGATTTCATCCAAACTTGCATGACACAAGATCAGAGCATACCAATAAAAGCTTCAAATCGTTTATGGCACTTTTTATCTTGCTGTGTAGCAACAACCTACCTCTAGCAAGCTACGCATAAGACTGAAACGTTAGCTACAATTTCGCTTCTATTAGTAGATTCGCGTGCTTCCAGCAGCTTTGCTTTTGCTTCGATTGACCAATCAGAGCGCTGCTTTCCCTTTGATATATCGCTTACTCCTTCAAAACCGTCGACTATGGCAGGGAAATCCGGTATGCCAGAGATTTTTTGCAGCCAAAATAGGACACTGCTAGCTATTAATCAACATTTCAATGATATGCAATTAAAAATACATGGCTATGAACATTCAAATTAATACGTAGAAATATTTCCAATCAAATGGTGACATAATATTAATCATTGATACAAAATTGACTGAGCTGTAATTGTTCAAAACCTGACCACATTTCTACGTGTATTTTTCTTGAGTTTCTAGTTTGCACCGCTATATAGAAAACAAAAATGTGTTCCACATTAAAAAGTGCCGCCGATACCAAAAAATGGCTTGATGAGTGTTATCCAGACTCTGCACCGGGCGAAGCAACAATTCGTAAGTGGTTTGCAAAATTTCGTGCTGGTCACATGAGCACCGAAGACGATGAACGCAGTGCACGTCCAAAAGAGGCTGTTACCGATGAAAACGTGAAAAAAATCCACAAAATGATTTTCAATGACCGTAAAGTGAAGTTGATCGAGATAGCTGACACCCTAAAGATATCAAAGGAACGTGTTGGACATATTATTCACGAATATTTGGATATGAGAAAGGTTTGTGCAAAATGGGTGCCGCGTGAGCTCACAATCGATCAAAAACAACAACGAATTGATGATTCTGAGCAGTGTTTAGAGCTGTTATATCGAAATAAAACCGATTTTTTTCGTCGATATATAACAATGGACGATACATGGCTCCATCACTTCACTCCGGAGTCCAATCGACGGTCAGCTGAGTGGACTGCACGCGATGAACCGAACCCAAAGCGTGGAAAGACTCAACAATCGGCCGGTAAGGTTATGGCGTCTGTATTTTGGGATTCGCATGGTATAATTTTCATCGACTACCTTGAAAAGGGAAAAACCATCAACAGTGACTATTATATAGCGTTATTAGAGCGTTTGAAGGACGAAATTTCAAAAAACGGCCTCATCAAGACAATGCACCGTGTCACAAGTCGATGAAAACCATGCTGAAATTGAACGAATTGGGCTTCGAATTGCTCCCTCATCCACCGTATTCTCCAGATTTGGCCCCCAGTGACTTTTTCCTGTTCTCAGACCTCAAGAGAATGCTCGCTGGTAAAAAATTTAGAAGCAATGAAGAGGTAATCGCTAAAACTGAGGCCTATTTTGAGGCAAAGGACAATTCGTACTACAAAAATGGTATCGAAAAGTTGGAAGATCGCTATAATCGCTGTATCGCCTCTGATGGCAATTATGGCAAAAAAATGTGTGTTTCTATTAAACGATACGAACTTTTCAGCCGAACTGTTACATTCAATTCAACGAGCAACTGATTTATGCCAAACGATTCGTCTTTTGATAGCTAGTCTGGGATTTCTGGTTAAACACGGACCACACCCGAAATTTCCAACGCGTACCTCTCGGACGGATTTGACCTACTCTCAAGCCGTCCGATTTTATTAACTGGGAGAAAATACATGTCCGACGGCATTCAGCACATTTAAATTAATTAATGAGTCGTTAATAAGCGTATCGTGTTTGGGCATTCATGGCGGCTAATCTTGCTGTGAAGTGGTGTGCGAGTTTTAACAGCCGAAACAAACTGGTTTTGATCACCTGATGAACGACGCTGGTTCAATTTTACGGTAGTCGAATGAATGACAAAGCAAACATTCCAGAGAAAAGTTATCCGAGCTACACCCGAGGGCATTAATCATTGCTCTGTAAGTCAATTGAAACTGAGTCAGTTTTGATTCGAACGATTATTAGATCATCCTTACTCGTGTACTCTTGTTACTCGAATCTTTCGAGAGGGACGTTCTAAAACGAAGTTAACTAATGGAACTATAAAATGACCGGTATACCTTGGTCATACGCGCGTGGGTAAGATTTATGATAGTTTTGATCTTGGCCGTCTGAGTCATCCAAATCACAAGTGTTATTTGCTGGAGATTATTATTTTTTTAACTCTTCGGTAATTGTTTCAAGGACGGTGATAAACAATGTGATTATCAACGACCCCTAGTGACCGCCTGGTACTGATCCTTACCAACTTCTCACATAGGCAAAGCCAGAGCCAATTTATGTAAACAAGGAACCGAACATTACCCAACTCTACTTTCCGGCAGATAATTGTACTGATTTAGAAACAACACAACTTCGTAACATTTGCCGGTTCGAGTGCTGGAAAAACCGCCTGCCGTGGTGGGACGCCTCGAGCAAGAAACAATCTCGCAAATTTGTGATGCAAATTAACGACTCCGTCACATTCAATCTGTCTTGTTGTAAAGCACATAGGCACAGGCACAGCACAGTACTGCTCTTGGTGATGCAAATTTTCCTAACCTCAAAAGTAATTGAGATCCTTCGGCGGCTGCGACGGCGGCCGCGTCGTGCGGCACTTTTGATTGGGGTAAAATCTGCAACCGAGGACAGGTTGCGATTAAATAAAACCCTAAGCAGCACCTTGTTGGAACGAAGAGAAGCGAAGAGAAAAAAAACTCTGAAACTATGTGCATCAAGTATCTCGTCGGCGCCTCAAACCACTCAGCCTAGGAGGACGTGAAGCAAAACAACAACAACAACCAAAGCCTCAACCCAACTCGGCCCGGCCGTCACTCGGTGTGTTTAAGGGTAATAAATTAATCACTCAAGTTGAGCTGTTGGACAGCGCGCGGGGTGGTAGTAGTAAGTAAAGATATCCTCGCATCTCGACTGGGTTGAGTTGGCCTAGCTGTCGGTAAGATTCTGTGTACTACACCCGGTCCGTCGTTGTCTGGTTTGGTTCCGTGGCCGATGATTGGCTTAGTACGGTGTCAGTTCGATAAATCATAGCGCAGAAAGTATACGCTTCAGACAGTCATTGGGGCTGATGCGTGAGTCAGATCGATATCCGGAGTTTCTGTTGAGTCACTGACCGATAGGGAGGGGCACCCTAATAATAAAAGGAAAGGTTATTAGGGTCTAGAACCTTTGATGATCCCAAACCTATAAAATGCAATTGGTATCACAAAAAACTAAAATTTTTCATTTCCGATTTCCATGAATTCATAAATCAAGATCTCATGAATTTGTTCATGAGTTAAAGAAAAATATTATGAATTTATGAATCAAGAAATAAATAATCAAGAATTCAGTAATTCAAGAGGTGTAATAGACAAAATGTCTAAAAGTGCAAGGGTCCAAAAATCCATGAGTCCAAGTTCCAAAGTACAAGAATTCCAAGTGTCAAAAAGTTGTAAAAAGAGAACAAAAATCCATGTGTTAAATGGTTTGAAACTTCAAGGTTAAAAAATTTCAATACTTCAAGAGTCCATGATTTGAAGACAGCAAGAATCTCAAAAGTTTGAAAAAAACCAAGATCGCACAAGTACACGTTTAAAAATCGATAAAACTATTCGAGAATTGCGAATCCCGAATTCCGGATCCCGAGATAAGCGTTGCGGATTCCGGATTTCGAATTCCAAATTCCTAATTCTAAATTCTGAATACTTAATCCCATGCTTCGAAACACGAATTTCAAAGGCTAAATCTAGATCCCCATTTCACGAATCCTGAATCCTCCACCAAGACTCGAATCGCGAATTTCCAAACCATGAAGCGAAACTTCCGGAATCCATGCCCGAATCGTGGAACACGAATCCCAAATCTTGGCTCAAGGATCCCGAATCTCGAATCCCAAAACCTGAGTTTCAAATCACATCATGAATCCCAAATCTCAAATTTCACATTCCTTGTCTTATGTTCTCTCTAGTGTCGAGTTTCGAATCGTAAAATCCCAGTCACGTATTTCCAATCCCGAGTTCCGAATATCGAAACTCGAGTTCCGAAACACAAGTTCCCAACGCGAAATTCTGAATCCTGAATTCTAAATCCCGAATCTCAAATCCACAATCTGGAATAATGAATCCGGAATTAAGTTTCTCGAGCTTGATCTGGATCTTGATTCTCGCATACCAAATCCTGAATCCTAAATGCCGAGCCTCGATTCTCAGGAAATGAATCCAAAGCGCGAATCCCAAATCCCGAATCCCGGATTCTCAGCAATTAATGCGAATTGCGAATAACAAAGTGCGAATATCGTGAAATATTAATTCCAAATCCAAATAACAAAATTCGAATGCTGAATCTGGAATCCCGAGTTCCGAGTCACGAATCTCTAATCCTGAACCCCGAATCCCGGCTGCTTTGCAGTTAATGCGAATTCCGAATCACAAAGCGCGAATGTCGTGAAATAATAATTCCGAATTCTGATCAGAAGTTTGGAATATGTAACACGAATCCTTGAATTTTGAATCATTAAACGCGAATCTCAAATCCCAAATTCCGAATTCTGAAATTCGAATCCTGAATCAAAATATGATTCACGAATCCCAAATCGCGAGATGCAAAATCCGAATAACCAAATTCCAATGGTGAATCCGAAGTCCCGAGTTCCAAGTCACGAATCCAAAGTCCTGAACCCCAAATCCCGGATTCTTAGCAATTAATGCGAATTCCGAATCACAAGGCGCGAATATCGTGAAATATTAATTCTGAATCCCGAATCTAGAGTAAATTCGGATTCTCGAATCTTAAAACACGAATATCGAATCCCAAATCCCAAATTTCTAATCCTGAATTTCAATTCCTGAATCTCGAATCCTGAATTCCGAATTCAAAATATGACTCACGAATCTCTAATCGTGAGACTCAAAAGCCAAATAAAAAAAATTCGAATGCTGCATTCGGAGTCCCGAGTTCCGAATCGCAAATCCCGAATCCTAAATCTCGGATTCTTAGCAAATAATGCGAATTCCGAATCACAAAGCGCAAATATCGCGGAATATTAATTCCGAATCCCGAATCCATAGTAAATTCGGAGTCTTGAATCCTGAATCTTCATATCCGAAACCAGAATAAATTCAGGATTTTTATTGATTATTTGTATTGAGATTCAATATGAATATGAATCGCGAATCCTTAAATTCTGAATCATAAAACACGAATCTCGAATCCAAAATTCCGAATTCTGAATCCTAAATTACAAACCCTGAATCCCGAATCCCGAATTTTAATGCTGAATCCGGAGTATTGAATTCCGAATCGCGAATCCCAAATCCCGGATTCTTAGCAATTAATTCCGAATCACAAAGCGCTAATATCGCGAAATATTAATTCTGAATCCGGAATCTCGAATCATGAATCGATTTTCAGGAGTTTGGAATAAGTACCGCGAATCCTTGAATTCTGAATCAATAAACACGAATCTCAAATCCCAAATTCCGAATTATGAATTTCGAACTCTGAATCAAAATATGACTCATGAATCCCAAATCGTGAGGCTCAAATCCGATTAACAAAATTCCAATGCTGAATTCGGAGTCCCGAGTTCCGAATCGCGAATTCCAAATTCCGAATCCCGGATTCTTAGCAATTAATCACAAAGCGTGAATATCACGAAATATTAATTCTGAATCCGTAGTAAATTCAGAATCTCGACTCCTGAATCTTCAATTCCGTATCCTGAATCGTTATTTAAGAGTATGGAATATGTATCGCGACTCCTAGCATTCTGTATTCTGTATAAAACACGAGTCTCCGAATCTTTAATCCCTGAATTTCTAATCCGGAATACCGAATCCTGAATCTTAAATTCAAATTATGATTTACGAAACCCAAATCGCGAGGCGCAAAATCCGAATAATCAAATTTTTATGTTGGATCCGGAGTCCTGAGTTTCGAATCGTGAATCCCAAATCCGGAATCCCGGATTCTTAGTAATGAACGCATAACTCTAAGTTCCAACTGGTGAGTTCCGAATCACAAAGTGCGAATATTAATTCCGTACCCTGCATCCGTAATCAATTCGGAATCTCGAATCCTAAATCTTTAATTCCGAATCCTCAAACGAGATTCATGATTCCCGAATATGAGTCGCGAAACTGTGAATTCTGAATCATGAAACACGAATCTCGAATCCCAAATCGAATTTCAAATCCTGAATCCCGAATTCAAAATAGGATTCACGAATCCCAAATCGCGAGCCTCTAAATCCAAATAACAAAATTCTAACACTGAATCCGGAGTCCCGAACTTCGAACCACGAATCCCAAACCCTGAATCCCGAGTTCTTAGTCCTGAATGCTCAATCCTAAGTTCCAATTCGCGAATTCCGAATCGCAAAGCGCGAATGTTGCGAAAAATGTGCTCCGAATCCCGAACCCTTAGTCTTGAATCGGGGTTTCCAAATCTCGAATTCCGAATCTCGAATTGGGAATTCCGTACTCCGCGTCACAAATCCCGAATCTAAAAGTAAGAACCTCAAGTACTGAATCTAGAATACCGAACTCTGGATCACGAATCCCAAATTTCATGACTCCCGATTAATGAATAACGAATTACTGTTTCTTAACTTCGAATCCTAAGTCCTGAATTCTAAGTGTCGAACCCCGAATCTCTGAAAAGGAATCTCAAATCGTGTATAACGAAACCCGTATTATGAATCCTGAATCGCGAATCAAGAATTTCAAATTCTCAATCTCAAATTCCAAAATTAAAAATTATTCCTAATTCACAATCCTGAATCTCGAGTCCCGAATATGAATCGCGAGTCCGTGAATCCTGAATCAGGTTCTGTGTGCGAGATCGGTGATGAGGTCTTCCAACCCGCCACCGCCGGCAAGTATACAAAACGTTTGGACAATACCGGCATTGACTTCTTTCCTGCTTCCAGCCCGCAATCGGTTCTATTGTATTACCAAAACGTCGGCGGTATGAATACATGCCTGACCGATTACTTACTGGCTTGTTCGGATGAATGTTTTGATATTATCGCGTTAACGGAAACTTGGCTGAGTGATAGTACCCTCTCTACGCAAGCATCTGGCACCAATTATGAAGTTTTCCGTGGCGATCGTAACCCATGCAACAGTTCGAAGAGTTTCGGTGGTGGCGTGCTCGTTGCTATTCACCGCCGCTTGAAAGGACGGCTAATTATTAGCGCATCTGGGAGTTGTGTCGAGCAGGTATGGGTGCAAATTAAACTGAGCGACTGTTCGTTGTTTCTCTGTGTGGTTTATATTCCACCGAATCGGACTCGCGATTTATCATTGATTGACTCGCATATTCAGTCATTAGAAGATGTCATTGCTGCCCATATGCATCCGGCAGATGAAATACTTATCGTCGGTGATTTCAACTTTCCAAGCCTGAAATGGCTCACAGCTTCCGATGGTTTTCTGTTTGCAGATCCAATGCTTTCCTCGTTTCACGCTGGTATTATCAACTTGCTTGACCGGTACAGTTTTAATTTACTGCGTCAAGTAAATCACGTTAAAAATGAGCACAATAGAATCCTCGATCTATGTTTTTCAAGCAACTCGGACTGTGCACCTAAAATCAGCGCAGCACCCTCTCCTCTGGTGAAGTCCGTTAGGCATCATCCTCCTCTGCACATTGGGCTTGAATGGAATCGATCGTTGAACAATTGCAAGATATCTCACATCGTCAGATATAATTTTAAAAGAGCTGACCACAATAGTATTATTGCATTTCTTACAAGCATTGACTGGAGTGAAATTCTTGACAATGGCGATGTTAATCTTGCAGCTCAAACATTTTCCAACGTTCTGATGTATGCTATTGACCAATATGTCCCTAAACAAATTAGTAAGCCACCCGAACAAGTACCGTGGCAAACCGTAGAACTACGACGACTGAAAAGTTTAAAAAGGACAGCACTAAAGAAATATTCTAAGAACGGAGGTTTGTTGCTCCGGCGAAACTACGTAGAAATCAACAAAGTTTACAAAAAGACAGCTGAACGTTGCTATGCCAACTATTTACGCTGTGTACAGAGGAGATTAAAGTCTAATCCAAAATCATTCTGGAAGCACGTTAACGAGCAAAGGAAGGAGTCAGATCTTCCTTCATCTATGTTTTACAATGAACAGACAAGTTCTAGCATGCAGGAAATTTGCGAAATGTTCATGAGAAAATTCTCTGAGATATTTTCTAGAGAAATCTTAGCACCTTCCCAAATCACCCAGGCGGCACTTAACGTTCCCGTTTTGGGACAGTCAATGAATTCAATGAACATAAGCGCAAGTTCCGTAAAAACAGCAATCGCAAAAATGAAGTCTTCATACTCTGCTGGACCCGACGGTATCCCGGCAGTTATTTTGAAGCGATGCTCTAGTGGTATTATAGTACCTCTATGTCTTCTGTTCCGACTGTCACTCATGACTGGAGTATTTCCTGATATCTGGAAATCTGCTTATATGTTTCCTGTGCACAAAAAAGGAGACAAGAAGAACGTCGACAATTACCGTGGTATCACCGCTCTTAGCGCCATTCCTAAATTGTTTGAGCTTATCGTTTTGGAACCTATTTTTAATCACTGCAAGCAGTACATCGTTGAAACTCAACACGGGTTCATGCCGAAACGCTCAACGGCCACTAACTTACTAACTTTCACGACGTTTATAACGGATGCTATGTCTAAAGGTCATCAAACGGACGTTGTCTACACGGATCTCTCTGCTGCTTTTGATAAAATTAATCACGCTATCACTATTGCCAAATTGGACAGACTGGGCTTCGGTTCCAACATTCTTCGGTGGATTCAATCGTATCTTTGCAATCGACGGCTGGCGGTTAAGATCAATGAAAATGTTTCCAAGGAGTTTTTTGCTTTTTCTGGTATTCCACAAGGCAGTCATCTCGGACCACTGATATTTCTACTGTATTTCAACGACGTGAACTTTTCATTGAAAGGTGCACGATTATCTTTCGCGGACGACCTAAAGTTATTCCAAATTATCAAGACTCTTGAAGATGCCTGTCTCCTTCAAAGTGAGCTTGAAATTTTCTCCGAGTGGTGTGAAATTAATAAAATGTCGCTAAATATCAGCAAATGCTCGATTATCACCTTCACACGAAAAAAAACACCAATTCGTTTCAATTATTGTCTTCGAGGATCAGTGATTGATAGAGTCAATTGTGTCAAAGATCTTGGCGTTCTTCTCGACGAACAATTGAATTACAAGCAGCATATTTCGTACATCGTGGCAAAAGCTTCTCGTTGTCTAGGATTTGTCATGAGAACCGCCAAGCAATTCACAGATATATATTGTTTGAAATCTCTCTACTGCTCGCTTGTACGGTCAACACTCGAATATTGTTCGTCAGTATGGAACCCTCACTTTCATAATGGAGCTTTAAGACTTGAATCAATACAGCGCAGATTCGTTCGTTTCGCTCTTCGTCGTTTGCCCTGGAATAACCCTCACCAGCTGCCTAGTTATGAAAGCCGTGCGATGCTCATCGGACTCGATACTCTACAAGTACGCCGAGATCTGTTCCGTGCAATGCTGATTGCCGATATTTTGACGAACAATATTGATTGCCCTGCACTACTTAGTGAAATCAACATCAACGTTCGTTCTAGAGCTCTTCGCAACAACAACCTCCTCAGAATTCCTCTACGTCGTACTAACTACGGAATCAACGGTGCCGTTATTGGATTGCAGCGAACCTTCAATGGCGTATCGATGGGATTCGATTTCCATTTTCCTCGTAGCAGAATAAAAGCGAATTTTTTGAATATTCTTAGAAATAATCATTAGGACTTTAATTTGTCTGTTGATTAAAATATATAAATAAATAAAATAAAAAAGGAAACACGAGTCTTGAATTCCCAATTCCGACTGCTGAATTTGCGCTAGGCGCAAATAATCAAGTTCTAATGCTGAATCCCGAATCCCGAATTCCGAATCGCTAATCCCAAAACCAGAATCCCAGATTATTAGTCCTGAATGCTCAATCCTAAGTTCCAATTCGCGAATTACGAACCACAAAGCGCGAATATCGCGGGGTTCCCGAATCTCGAATTCCACATCCCGGTTTGGGAATCTCGAATCTTATCATGAATCCTGAATTCAATATTTCAGCGCGCGACTAAGTTAAAGCCGGGTATAAATAAACGATATAAAATAGAAAAAAATATTTCGGGTCACGAATCCCGGATCAAGAAGTGGGATTCTCGTATCACAAGTCGATAATTTTGACTCCTGAATCCTTGGTCCAGAATATGAATATCGCGAATCCGTGAGTTCTGAATCATTAAACACGAGTTTCGAAGTCCAAATCCCAAGTTGCCGAATTCAAAATATGAATCGCGAATCCTGAATTTCGTATCCCGTGTCATGAATTCCGATTTAAGAAGTGGGAATCTCGCAATACAAATATTGAATTTCGGGTTCTGAATCCTAAATCTCGAGTTCTGTATTCTGGATCACGAATTTCGATTCGAGAAGCGTGAATTCCGCAATTTAAATGAAAATATCGCGTGCTGAAATCTGAATCTCGAATCCCGAGTCACGAAGCGCGAGTCCCGCAATCGAAAATCTCGAGTCCCGAATTCCGTGCTGCGAAACACAAAACCGAATTCCGTGCTGCAAACAAACACGGAACTTACGTCACGGTATGCCGAATTTCGCGTCACGAATCTCGACTCTCGAATTTGGACTATGAATCTCAAATCTTGTATTCTGAGTACCAAAGAGTGAATCCTGAATACCGTATCGTGTAATCAGAACTCCAAATCGGGATTCGTGTATTCTATATCTCGAGTTTAGAATCCTGAATCTTGAATCCTTACGCTGGATTTCTGAATCAATAATTCGAAGTCGCGACTTTCGAATCACAAAGGACGAATCATTATATGAAATGTGAATTCTGAACACTAATTTTTTTTGTTCCGGGTTACGAATTCCGGGTCAAAAAGTAGGAATCCCGCATTACAAATCGAGAATCTTGAATCCTGAATCGTAAATCTCGAGATCTGCATTCCGGGTTAGGAATCCCGTAGCGAAAATCGAGAATCTCGATCACTGAATCCTTAATCTCGGTTCATGAGTTCCAGTTCTCGAATCTTAATTCACGGAGCGCGTGTCCCGCATTAAGAATCGAGAATCTCGAACTCCGATTTCCGTGTTCCGGAACACAAATTGTAAATCCCGTCACGAATTCCGAATTATCAAGTCTGATATCTGAATCTCGAATTTTGTATTCCGAATTCAGCGTCTCGCATCATGAATACCGAGTTTCAAATTTCAAATTTTTTGTCACGAGCAAGAATCGCAAATCTTGATACAATGCATGCCGAATCTGAGTACCGAAGAGTGAATGCAACCCGAAATCCGAATCAGGATTCGTGTATTCTGAATCTCCAGTTTATCATCCTGAACTCTTAGGCTCGATTTCTGAATCAATAATCCGAAGTCGCGAATTTCGAATCACGAAGGACAAATCATTTCATGAAACCTGAGTTCTGAATCCTGAGTTTTGAATCCAGATTTTCGTATTCCTGGTCTTAAATCTTAAATCTTAGTCTTAAATCACCGAATTTCGAGCTCCGAACCCGGGGCTGTGAATCCCGAATCTTATCCTGAATCCTGAATTGCATACTTCGGGTCACGAGTTCCGGATCAAGAAGTAGAAATCCCGCATTACGAATCGAGAATCTTGTGTCCTGAAAGCTAAATTCTCCATTCCTGGTCAGGAATCCCGTTGCGAGAGTCAAGAATTCTGCAATTCAAATCAAGAATGTTGAATGTGCTGAATCCTGAATCTCGAACCCAAAATTCCGGATCTCGAATCCTGAGTCACGGTGTTCGTGTGTTCCGCATTAAAAATCGAGAATTTCGAACTACGATTTCCGTGTTCCGAAACACAAAGCACTAATTCCGTCTCGAATTCCGTATTATCAATTCTGACTTCTGAATCTCGAATATTGAATTCTGAATTTCTCATCCCGAATCGTGAATTCCAAATTTCAAATCTCAAATTTTTTGTCCCGAGCGAGAATCACAAATCTCGAATCCGGAATCATGAATCCTGAATCCGGAATAACGAAATTCGAATTTTGCATGCCGAATTTCGCATCACGAATCTCGATTCTCTAATTTCTAATTTAGACTATGAATCTCGAACCTCAAATCTTGAATGCTGAGTAGCGAAGAGTGAATCCCGTATCTTGAATACTGTATCATGTAACCTGATATCCGAATCGTAATTCGTGTTTTCTGAATCCTGAATCTTGAATCCCTGAGCTGGATCTTTGATACAATAATTCGAAGTCGTGAATTTCGAATCACGAAGGATGCATCTCATCTCATCATCTTCATGAAACCTGAGTTCTAAATCCTAAATTTTGTATTCCGGGTCAAGAAGTAGGAATCCCGCAATTCAAGAATCTCGAGGTCTGCATTCCGGGTCAGGAATCTCGATGCGAGAATCTGGGATTCTGCAATTCAAATCGAGAATCTCGAGTACTGAATGCTGAATCTCGAGTCCCGAATTCCAGATCTCGTATCCCGAGTCACGAATTCCGTAAAAATGTAAATCCCGTCACGAGTTCCGAGTTATCAATCTTGATATCTGAATTTCAAATATTGAACTCCGAGTTTCTCATCCCAAATCGTGAATTCCGAATTTGGAAATCTCAAGTTCTTTGTCCCGAGCAGGAATCGCAAATCTCGAATCCTGATTCCGGAATCCCGAGATTCTAACTTTGCATGCCGAATTTCGTGTCACAAATCTCGATTCCCGAATTTCTAAACTTCGTATCCTTCGTATCCAAATTCCGAATCGGGATTCGTGTATTCTGAATCTTGAGTTTAGAATCCTGAATCTGGAATCCCTGGGCTGGATTTCTGAATCAATAGTTCGAAGTTGCGAATTTCTAATCACGAAGGACGAATCATTTCATGAAATTACAAATCGAGAATCTTGAGTTCTGAATCTTAAATCTCGAATCCCGAATTTCAGATCTCGAATCGCGAGTCACGGTGCGCATGCTCCGTACTGAGAATCGAGAATTTTGAACTCCGAATTCCGGGTTTCGATTACAGAACGTAAATCCCGTCACGAATTCCGAATTATCAATATTGATATCGGAATCTAGAATATTGTCTTCCGAACTCAGCGTCTCGAATCTTGAATACTAAATTTCATATCTTAAATTCTTTGTTCCGACCAAGAATCGCAAATCTCGAATTAAGAATCCCGAGATCCTAATTGGCATGCCGAACTTCGAATTTCGATGCCCAAATTCCTAATCTGGACTATGAATCTCAAATCTCAAATTTTTAGTGTCGAGTAGCGAAGGGCGAATCCCGTATCCTAAATACCGTGTCATTTAACTGAATTTCGAGCTCCGAATTTTGAATTCCGAGTCACGATTCCTGAATCAGGGATCTGACGTCGCGAATTTCGAATCGCGAATGACGAATCCTGAATCGTAGATTCTGAAACTCGAAACACGAATCGCGGATCCCGGATTGTGAATTCTGAATCTTGAAACTCTAATCCAGAGTATGAATCGCAAATCTCGAACCCTCAATCTGAAGTCCGTGAAGCGTGAACTCCGAATATCAAACCCAGAATACCGAGATCCGAATCGTGGAGCTCTGAATCCCAGATTCTGAGCTCTTAATCACGGATTGCGACTTACGCGTCCCAAATTAGGAATCCCGGATATCGAGTCCTGTTAGACTGAAAACCGGGAAATGATTTTCTAATTATTTTTCTGAACTATCTGAATATTTTGATGCGTCCAGACTTCCAGAAATCGATTCCTCTTGCCTTACTAAATAATTCTAAGTCAGTGTTTGTTTTCTATTCCAGGTTTTTTTTAACGGATCTCCCTGAGCCTTTGGAATTTTCATACTTAGATTTTGTTAGGATCTCTAGTCTAAGTGTTAACGAACTCCTTGGAGTCCCGTAATTGTTTAAGTTCGTTCAACTCTGAATTGTCTTGACGTTCGGAACCGAAAATGATCGAAAATGACTGGAGTCTCTTACCTTCTGCAGATCAATTCCATTAACTCCCTAGGCCGAGACCAATCCTAAGACCTACACTATGCAGCCATAAATACTGTCAAACGAAACCTCAGCAAATCACCTTCATTAGTAGCGGAATTGTCCGCAGCAGCATCCATTTATTCGCGAAAAGCCTGATTCAGATCCGCATTACTATTAGCTCTAGGGGGTTCGGATTAACTCCAACCGTGGTCAGAATCACGCAATCCGGGGACAAATTGTCGGACCGCGCGTGTAGCCTAACTCTGACGGGGGGTCCCCCAGCGAGAGAATAAATAACCGCTTTTTCGCCTGTGTCTGCGTGTTAGCCTAGCCGTTCGGGTTAGGACTAATTGTGATTGGTGGGTAAGCATTTTCCAGAACCGAGACAGTTCCTTCCTGCACCGTTTCACCTTTGGGGACATGTTAATTCGTGTTGATAGATGGCGTTGTGAGAGAGAGAGAGAGAGAGAGAGAGAGAGAGAGAGGAATGCTCTGTGCGATCACAGGCGAGGGCGATAAAAATAATTGCAGTAGGCCCTGCGCGCGCCGGTTGTATAACATCTGGAAGAGATTGAGGTTAAATCGGTCGTAAGCTGGAATGTTTGCTGTATCTACTTCTAGTCGTTTACAGCTAATGCATATGTGCGATAAAATACTGCACGCGAGGAATGTCGATTCCATAAGTTTGGACGATTATTGCTTCTTGCCGCCCAAGACCGCCACGGTCGGACCTTAGCTTGTGGGAAAATTATATCCAGATTGTGCCTTTGATCCTGGACAGCAGTGACAGAACATTGACGGAATCGACTGAAATACTTACCAATAGCAGCAGCAGCAGAAGCAGTTAAGCTTGGCTGTGATGTCTCGGAAGAAACTGGAAAGGAAAAAAAAGGACAGAAAACCCGCCCACCCGAACTAAGGGTGTCCGTGGGGCGTCATGTTCGAGCAATTACGCTACGCTTCTCATTGGCAAAACATTTCACGTGTCGAAGACTGCCGCCGCTACCTGTCCGACGGTTGTTGCGAGAGATTGAAGATTACAGAGTTTAAGGCCATTGGAAGGAAGCCTGGCGGTCGGTCGGTCGGTCGAAAGTTGCAGCGCAATAAGCTCACGGATTGCTACGATTAAAATCACACCATCAAAGTAAGCCATGCAAATAAGGCAGCGCTTGATACTAACTTGACGGGTGAGGGGATCATCCGTAAATGAGGAATCACGAATGTAAAAAAAAACGCGAACGAGCTTCTGGATGGAGGGTATATTTCGAAATGATTTCTGCTCGAGTAAATGGCAAATCAATACCGCGCGAATTACGACGCCGCCTCGAGAGAGGGATTCCGATTCGAAACACCGCTTCACCTCACCCATCATCAGACCGGCATGACTTGCCCGCGGACCTTTCCCAGCTGGAATATTTACTGATGAGAATCTTTCGCGGTAATTTGCTTCGATTGAATCATTCGCGCTCTGTCATTAGCTATTTTGAGTTCCCTGGTTTTGCTACGTGTTTTTTTTTTATTGAGGACATGATCGAGCGAAAAAAAAAGAAAATTGTTTACAGAGCTGGTAACTGCTATTTTTCAACAATTTCAAAACACGCCTAGTTCACCATTAATCTACCGTTGAAGACGTCGAACTCCTCGTCGTCGTCGTCCCCCGGTCGAATTCGGCATCACAAGCGACAAACGCAAATCTGTTTGCTCCGTCGTCCTCTTCCTCCGAGTTACTGCCCCATGTGTGAAACGCTCCGAATGACGCAGTAAAATGCACATGCTAAAATATTTACCCATAACATGGTGGGATGCATGCATTCCGAGAAGCCGAGATAACCGAGTAGCTACTGCGCGACCATAACGAGTAAAGAGCCAAGAGACAGAATAAAAAAAATCACTCACCTACATTCGTCCTCGCGCTTCTCCTCCTCCTCCTCCTCCTATTGCCGACGGATGGACGAAAGCAAAAAAAAACATACAGGAATCAAGAACAGAATAATACTGAGTTCGAATTTATCTCTCGCCAAGCCAGGATGC
The DNA here is from genome assembly GCF_030247185.1 of Malaya genurostris. Lineage (NCBI taxonomy): Eukaryota > Metazoa > Arthropoda > Insecta > Diptera > Culicidae > Malaya > Malaya genurostris. The sequence continues at coordinate 5,996,864 of NC_080570.1, read as the reverse complement.
CACGTATTTGCTTGGCCGCCGAACCGTCGTCGAGCAGCTGTTCGACTCGAGCAGACAAAGGAAGATGCTGTCAGGCAAAAATTAGCTCATGTTTTTGTTTATTTCACTCACTAAAAATAAGTATCCCCCTAAATAAAATTAATCAAAAAAAAACCAAATCAACAACTGAAAAGTGATGATTTGGGGGTAAGAGTCGGCGTGCGTCATCCTAGCGTTAAGTAGGGTTCGAGTCTCAATCCACTATCTACCAGCGCCTACTACTAACCCCTTTTCTAAAAAAACAAAACGAAATCCTTTCTTTTCCGCACGTGACGTGAGGGCTCGCTTTTTTTCTCCTATTGACTTTGGAAACCTTCGACGAATCCCCGAACAAATGACCGCACAGCAAGAGTCAACACCCTTCGTTTTCTTGTTGCTGTTCTTTTCTTGGTCTGTTACAAGCGCCCATTCAATTCCGCTTAGGTCAATGGTTGTAAACGAGCCTTTTTATGTACCGTACAGACAACAAGCAAATCCCATTCCCATCTTGCTCTGCCGGTCCAGCCAGCCGACCCAGAAGAAGAGGGTACGTGTGTTCTCGCTAGATTCGTTTTGATCCGGTCGTTCTAGAATTTCTACGCGCGGGGGGACCCATCAGTGTGTTCGCCTGGTAGCACCAACCATCTCAAGTACGTGACTTGAGAGAGATTTTCTCTCTCTCTCTCTCTCTCTCTCTCTCTCTCTCTTCTCTGTCACAATTTCAACGGACACGCATCGCACGCAAATTCGTTAAGCTGGATGCGTTCCATGGGCACGACGAGAGTCGAAAACCGAAGGCATTTCGCTCTCCACCCTCTCCACATGCTCTTCCTTCCATGACTGATCAGATGAAGCGAATGCGTGGATTCTTCTCACAGCCTACTACTATCGGCGTCCGACGCCATTCGGTTTAGCATTCATGATCAACGCGGCGTACGAAAGGGCGAGAGGATGCGAAATGTGATGCGAAGCAGATTATTTGCATGCTTTTCGGTTGGGGTGGTGCGACATTTCGGATAATAGTTATTTCATTCGCGTTTGGTTTCTAATATTGGATTTCTAAAATATCGCGAATTGTGGGTCTAAATTTTACGATCTGTAGTTTATCTTAGAAGTGATTCCAAAACCACGTACACTGATATTTGGTACTTTTTGGCCGTCTCACGACGTAAGTTTCAAACTTTTCGTGTATTACAGATCTGTGAATCTTGCTAGACGGGCGAAATCCCGATTCTACGAATGAGCAAAATATGTTATAGTTTGAAAAAAAAACATTTTTTTATCAATCCGCCTATGTTATTTTTACGTGAATATTCTTCGATCTTTTCATGAAATTATTTTAATAGCCGTCGTTTGGAATGAATTGTAATTAAAGTTTTGGAACTGCAAGCCGTATCGAAGATAGAAATTGTATGAAACATTGAAATTATTCCTTTTAATTTAACCGTGTGACAATCGATTAACACAAAAAACACAAAAAGTTACGCGAAGCACCAAGCCTCAAAAAAAGTTGGAACGGTAACTTTGAGCTATCATAGCTCAGTTGTTACTTGACCAATTTCGATAAATTTTACACCCTCGAATTTTGTGAAGTTTGTAGATTATTTTAAGTATATCATTATTGACGATCGTTTAGGAAAAACTAATGAAAATCTGATTTTTCCCGTTCCAAGTTTGTTTCCAAGCTGTTTCATGCGGCACCTGCATTGCGAATCGAATATTGAGAACTTCAACTTTACCGAGTCATAACTTTGTTGTTAGTCAACCGATCTTCAAAATTTGTTCACCATTGGAAAGGTACTACTTCAACAAATAAAATGCACTGGAAAAAACGAAAAATAGGGTTGTCTACCCAAAGTTATAATGAAAACTGTAGATAGATGATCTAAGAAAAGGTGAGACTTTTTACAATGATCGTAAATATCTCGAATTTCAAAGCGATGACCTATATATTTTTATACATCATTCGATTGCTAGTGATACCAGCTACAATTTTCGCTCAACTACCATTCCTGGACAATCAAAAGATCATCAAGAAATCGATAAATATATATAAGAATTTTTCACTAATCACTCTGTAACTTCAGAACCGAAAGTCGGCTTGAAAATAAAACTCAGGAGCTTTGTATAGGACAGTAATACCTTTCATTTGAATCTAAGTTTATAAGAATCGGGTTAGCCATCTCCGAGAAAAGTGAGTGCAAAAAATGTTACATACATACATACATACACAAATCCACCCACCCACACATTCACATACACACACACAGAACCATTTTGCGTACTCGACGAACTGAGTCGAATGGTATATGACACTCGGCCCTCCGGGCCTCGGTTCCTAAGTTGGTACCGGTTGGTAAAGCCTGTTCCCCCGGAAAACAATTTATACATCAGAAACAGTTGCTTGAGATTTTAATCCTACTTTCTGTAAAATTTGTTCTGCTGTATACAGTAACCTAAGATGCGTTCGCGGTGACGATTCTCCATTTTCTCTTGAAATCATCACAACAATTTGCTTTCTTCTTGGTTTCGAAGAGTAGGCTTAACTAGAGTCAAGTACTTCTCTATCGGATGATGTTCTGGACAGTTTGACGGTTGGCTGTGTTTGGCACTTAGTTAACCTCTTGTACCTCTAATTACAGGACGGATGTCGCATAGTGACGAGAAGCCAAATCAGCCCAAACCAGAGCTGAAGAGTCGTGACTTCTGTTGAATGGTAGCAACCGTTTTCGCAGATACCATTTCTCGTACACATCCTTATCAATAGTACCGGTAGAAACGAAACTTTTAGATTTTTTACCATAACTACATATAGCGATCCAAATCAAATACTTCTTTGGGAATTTGGACACATTTCTTTGTCGGAAAATGTTCGCATTTCGGTATAAAAATCGAGATCCAGATTTTTGCCTTTCTCATAAAGAACGGTTATGCAATCACTTGAAAAACCGACTAGTGAAAATTGTGTCATATACCATTCGACTCAGTTCATCGAGCTGAGCAATCTCTCTCTCTCTCTCTCTCTCTCTCTCTCTGTGTGTGTGTATGTGTCAAATAATCTCACTAGGTTTTCTCGGAGATGGCTGAACCGATTTTGACAAACTTAAATTCAAATGAAAGGTCTCGTGGTCCCGTACGGAATTCCTGAATTTCATCCGGATCCGACTTCCGGTTCCGGAGTTATAGGGTAAAGTGTGTTCAATATTGTACACCGTCACTTAAACCGACGAAACAAAAAACGTGAAAAATTTTCTAAACTGGTCTCAAAACTACACAAATCGAGTCATTATCAGTAGGCAACTACACAAACCGATTCTGGCTATCCTGATTCCCGGTATTCGGTTCCGGAAGTACCGGAAATAGTGGTCATATATACCAAAATGGATCTCACTCACTTTTCTCAGCGATGATTTGACCGATTTCCACAAATTTAGATTTAAATGATTTCAGATGCATTTCGGAACATTTAAATCGTAATTTAGAGTGCGTACTAGTAGAGTTTGTATGTCATGTTAGTTGGTGGCCGTACGAACCGACTTTGATTATACCGGTTCTCGGGTTCCGGTGCCAGAAGTGCATATAATAGTGAACCCACTTCGTTTTCTTAAGGATGACCTACGCGATCAAAGCACTGTTTTATTCTGTATGTTATGCACAAAATTTCTTGGTTTCTTTCAAAAATCGAAGAGAAAAATTTTGAATAGAATACCACAATATTATACATGAGAAAGGCATCATTACACCACTAGGTGGATTAAAACAGGTTTTTGTCGTGAATACGACTTACTTTACTATGGGGTGCCTTTTCAAAATTAGTCATATGGAAGAATGGGCAGAACTTAATTGTGAATATCTCGACATGTATTGATGGCAGCAACATAATTCTTTCACTATTCCATCAAAAATATGATCAGGAATTTGGGATAATATTTTGAACAGTGTGAGATAACCACAAACAACTCAAAAATTAAGTTTTCTCAAAATTTGAAAACAGCGCGAAAAAATCTTCACTTTCGTTTGGGTTTTTCGCGCAAGGGCGACGATTTTGAGGCATATCTTCAACTGACTGCGTTTAAAAGGAGATCCGTGGTCGAAAATCGATCATTTGAGTTGGGTGGAAGCAGACGTCGTGGGAATGATTTAATCAACCAGCAGCTTCGGAGAGTTAAAAATCTCAAACGCTCCGGTCGCAACTCTCATTTGGACTTCAGTCGTCCGGTGGAGCAGTCGTCAATGCTTTCATTTGGACTTTGGTCGTCAGGTGGAGCAGTCGCTAGTAATGAGAGCAAACCTTAAGCGTTGTATAAAACTTCAAACGCTCAGGTCGCAAAGCCAGTTTCCCTTCGAAGAAGATCGATTACATCATCCTGGTGATGGTCGTTTGCATTGAAGCAAAATACAATGGAAAATGGACAACAATGTAGAACGTTCTGCAAAATCAGCCCTTCTAATGGCTCTAAATGTTACCTTAAGAACTATAAAGATTGCTTCTTTGTAAATCGAAAATTAAAACTATCAGTGTAGTGCAAATCTAAGATAATTTGATCAGTTTTTTGCAATTTTCACAGTTCTAAATTCGCAACAGTGTTTAAAATCGTTTATATCCAATCAATGTTTAATGTCTTAGAAAGTTATTCAATTTGGCTTTTCTGGGATGCCAGAAATTAATCTCGTACAGCATTTTGATAGCATTTTTTACTAAAATATTGAAATCCGAAATAAAATAATCGACATCAAAATTCTCTAAGGTGCCATTTAGAACCAAAATTTTATATCCAAAGAATTATGCGAAATTTTACTTCACTATACTCTATGCGGCTCATTTTTCAACCAGTTGTAGTTTGTAGTAAACTTTCTGCAGATTTGCTATATAAAATGTATACCACCGACTCAGAAACCATTCATTTCGAATTTGGCTGTCGTTGTCATCGTGTTGATTATGGTGCGATCGAGGAATTTCCAAGCGAAATACAAAGCTTGTTACCGCAAGCGGAAGAAGCAGGAGATTCCAACAGAACACATATCAGTTTCGCATTCACGGACAACAGGTCATCCTGGAAACAGAAGACGGAAGTCAGCGGTATCCATCGGAATTTGAACTCAACTCGCCACTCTCCATCACGAACGCCTTCATTATTTTATCATAAGGAACTATACTGGTTATTTCGTAATATTGGTATGTCATAATGTTTAATGTAACTAATCTGTACTGCAGTTAAGGTTTATCGTTTCAAATTCTAGTAGTGTAAAAGGGCTTTATTTATATTCGGAAGTATGAAGTAACAGTGTCAGTTTTATTCGTATTCACGACATCCAGTTATGTCTCTGACATTACACACCTGAACTTTTTTAATGTGGTTTCAACAGGATGGGGCCACTTGTTATACTGTGGCCGAAACAATCGACTTATTGAAAATACCAAGAAATTATCTACCAACAGTGGCGTCTCGTGACAAAATTAACTAGCTGTGCACTGCGTATGTGGTATGATAGCAGATGTAACAGTTCGTTATAAAAAAAACTGACCATTTTAAAAATTGAATTAATTTAAATTTCAAATCATCAAGCTGTTGAAATACACCCTTTATAAAAAAAACCCCACACTACATTTTCGAACCACCCTAAATTAAGCCAGCAGAACACAGGAAAAAACGAACACGAAAAAATGCGTTCCATCACCAGAGGAGAGCCATCGACGATGCTGTCGTGCGTGCGGGACGAGGTCATTCATTTCATCTGTGGGTGTCTGAAAGAAGAAGAAGAAAAAAAAGGGAATAGAAATTAGGCTTTTCTACTTACTTTTAGCCGGGCATCATTGAGCCGGGGACTGTTTTTATTGACCGTCGTCGTCTTCATGTTTTCGTTTTTCGTTCGCCCATTCCTTGCCTACTGCGATGTAGCCGGTGCTGCTTGACATGATGGAGAGTGAGCGAATGCGGAGCGCGTGAGAGTGAGAGAACCAGCAGGAAGGACCCGCAGGTTTTTAGTCGCATATGAACCTTCGAAGTGATCGTACACATATCGTGAAGAACCGAGAACCGCGCATGTTAATTTAGTTTCTGTTGAATTTGTTTCCCTTTCTACTGTGGAAAATTTCAATCCTTTGCTTTTCCGGCCCACACCCGCGTGTGCGACTCCAGGATCGCTCGCTAGCTGATCCTGTCCGCTGCTTGGTACGTCATCATCCTGCTCCGCTCGGGAGTTTACTCCAGGTCTGCAACGGCGCGACCGGCGGTGACCGCAAACCACTAACCCACGGAAGTTCCGTTATTTCGCAAAGCCTCCGGCACTGGTTTGCGCGCAAAAATGGATAAAGTGTGAAACGGGATTAACGCAAACCGCCTTACGCGTCTTGCCCTGCCCTAACCTCTGTGTCTGTCTGGCTTTGGAAGCTGGACTGTGGGGCAAGCTAAAACGAAAGAGTGCAGATAGTACTTGAACCCCGTGCGCCCAGAGAGATAGGCCCTGAAGAAGCAGAAAAAAAAGTATTTGAGTTTGAAGTGTGTGTTTTTTTTCATTACTCTTTCGATCGCTTCTTTGGGTTGCTTTCTCCCGCACCACCCAAGCCCAGGCGCAGATTAGGTGCGAAGATTAGCCAATTCCGTAGATGGCTTCAGTGTTGTGTTTTTATAGCGGAAGTTACTTCTTCGGTTCTGTGTTGTTTTTTTTTTTTTAGTTTTATTGATAACAACCAAATGCTAATTGTGTGCTGATTGTGATTGTGGCCAGTGTGCTTAGTCGGCGGGTGCGATGGGGTTTTGAAAAACGGTTCGGCGCTTGTTTTAAATTGGCCAGTACAAATTAACATCTTCTTTCTTTTTTGCAAAACTGTTGACATCAGCCGGTAACCCAAATCCTCCGGGCCGTTTTGGAAAACCCATACCCGCAAAACAATTGACAGTTAATTCGTCTGTTTACAGTCCCGCTTCGTATGCAATAATCGCTTCGCGACGTTGTTATTATTGAGGAATTGCAACAAATAAAAGAAGAAGAAAAAAAAAACGACGGAGTTTATGATTTGCTAACATTTGCTGCCTTCCCCCGTTTTGCCGAAATTCCGAAAGGAAGAAGAATTCCACGCGTATCCAATTGTGATTGTGTCTGTTGGCGGTGATGTCAGTGCTATTGTCCTCCGACTGCTTGTTGATTTGATCGAGTGTTTATGTCAACAGGCACTCGACAGTTATCGGGAAGCTTGGTTCCAGGAATAAGAAGAAAGTTGTGCGATAATTTTATTACCCACAAGGAAAGAGGAAGTGGTTTTTCGTTTTTGGTTCTTTGTGCGGTGCAGTTCGATCAGCAGCAGAGATCAGTATGATACGCGTCAACTCGCAATCCTTCAGTCTATCCAGCACTCTGAAAAAGGTAATCTTTCTAAAGCATATATTTTTCTCGGTGTTTAGTGCATCCATCATCAAAGCAAGCCTGCGCTGCAAACGTGATTGGTTTTTGTTTGGTAAACAGTGCGGTTCCATCGGTGTGGGTTTGTTTTGTTTTTTTTTCGCAAGGCCTGCTAAGTTTTGTTTTCGTACGCCCGAACAAGACTCCGTTTGACAACATGCAAGAATGCAGTTCTTCCAGTGGGACGGGAAGAATGCATCCGTTTGTTTGCTGTGTTCAAAGTAAAAGTTTCCGTTGCAAAATCGGAAAACATATGCAAACTTCAAACAATCGCAGAGTGGTTGTCTTTGAAATTCCAATTGCCTGCCGGTTCCAATACAAGATTGATATTATTATAAAAGAATGGCATAACGAAAAATTGTGTATCTGTGAAAATCTGCATTCCTAGAAAAAAAAGACGGCTGGGTAACATCAGAGACATAACACACATCCGACAATCGTTTTTTTTTCACACTTCCAAATATCGATAATCGCACGTTTTAATTGAAAGATTTTGTGCATTTTTCAAACTTTCAATGCTTCAATTGTAGAATTGTAACGTTGTAACGGTGCCAATATAAAGCGCAAAACACGAGAGCAAAGAATTACAGAGTTGAGTAGGGTAGAAGACCGATCACGATGACCATTAACATGCAATGTTAAAAGTCATCCATAAATTCATTTGAATTTGCAAAATCTCACTGGCGTCTCGTCCTTACCTTATGATCAAAAAAGAACCGTAATTTTAATTTTAAAATTCCCGCGCTTGTCCAATCGGTAAACTTTTACTCTCTCAACGTTGGCAACACTTTTATACACATTCTGTCAATTTTTGACGCATATCGTACGATTAGTTTTTGTTTGGCGACTATACAAAGAAATGGAAAAATTTTCGTGTGGCGATTTTTATAATGGATGAAAATTTAGAACAACGTGCGTGCATCAAATTTGGTGTTGCAAATGGATTTAAGTGTTCCGAAACGTTGAAAATGTTAGAAAAGGCCTTTGGTGAATCGTGTCTAGGAAAAACACAGGCATACGAGTGGTATAAACGCTTCAAAGGTGGTCGTACAAGCTTGGATCATGATGAGATTTCTGGCCGCCCAACAACATCTGTTACAGAAGAAAACATTGAATCTGCGAAGCAAATCGTATTGCAAAATCGTTCTGTACCGATTAGAGAGATTGCTGTATTTTTGGGCATCTCTTATGGATCAGCCGAACACATTTTAACTGATGTTTTGGGTTTGAGACTCGTCGCTTCTCGGCTGGTGCCAAAAAAGCTGAATTTCATTCAAAAACAGCGTCGTGTTGATGTGGCCAAAGAGATGATTTTTGGCCAAAAACTCAACCAATATCATCAACCGAGCACCGTACTCTCCAGATATGGCCCCGTGTGACTTTTTCTTCTTCCCCAGACTCTCTGAACTTGAGCACTTTGCCTTGTGCATCGAGTTCTTGTCCATGTGTTTCTGTCTTTTCCGTACACATGAGTTAATGCACAGATTCAAAAAGAGAGGGAATTATTCAGCTCAGCTCTGAGATTTGTTGTTCTCTCTGTCAAGTTTGGTTTTGTGAGAACTTGTATGCATGCACACCTTTAGGAGAGGCTTCGTTGGTTTGTGCTTATGGTAGTTGAAAACAAATTGCTGTCTCCGGAGATGTCAGGTTCACAGATTAATCTGAGATTCACTTATTTTGAATATGTTGCACAGATTTCTGAAGTCAATGAGCCCCTAAAAATCTTCAAATTGCTTGGAAAAAACAAAGTATCCTACAGAGCGTTTTCTTGCTCAGACTGATTTTTGGTTCGCTCACAGAGATTTAAAAAAATGATGATATTATTGACAGATTTGCTGAACGTGCAGCGGATTTCTTCTGTTGTATCGATAATACGAAAAAAGTTCAATAGAAAAAAATCCCATGCAAAAAGATGTCGATATTTCATTGTATTGAAAAACACAAGCGAGTATCGATTCCTCAATATTTAGTTCTTTAGTTTTCGCAGTGCACAACCCGTAAATATTGCCACGAGACGCCACTGAAAAATTTGCAACTAATCATTTGTGGCCATCTAGGATTTCGAATTATCAATTAGGAATTTTTTGTGACAATAATTTCAATAACTTACCGTCTCGAAAATACAAATTTTAAGGCGATTTAAAAAAATATCCGCAAACCAGAACTCATCATCTTGAATTTTGGGAATTCTAAAACTATTAATTTTGAATCTCCACCCACCAAGCGTGGCAAAACAGTATCTATAGTTCCTTCAAAAAATCATGAAACAATTAAATTGACCGTCTTAAACAACATGCACAAACGTGGCTCTCTCATATTCGTCAAATAAAATACGCATGATTTCTAAACACACATAGTTAGTGCCTGTTTTACTAGCGAATAAAACGTGTCGTAAGCCCACTGTACTCAATCACTGAAAATATTCCGTGTTTCAAAGTGTCGGTTTTGCACAATTCGCTTTGTACGATGATTCGTTCAATTCTTGCAGTCTAAACTTTGCGTGCCTTTTTTGGCACTGAATTTCACCTTATTGTTCGTTCATATCAGTGTTCTTTAACTTTGTAATATTGCTTGTTGCCACCGCAGAAGCCGATCAGATTCAATCGATAACGAAATCTTATCATCGAATAATGAAGAGGCATAATATAGGAACTTGAGAGTATTTTTTTTTTTTGGAATATTAAGCCATATTGCTTTCAAGCAATAGCTCAACTGTCGTGTGTTCTTCTGCTATCTATATAAAAAAATGGAAATTATATCATAGAAAGGGGAGAAAAGACTGAAATCAAGTCATCAAGTCATTTTATGACGGGAGAAACGGCCCACATAAACCAAAACTGCTAAGCATTAGAAAACCGCCAAATTTCGGAGTTTCACATAGAAAAGCTTCATATTTTAAAGTATTTTATATTACCAATAATAAAATGGTTTCAATTTCACTTTGTTAAATTAGCGGAACTACTCTTGAGTCAGTAGAATACAAAAGACCTAGCCTCACGTCAATACTTCCAACTGTAATAATTATGTGAATGTACATTTTTCGGGGGGCATGCGGTGCCCCTATTTTTGCCACCCAATAACTTCTACATTGCTTTATCCAAACTACCCAGATTAGATTAACCACAATATTTGCTGGTAGAAGGAGATGTAAACGAATTGCTACAGGTTTGACGTTTTAGTAGAATACTTTAGTAAACTCAACAGTTTCCTACATTAGTAAGACGCCGTGCAGTGTCTCTAGTTTTTCCTTTCTTGGAATTGTACGCTTTTGGAACCTAATCACATTCGGATTGACTTTTCAACTATCAACAACTGTAAAAGAATTTACAAAAGTCATCATCATTAGGCTAGATTCAGAGTAGAATTTTATTTTTTTCGGGAATTCCCACAGATGCGCAGATGACTTCTGTAATAGTATATAAAGTTCAATTTGTTATATTAGGAGGGATTGGAACGAGATTGCATTCAAGAGCAGATTCTCATTGCGGTGGAAAAAAGGAAGGCGAAACATGAAAAATGGTGGAAGACCTGCTACGAAAAACGAATAATGGATGATGGAAGGTTTGAAACGAAAGACAGTAGACAGAAGATAATGAAAAGGCTAAAAAAAATGAACGAAGATGAAAAACAGAAACTGAGTGACGAAAAACGGAATAAAAAAGGTAGAAGACGGCGGACAATTAAAGATGTATTGGACGAAAGATGACAGATTTAAAGAAAACGAAAGGCAAAAGGCAGAAGATTGAAAATAAAGAGCAAAAACGGAACACGAAAGACAGAAAGCTAGAGATAATAGACGAAGAACGAAAGATATAAGTTACATAACTTAAGAAAAATGTTCATCAATGAAAGACCAAATGAAAATGGGAGACGAAAGATAGAAAAATGAAGGACAAAAACGTAAGGCGAACGATGGAAACCGAGAACCCGAAGACGGAATACGAAATACCGAAAGGCGGAAGATAAAATATGGAAGACGTTAAACGTTCCATTTTTTTGGGAGCATAAAGGCCTACTGTGATCATGTTTTTGTTCGAATGATTTGTTCCTACTAATCGATTAGTATTCGTACTGCTAATCCTTGACCATTTTCACCAAATTATCGATTAATTTGATTAGCTGTAAAAAAACATCAAGCTGGTACGCTAATCGAAAACAACTGATATGAAGAATAAAAGCAACTTTTGAAATTACCTTAGACTTTTTCATTCTGACAGTTAATATTTCAATCGGTTTGATTATTTTATGCTTCTACCTATCACGGTTTAGATTCTACGTTAGATCGAGTAATCTTAAAGCCAAACCTAACAGTAAAAAACAACCAAAGTGAGTAACCCTTGCCACATACCATATTTGACCAATTTGTTCCGCCAAAATGCAACTCACGTACTTCATTTCACCAACCGCGGCTTGCCAATCGCTCTGGAATCAATTGCGAACCGCAATGGACGCGCGTCGCGTCACGCCAGGCACGTCTTGGACTCAAGTCAGACAGGCAAAACCGCGATGACCCAGATTCTAACCCCCAGACTCAGACCGTCCGTAGATTCTAGGAACCACCGCACCAAAGGCGAGGCCCGCGTTTGTTTAGACTGCTTCGCTTGTCGTCCCCAATTACTCAGACCGCGAGTCACTATCGGCAAAAAACGAGAAGCCGGAGCAGATGATCGGTCGGCCACTGTTCGAAAGACGTTAGCAGATGGATTGCATCTTCTCGAGTCTCGATTGAATGGAATGCGTTTATGAAGCATGTGGAAAATTATCCGACTTGACACGCATCTCCACACGCACATGCAGTAGATACAGAGTTGAGAAGTCGTCGGGGAAGCGATTGACCCTTCTCTCGGAACACGGTTTTTGCGCGATCCCAAGTCGATCTCATCGTCGGCTGTTCGTCGAATCAACCAAAGAACCTTGGATCCCATGAGTGATGCCAATATACAATTAACCTAGTTCAGTGGTTTTTCTTTGCTCGACTTGCACGATTTGGGTTGTTTTTGCACACTATCACTTGTGGAGTTGAGTCGCATCATTCATTGGAATATGAATAGTGCTGTCAAGATGGTGCTAAAATATTTTAATGGAATGGACACGGCTTGAGAATGAAACTGGCTCTCACTGACTGTGGATCGTCGGAGTGTGCGCCAAATGCTGACGTGGAAAAATTTCGCTATGTAAGCGATCGTTTGAAATTTATGAAGCATAGTTTGTCGATTGGCTGAAAGAAACTAAATAAATCAATCGAATGAAGAAGCCAAAAATTTTCACGATCGATATCTGGTGTCTGTCGTCAATAATCCGATCTGTCAAAGTATCACACGATCGCCTTTGGAAAATTATTGGGATGTAAACTACGCGGAATCTGTTTTTCTGTTTCTGATCTTCATACGAAAACAATCTAGAGGACGTATGAAATACATCATTTAGGTCTTCAAAGGCACTTGTAGAAAGCCACGTTAAAATTTCGCTATTTTTTACGATCACTTTGGCTGAAAATTACGTCTGATTAGCAGTTAATGGTGAATCGCTAAATGGCATTACCAATTCAACATGAACTGCATTGATGAGTCGAAGACGAAACGTAGGAAAAAAAAAACTCCTCAAATGGAACCTTGTTTTGTACCAAAAACTCCTCAAATGGAACCTTGTTTTGGATCATTATTCGAAAAACGGTCCAATTTAAGTGAGAAGATTTGTAATCTTTGTAAAAAATTATTTCCATTATTTATAGTTCAACATCAGAAGCAATATCCCGTATGTAGTCAAGATAACTCAACACAGAGTTACCCGAAAGGAAAAAAATAGGAACAATGCATGTCCCCTTGAGAGTTTCACCGAATACTTAAAAACTGTTTCGAATTAGTTCACAGTACTAGGAAATAACTAAAATTTCGAATAACGCTAAATATTCCAAACATAAACAACAGAGACACTGTATACCTTCTTACAAGAGAAACATGTTTAGTACTGCTGAAGCATTCTACTGAGGTTTTAATACCATTCACATTTGGAAAATTGTTTATGTAATTGAAAAACAAAAGCAAATGCAATAACCATAATGTTGTTAAAACCAATCAACGTAAATTTTCATGAAAGGTAAAAACATGGTGGATGCATGACAAACATGGTTAAAATCGAAGTAAAGTAAATTTATATACGTATATATGTTAACTGAAGTTACTGATGATTATTGCAAAATGGTTCACAGTTCTTGTAGTCGATTCACCAATAACAAGCAACAATATATATTCCAAAACTAAATAATAGGGACACTGCATGCCTCCTTGGTGTAGAGAAGCAGGTTTCAGATTGCCAAAGCATTCATGAACATGATTCTCTAGTGTTTATTTTTGAAATAATTTGAACTGTAGTTTCAGTTATTTTCTGAATTTGGAATCAATGTTAAACAGTTTTTAACGATTCGGTGAAACTATCAAGGAGACATGCTGTGCTCCTATTTTTTCATGAAACTCTTTGTTAACCTATCTAGACCAGGGCTTGCAAATTGAAGCAACGAATATGAACGAAAGGGTTTCACCATCTGTGCTATTCACACACATTCGTATGTCAGGTAGAATTCACAGCGCAACCCAAGCCAGGAGAGCTGCTTCGTTCGTTCATTAGTTCATGAATATGCCCGCTTGCTGAGACCTATGCTTCATGAGGTTAGCATTTGATGAATGGTTCTCATATTGTAGATGCCTATGAGGAAACTAGTTTCATAACTTTTAGTTCCGATGAATGTTAATTTAAAGAACATTGCTTTTAGTGTTTCTAGGATATATACACAGTGTAAACTGCCAAGAAACAAATTGATCGTTTTGAAAATGGGCTCAAATGCAAAACTTCTGCTATAAAATGTTTAAAGTATGTTTGAAATGTGATCAAATTTGGTCTTGGAATGCGAACATTATGTTAAAAATGATTTCTGTAAACCTACTTTTTAAAAATAAACCGTAAACATTGCCTATATGACTTTGCTTCGCGTCTTGTAGCACACCGCGAGGCAAGGTCTTCTTTCTCGTACAATACTAACGAGAGCGAACCCTTCATTCCATTACATTGTCATGGATTGCTTAGTTCATTCAGGGGGACGGGTATAGCGTGATGGGTAAGTCGATGCCCTTTGACGCAGCCCACTTGGGTTCGCTCCCATCCCCGCACATAGGGTCAGAAAATTTTTCTGGCCCGAAGAGGCGAAAGACCTTAAGGTTAAAACCTCTATTTTAAAATAAAAAAAAATGAATGCTTAGTTCATGTGTTAACTGAGACTGAGAGCACAGACAGTTTACTTGGCAAGGGGAATTGGTCTGCTCAGTAGCATATACTCTCACGCATCCAGTTTCTCTCTAATATAGGTCTCTCATTCAGCTATGTTAAGCAAAGTGTTCACGGCAGATATTTTTTGTTGCTTCGTTCGTTTGAGGATTCACAATACAAGCCCAGATCTAGACTACATACGGCTTATATCTTTTGATGTTGAACTAAGAATAATCAGTTTTTGGATAGCTTGTCTGAAACATTTGCAGTGTTGGAAGCAAATTTTTCAATTATTTTTTGCCGATTTTTTTGTCAAGCTTCATTTTCAAAATAGCCCAATGGTAGAGCAGTTCTACGGATGTTCTCCCAAAAACTCATTTTTTCTTTCTATTTCAATTGATTTCTTAGCAAAAAAAAGTTCTTCTCTAATATCTGAATCTTTCAGTGCAGAATCTGATTTAATAAATTGTATTCCGATTACCATCAGTGATTTGAATACATTTCGTTTGATTGGAGTACTTCTAAAACTAAATTATATACTATCGAATTTTTTTCCGCCTTTCGTTTGGCTGCAGTACTCCATATTTCTTTCGTATTTAGTCTCACACCTCCCAGTTTTCGTCTTTCAGCATACGTTTTTCGAACTTCGCCTTTCATATTTCGCCTTCATTCTTCCAATTCTTTTGTCTTTAATTCATTATTTTTCAGTTTTCATCCGACTTTCTTCTTCCATCGTTCGTCTTTTATCTTCCATGAGGTCCTCCCGTCTTTCATCTAAAGTCTTCTATCTTGAAGTTTTCAACTCTTATCTTCCATCTTTCTTCTTCGCTCTTTCGTATAGAGAGATTTTCCTTCCACGTCTTCCATCTTTCGTCTCCTCTTTTGCATCATCTTATTTCATGTTATGCTTTTCACATTTCTCGCCTTTCACTATAGTTTGCCATCCTCTATCGTATGTATTTCGTTTCTTGATTTGGCGTACTGATCTTCCGTTATCTTTCATTTTTTTATCGACTATCTTACCTTGTTTTTAATCTTTCGTTTTCAGTTTTCCATCTTTAATCTTTCGTTTTTCGTCTTCCGTCATTCGTCGTTTGTCACAGGTCCTTCGTTTTCTACCTTCCATCTTAGAACTTCCGTCTTCCATTTCCGTCTTCTATTTTTCTTTTTTCATCTTTCGTCTATCTTTGCGCCTTTCGTCTTCCATATTTCGTCTTTCGTTTCTTGTTTTTCATCTTCCGTTTTCAGTTTTCCATGTTTCAGTTTTCGTCTCCCGTCATTCGTCATTTGTCTCATGTTCTTCCATCCTTCGTCTAGGAATCAATCTGTCTTCTTCCCATCGTTTTGATTAATTTTGCTTTCATCTTCTACGTTGCGTCTCCCGTCTCTTGTTTTTTTCTTCTTTACTTTCCTGTCTCTCGTTTTTCGGCATTCATCTATTGTCTCATAATCTTTCTCATTTTTCGTCTTTCGTTTTCTCACCTTTCACTTTTTGTTTTCCGTTTTTCATGTTTTGTCTTCTGTCCCTCGTCTTATACTTTTTGCTTTCTATTTTTGTCCGTCATCTTCTATTTTTTCGTCTCCATTTCATCTGCCATCATTTATTTTTCAACTTGTATATCCATAATTTATTGACTTCCATGTTTTCGTCTGCTATCATTCGTCTTCCAACGACTTCTCACTTTTAATTTTCTGTCTCGTTTTTCGGCATTCATCTTTTGTCTTGTAATCTTTATCATTCTTCGTCTTTCGTTTTCTCACCTTTCACTTTTTGTTTTCCGTTTTTCATTTTTTGTCTTCTGTCCCTCGTCTTATACCTTTCGCCTTCTATTTTTGTCCGTCATCTTCTATTTTTTCGTCTCCATTTCATCTGTCATCATTTATTTTTCACCTTGTATATCTACAATTTGTTGTTTTCCATGTTTTGGTTCTACGTCTTTCGTCGTTTATCTGTTTGTTCGTTTGACTGAACACTAAACAATTAAAAAAAAAACGAGCGAGCCGTCTGAATGGTTTGCTTTGAACGCCATTATTTCGATCGATATTCAGAAATAAATTTTAATCTTCGTTAGGACGTACGACGTGGTTCCAATCAAATCTTTGATAAAAGTGGGTGGGTAATGTCAGGGACATAACTGTATGACGTGAATACGAATAAAACTTCAAATACCTTAAATCATTCTCATAAGTTGATATATAGTATGTGAATTGTGAATAAGTTTTTCTCTTTAATACTCGTTAAAGCCAAACATTTTCGTTCTTGGGTTATTTGTGGTTATTTCATACTACTGCAAATTTAATCATAAATTGCTGATCATATTCCTGATAACATGAAGAATAAATTCTGTTGTTGGGCTAAATACAATAAGAGATAAGATAAGATAAGATAAGATAAGATAGACAACATCTATTTGAGTTTACGTCAAGCTTCATTCGTTTCATGCAGAATATTGATATTTTATTGTTCTTGCAATCTTGCAATGCCAAGTATTAAAAATAGTTTCACTATCAAAGTTTCTTTTGTTTTTAATATCCGTGATTTATCGGTAGAGGCCAGTAATTTTGTTTATTTAGAGTCACTGGTGAAATAATATCGGGAATCACAGTCACAATTTCTTCAGTTGCATTCACTTTTAAATTTCACTATTCGCATCACAAAGCCCTGTCTGAATAAAAGTTCCTGTTAAAGTCGAGTTACTAATTGAATCGATGTTAATAAAAAAGCTAACCTACGACTAATCGATTACAAAATAATCGATGACTTGTAAAAAATCAGACATTACCAAGCGTAGCTTCATAGCTACTGGACAAAACAGTGCAGAGAAGCTACTTGGAACCTTTGATATTTGTACTGTTTATCAATACCTTTTAAATTCTTCAATCCATATTCAATCATCGGTCTAGTTTACTTTTCTATCATTTAGACATTCAACATTTGTTGCATATCTTTGTAACTTGATAATTTCTAAACATACTTCTAAATATGTATTATATAGAACTCAAATTATGATTATGATTGACTCCCAGCAATTTTTTGCCGCCAATGGAATTTCAATAAATTTCGCTCTTCATGACTTCATTTCGGACAACAGATAACTAATCGGAATTCCGCTGTCCGCCCCTAATCAAAGTCGGATGCCGATCGAAACTAGATGATCCCGGTTCTCAGAAACAAACATCTGCAAAACAAAACAAAAAATGAAACTTATTTTTTTTTCAAAAAAACCAGTTCCAGAAGCCAGTTGAGGTTGCGATCATAATCATCATTATCTCGATGCCTGCTCGCGTTCCAAACTTCAAGCCCATCCTGGTCTGTTCCGGTCTGGTCTGATCTCGTCGGGCAGATCGGTCGGTCCCAGTCGCCTCTGGACAGCTGGTTTTTATTATCCCTCTTCTGTCGTTGGGGCGCTGCCGTCCCTACGATTCGCTCAAGGCCAAATACTTGAATTTTTTTAGCAAAATCCAGACCAACGATTCCTGAGCGGCAGTGATGCCACACATCTGCGTTGGATTCGAAATCGGATTGGATGAAAATCGGACGGAAAACGTGTATGCTTTTATTGCGGCGATCAAAATTATGTTTACAGCGCAGTGTAGTGGTTGGAATTGTGCAAAAGGTGATGGATTTCCGATGTAAAATGTTTCGGTCCACGGATATTCGAAAAAAATAAACGAACCGGAATGTGAGGGTTGTAAATTTCACAACCAAAATAAAAAAATAGTACCGGAAAATCCCAGCTTTCGGGTTGTTAAATTTTACGCAACCGGTCATCGGTCGTACTTTGATGTTGGCAAACATTAAAGATTTATTAGGGGACGAGTATGGCCTGCTTTGATTAGATGATAGCCGTTCACGCGGCCAACTGGGGTTCGATTCCCAATCTCCTCACAAAGACATTTATGATTAAAATTTGCCAGTTCGACCTTGATTTCGTCAAACATTCCAACCAGGCTGCTTATCAGTCACGATGCCACGGTCTGTGATAAATTGTTGTCCAACTACGTCTTCGTTATCAGATCACACCGAATCACACATTTACTCGCATGTTTTCCGTTGGACATCGATTCGTCATTGTAGTGCGCCCCAATCGAACTCCGATAGGCGCCTATCAAATTGCAATGTTGGTAAATAAAAAAAAACGAAATAGAAACATCACATTCCACATTGGGGCAAGGCAGTGATGAATTGAGCGCAGTCACATGCTTTGCACATGCTCTAGACAAGTGTTGACAGCTAACAACATCCCTCAGAACGTGTTTTACCGAAATCGAAGTAGGCTTCTCTGAACAAAAAAAAACAAAACCTTCGGAAGTGGCGCCAGTGCGTAAAAGTGCTAAAAGCAATTCCTCTTGTACTTGTACACTAGCCCTCCTTTCAAGGTAATATTTATGAGTGCATCCAAAAAGGTAGGCTTTTAATTTTCCCAAAAAAAAAATGAATTAGACACGGTTGCTGTTTCGTTTGTTTTGTTCCGACTCATCTTTCCTCCTTCCTCCCCGCAGAGCGAGAGCAGCTGAAACGGCGTCATAAGCCAAAAAACGGTTTCCCAGCAACAGGTATCGAGTGTGCTCTAACAACAACGGCGAAGAAGCAGAAGAATTCCGAGAACCGAAACCTACCATCCAATGACATGAGAATCGAGAAGTTAAATCTTACTGCGCTGACTAGCTGACTAGAGAGAGAGAGAGAAAATGTGTGTGTGATTCGGATGGATCTGTTTCACACAACAGCACCAGAGGAGTATCATCGGATGCGGGATGCGGGTTCGGGGTGTATGTCACAAAAACTTGACACTATCGATTCGAGCGATCTCCTCCAAACTGTGTAAAAAGATTTTCGATCCGACAATGAAGCAGCCTAGCATGTCATGCGGGCTCTGTTGTCCGATTAGACCGAGGACCGCATTTTCGGGTTGTCGAAAAATTAATATCTGTGCCTCCGTAGAAGTCGTGATCCGAATGAGAAAAGATGATCGCTGTCTGTTTCATTGTTGATTTTGACTCTTTCAAAGGTAGTAAGCTTCTTATTGAGTTATGATTTTTTTCCCAGCAAAATTGTTGAACCTGCTACTTAGTGCAGTGATTTCGAATTAATATTATTGGATTATGCTCTTGAGGTTACAAGTTCGGTAGGGTATTTATTTACTCGTTGCAGACGGATTGAAAATTGAAACCGACTTCTGTGGAACTGAAAACTACGATAAATAAATGTCCGTGATAATTCAGTTTGACGAGAATGATTATGCTGTAAAATAAGACTTGGAAGAACCAGAAAGTGATACGTTTCAATTTTTTTATATCAGAAAATGACTTGTTAAGCTCTAATGGATAGCAGAAATATGAATATGAATATGAGAAAATATAGAAATAAATAATGAAACATTGGAAATAAACACATAGCAGAATAATTGAGAAAAAGAACATAATAAATAATTCATTGTAAAAAATACGTATAAGTAATGATGTGGAGGTTGAAAATACTATGGGATAAGAATTATAACAATTGAGAAAAATTAACAGGGATAGTGAAACACAGATAACGAAAGAGGAAACAGGTAAGCAAAACTGTGACAGGTAAACGAAAATTAGGAAACAATTACTACAGTGCAAAGAACTTATAAAACAAGAGAGAAAACGAGGAATAGGTTATGTCAAAAACATAACCGGATAACGTGAATAAAATAGATCAATAGTTCAAGTTTTTCGGTGCGATAGAGCAGTAAAACCTTGATTTACCATATTACTGAATTTAGACCTGGAACTAAATCGTAATTAGTCTAGACCCCAGAATCTTAAACTGGCCCGGCAATATGTCCATGTCCAGACACAGTGCATTTCCAGGTTCAAGGTCTAGAACTAGAACTCCCAAATTCTGGGTCTTAATCAATAATATGGTAGGTTTAAGCTCAAGATCAGGATCTGGACATTAACCAGTGTTATGGATGGATTCTTCACGAAATCTGAACTCTGGACCTGGAACCTGAAACTGGAGCCTTGATTCGAGAACTGAATTCTAGACGTGCTTTTTGAAACTTATTTCCGGAAGTGAATTAAGAATCTGGATTCTGGACTTGGATATTGGAAGCTGGAGTTGAATTTCGAACCTGGATTCGGAGCTTTGATTCGGGAACTGAATTCTAGACATGGATGCTGAAACCAATTTTTGGAAGTGAATTAAGAATCTGGATTCTGGACTTGGATGCTGGAACTGAATTCTGAACGCGGATTCTAAAACTGAATACTCAACCAGAATTCCCAAATTGAATTCTCAATCAGAATTCCGGAAATGGATTACAGAGCTGAATTTGAACCAGGATTCGTAGCCTTGATTTTGAAACTGAATTATATACCTGGATTTTGAAACTAATTTTTGTAATTGAATTAAGAATCTAGATTCTGAAATGGGGGTACCGGAACTGAATTCTGAACGTGGATTCTAGAGTTGAGTTCCCAAGCAGAGTTCCGAAACTGAATTTTCAATCAGAACTCTGGACCTGGATTCTTGAGCTGAGTTTGGAACATTTACTCGTAGCCTTGATTCGGGAACTGAATTCTAGACCTGGATTTTGAAACTAATTTTTGGAAGTGAGTAAAGAATCTGCATTCTGGACATGGATGCTGGAACTGAGTTCTGAACACGGATTCTAGAACGGAGTTCTCAACCAGAATTCTGAAACTGAATTCTCAATCAGAATTTTGGAACTGAATTCTTAATCAAATTGGATTCCAGAGCTGAATTTGGAACTTAAAGCTTTGATTCGGGATCTGAATGCTAGACTTGGGTTTTGAAAATTATTTTCAGAAGTGAATTGCGAACCTGGATTCCAACCTTGGATGCTAGAACTAAATTTTGAACATGAATTCGAGAACTGAATTCTTATCCCGAATTCTGAAACTGAATTCTCATTCAGAATTCTAGGACTGAGTTCTTAGACAGAATTCTGGATCTGAGTTCTTAAAAGGAATTCTGACCTGGATTTCGAAGCTGAATTTTGATTCTGTATTCAGAGCCTCGATTCTGGAACTGAATTTTAGACCTGAATTCTGAAACTGGTTTTTTAACCTGGAATTCTAAATTAAGTTTCTGAAGCTAATTAAGCTCCTGGACTTGGATGCTGGAACTGAATTCTGAACATGAATTCTAGAACTCAATTCTCATCGAAAATTCTGAATCTGGAAGTCTCTTGAATTGAGCTCTGGTTTCTGGTTTCTGGAATTCAATTCAAGCTCGGATTTCTGGACCTGGATTCTGCACTTGAAATAGTCCTAAGATTCGATTCATGGACCTGGATTCTGAATATGAATTTGGAACCTGAATCCGGAGCTTCGATTCTGGAACTGAATTTAAGACTTGAACTCTGGACTGATTTTGGAAACTGGAATTCTAAATAAAGTTTCGGAAAGTAATTAAGAACCTGGATTCTGGGCTTGGATGCTGAAACTGCATTCTAAACATGGATTCTAGAACTCAATTCTCATCCAGAATTATGAACCTGGTACTGATTTCTTGAATCGAGTTTGAAATTGAGCTCTTCAAATGGATTCTGGAATTGAATTCAAGATTCGGATCATGGAGCCACACAGTTCGAAAAATTCTTGTGATTTTACATCTTATCAGATGTACATAAATGGAGCGTCATATTTCACACAAATTTATATTCAAGAACATGTAAAATTGTGTGATTTGAAAATTACATGGCGTTAAAACAAAAGGAATAAAAATCAAAAGATCAACAGCAACAACGCGACTTGAACCGAAAAAACATTAGATCACACAAAGCACACCAGTTAGTCGACTGAACCACAGAAGCACTTATCTGATTGGCGGGTAAATCGTGCATATAAATTCATACAGTCTCACTTACTAACCGAGTGCACATTACACTCGGAATCAATAAATTTCTGTACGAATGGAACATTGCGTCATTTGAGAAGTTAAGTAGTTATAAATTGCATCGTTTGTAGAATTATGTCACCTGTAAAATTCATAATTTTTTTCTGTGCAGGTTTAAAATTTAGTTAAAGAATTCGTCTCTAGAATTCCGATTCAAGATTCAGTTCCAGAATTCATTTGCAGAGTTCAATTTCTATACTCAGTTCAAGAATTCAGTTTCAGATTCAGAATTCATGTTCATAATCCAGGTCCAGGCGCGTATAAAGAGGGGGGTTCAACCCCCCCCCCCCCCCCTTGAAACTCAAGAAATTATTAGGGGAGACAGGGGCTAGACGGGACACGGGGTTAAACTGGACAGCTTAAATATCTTAAAACCTGCAATTATTTCGATTCATGGATTGACTTTGTAAACGGGCTTAGATAACGAGGTAGAGATGACTTGGGTAAAAACCCAATAATGGATGTTTTTATAAATTTCTAAAAAGTGACTGACTCTCTCCTATATTATAAAAAAAACCTTGAAAAATTTTTTCTTGGTGCGCATCTGTGCAGGTCTAAAATTCAGATTAAGAGTACAGTTGCAGAATTCATTTAAAGATATTTTCAAAATTTCATTCCTAGTTTCGAGATCAAGAATTCAGGTTCAAAAATCAGTTTCAAAACCCAGATATAGCATTCAGTTCCCGAAACCTGGCCTCGAATCCAGGTACCAAATTCATCTCTGAAAAGCAGGACCAGAATTCTAATTGAGAATTTAGTTCTCGAATTCGTGTTCAGAATTCAGTTCCAGCATCCAAGTCCGAAGTCCAGGTTTGAAATTCACCTTCAAAAACTAGTTTCAAAAAAAGTCTAAAATTCAACTCCAGAATTTAAAAATCAGCTTCAAAATCCAGGTCTAAATAAAATTCAGTTCCAGAATCATGGCTTCGAATCCAGATTCCAAACTCAGCTCCGAAATCCAGGTGTTCTAAATCCACGTCCAGATTTCTGGTTGAGAATTCAGTTCCATAATTCTGGTTGATATTACTGTTCTTTAATTCTGGTCGAGAGTTCAGTTTTTAAATTCTGGATGAGATTTGTCATGTTCAGAACTATGTTTGACCATTCAAGTCCAGAATCCAGATTCTGAATGCGCTTCCACAAATTAGTTGCAAAATTCAGATGTAGAATACAGTTACCGAATCAAGGCTCCGAATCCAGGTTGAGAACTCAGTACTTCTACTCAGGTCCAGAATCCAGTACTAGAATTCTTACTAAGAATTCAGCTCTAAAATTCTGATATCGAATTCAGTTCTAGCATTCTGGTTCAGAATTCATTTGTGGAATTCTGGCTGATAATTCTGTTCTTGAATTTATGTTCAGAATTCAGTTTCAGCATTCATGTTCAAAACTCAGGTTCTTAATTCACTTCCAAACTCAAAAATTAGTTTCAAAATCCAGGTTCCAAACTCAGCTCTGGAATGCCAGGCCCAAAATTCAAAATTCAATTCCAGAATTCTGGTTGAAAACTCCGTGTTTCAAATTCAGTTCTAGATTCCGTGTTCAAAATTAGGCTCTAGAATTTGTGTGCAAGTTTTAGTTCCAGAATTCTGTTCAAAAGTTAATTTTTGTTGGTAAAAATATGATCAAGGAAAAGAAGAGGAAAGTGCAACCGTAAAATATGAAAAAGGTGCATTTGAAAAATTAAATTTTTAATAGGTCGTAGGAAAGATAATTTGGGAAAAAGGAAATTACGAAGAAAAGCTAAATCAATTATATAAAAGAATAGAAAATTGGAAGGAGATAATAGAAATTTTTGCTTAAATAAGAAAAGATCAACGGTTTCACTTTTTCTGTACCATTTAATTCCACCATTTCACTGTCACGTTATTACACTTTCACAAAAAATAGTAAGAAAAGATAAAAAATAGTAAGAAAAGTTAAAAAATAATACCTGAAAAGATAATAAGAGTAGGATAAAAAAGTATGGAATGAAAAATAAACAATGCGAAATCGATTGGTCGAATAAAAAAAAACATCTGAACAAGATGATAGCAAACTGAAATTGTTTTTGAATAACCGAATAAAAGACATTAGGAACAGGATTCCAAACTGAAAGACATGGTGAATGAAAAAACACTCGAGAATAAGTAAAACATTGCATAAACACAATAACAATTGGCAAATAAAAAATGAGAAACATTAAAAAAGAAATTGAAACAAATCAAAAGAACGAACGAATAAGTAATAAGATATTGATACTAGATAATAAGATAATTAGACAACATTGGAAATTGAAATAAGTAGCTTGAAATAAGAAATAAGGAATTCGAAACAGAACACAGGATATAAATGAAAATTATGTAAAAAAGTCTGGAAATATAAGAAAATGAAGCAGAAAACTTGGCAGTAGCAAATCAAAATCGAAAAATTCATATTAGTTGGGCACTCTAACAAAAAACAAATACTTTTCCAATAGTCAGAAAAAAATCGAAAAATCAAGAATTAAATAAAAAATGAAGCATTACTGAACAATACTAACATTTACGATCCCAGAGTACTACCATAGTGAAATCGATGATTTTTTTTACCAAGATCAAACATCATTATGAATCATCGAACAGTGGATTTGCTTATCTGAGCTAAGATTTCGTTCAAATTCGTCGCACAGCTGCTAAACACTACGACGACCGTGACATTTCGATGCATTGCTATTGGAGCACACTTCACACCTTATTTGCACATTTCATTCCGGCTCCAGTGGCCGAATCTGATCGGCACAATCTCGAATCATATTCGCACGGTAATAAATTTCGGTTTTATGATCCTACTATCCTGGCCGGGGCAGACCTCCAAGGTGAGCATTTGATTTGATACACCGCTTGGGGACACATTCACAAAACCAGATCACCGCCAACGCCGGCACCGTCAGGCTGTGTGCGAGTCATGTTTCTTTCCCGGATGATGATCGTATCTTTTCAACGAAAAGAAAAAAAAACTAATAATAATAAAACAAACGCTCCAACTCGACCACGTAAAACCATTAGGGGCTAATATCTCTAATTACGATCATAAAGCGATTTTTCCTTCTGCCCTCTCTCGGAACGAGGGAGACGTGAAATAGGACCCCGTTTTTTTTTTCTTCATCTGAATCTGACCGGAGGACAATGCTAATCAAGAGCTTCTCGACACGACCGTCATCATCGGATCGGTTGAAGTACCGGCATCGACCGAGCAAAAGTTGCGACGGTTGGCGTAATTCTACCCCCTTTCCTTGCATTTCCAAGGAAATGATCGAGCATGCCGAAATCGACTGAAATCCGAGTCAAGCTGGCTTTTCTCTTGAATTCGGCTGTTTCCTACTTCGTCCGGGGCTCGTAGCCGGTGCTGGAAAATATGTTTTGATTTGCATATTTTTCGCACTCGAGATCACTACCGCTCGGATCACTACTGTTGGCACGTACAATGAAACGATCGTGGCTTCTCGCGAGCCGTCAGGAAGAAGCGCATGGGAAGTGAGGTGGTGAAACCGTCTTACATCACCGGAGTTGGTTCAGAGGAAATACTTGAAATAATACCGGCCATTGATGGAAGGTCGATTGGTTCACTTTTTTTTTTCAAGAGTATGAGACGAACAAACGATTAATTTAGGGCGGAATGTGTTCAAGTATTTGATTTGTGCGTTGACTGTCACAGGGAAGTAATCGATGGCTTTTTATCGTGCTATTGTACGTCCAAAACAAACGGAGGAAAAGGTTTTTGTACCTGAGCACAAAACCATACTTTTTAAATAACAAAAAATGAACAACGAAAAGGCACAACCAACATTGAGTTAGCTTCAATTGGGCGCCTCGAATTGATTGATTATCCCCCTTTTTTCGATTCCAACCTGTTCAAGCGAAAGAGAAAAGCACTCAAGATTCGGGTCAACCAATTTTTTCCCATGTTATTATTCCTATTACCACATACCTCTCACTCTCTCTCGCTCGATCGGAAATTCAATTAGGCAAATCATTGTTTTCCTACTGTCTGTTCCCGTTGTCCGTTCGCTTCGCGTAAAATCAAAATTACACAGAAATAATTACCGGTTCGCTGACATAACCTCGAAATCATTTTCCATACATCACGCGCTGCAACAGAAATAGCAGCAGCAGCAGGCGGGTGTGAAAATACTTTGACAGGCAGGCAAGGCCTGCTATGATGCATCGTTGCGCGCGGGTTTGGGGTGGGAGGTTGGAACCTAATCATCCTAATGCTGAGGAGTCCTCGTCATGCCATTTCTCAGCATATTTTTACCCGGCAGTTCCGCCGACAGCGCACATGGCTAATCATAATGATAGTAATTTGGGTTCCACCAGCTTCCCCCGTCGTCTCCGCCCCGATCGATGACCGTACGGAGTACGCGGTACGGTCGCGAAAGGTCAAATCGCGTTCGGTTTTATCTATCCTCTTCTTCTCGCGTCGTCCGTGCGCTCCGATGTGGGGAGTGGCTTTTGTCTTTGATTTATGGATTCCTTCCCCAAACGTTGGACGGTCGGACGCGGGCGGGGGTCATTATTTTCAAACGAACCAACTCTACTGCGAATTGCGTCAAAATAGCAAACGAGCGCTATAAAGTTTGCTCAAATTTCAAATATTTACCCTATCGGCAACTTGGAATCGCACTGACCGCTTTCGTAATTCGCCTTTGGGCGACGATTCGTGCGACATGTCGATCTACCGCCTGCTTTGCTGCGCTCTGCCTTGGAATGGAACAGATGAGGGTGTGTTCGCATCGCATTTCTAAGTCGCAGCCTGCTTAGATCGGCGGAATGGTTGCAGATTTTACTGTCATTGTTTATTTGCCTTTTTTTACCTTCTAGCATTTTTTATTTATTTACCGACGAGTTTTGGTCCGGTGTTCGGAAATTGTTGGGGCGAATGTGATTAAGGTGGTAAATAAATACCCCCGGTTCAGTATAAACTTCGCGATCTTCAGGCTACCAACCGAATATGAGCTCATCGTGGCATTTTATTCTTGGCGGTTCGAGTTTAAGTTGATGAAATAGAATTGATAAGCAGAGCTCTTGGACGCGCAGAAAATATTGACTTTATCATTGACTTATCAGCACTTTTTTTCTTTTATATTTACAGGTAATTTGAACTGCTCATTTTTGATCATTTCCGGTTAAACGTAATACTGTAAGTAAATGATATATTGGAAGCGAAAGCCAATTTTCTAATTCCATGATTTTTTAATCCCATAATTTTTTTTTCGTTTCGTGAATATTTCATTTAGCTAAATACTACAAAAACATTTTATATTTATCCCATACCAATATCACAAGCTCTTATTGTTGATAGCTTTATTGTATTTTTGATTGACTTGCAACTAACTATCGTTTGCCTTTCTCTATAGAAAGGTATTAGAGTTGCTGGAAAAACCGACTATCGAACGAAGTTTGTAGATATCATGACTACGACTTCGGGTTTCGGAGATATAATGGTATAAATGACGTAACCGACAAAATGCGTTGTTTTTACCGTTCTAATATATATTTTTTCGGATTGCCTCTAATTTCTTGAAGCGCTAGTGTTCAAAAGTTTAAGAACCTTGGAAAAAGTCCCCTTGGAAATTTTAGCGAAATCGGGTATGGGTAAGGGGTGCTGCCCGGTGGTTAAGGTTTGAAATTTTCGATCTTGAAAAATCATCATGAGATTTCCGAAATCGAAAATTTCTTTTTGATGCTAAAAGTCTTGAAATCGCATGAAACGTCTAGATGTAGTGTTATAAAAAAAAAATGTTTAAAAAAAATGAACTTTCGGGGCTTAGAAAATTTTTGAGATTAAAAAAAATCTCCCAGAAAGTTGATTTAAAAAAACAATTTTTTCGAGAAGACACTAAATTTCGACGTTTCATGCAATTCCTAGACTTTTGGCATCAATTTTTTTTCGATTGGGGAAATTTCAAGTAAATTATTTTATTTTAACCAAATGTCTTCCAAAATTCATTAAACATCGTGATCTGGTGTTATCTCGTTAAAACATTGTTAGAAAAAAAAAAAATATTTTGAGATTTCTGAAATCGAAAAAAAAACATTTTTGATAACAAATTTCCTCGAAATGCATGAAACGATAAACATGAACTTAGAGAATAGATAAAAAAATAGTTGGTAATTAGTTACCATAATTTCGAATTTGTTGCTCTTTTTTTAAAAACTTTTCAAGTACTCCGCTAAGTTCATATGAAGTTAACGATGCAAGAAATAAGAATAAAAACAAATCCAAACCCAGTGGATAATTTGTTGACAATAAGTTGCTAATTAGTTACGGTAATTTAGATTTCGTGGCACAATTTTTTTGATTTTTTTTTCAAGTTCTTCGCTATGTTCATATGAAGTTAACTAAGCATCCCTCCTAAATAAGAATTAAAGCTTTCGAAAACCAGTGGATAATTTGTTACTTATTAGTTGCTAATTAGTTACGGTAACTTTGAATATGTTGCTCAATTTGCTGCTTATTTGGGAGGATTGCTTCGTTAACTTCATATGAACTTAGCGAAGCACTCAAAAACAATTTTTATAAAATTGAGCCACAAATTCGATACTATCGTAACTAATTAGCAACAAATTATGCTCCTGTTCCGCGTTATCATCGGTGATAGTTGCTTTGCTTCATGTTCATCACGAAACGTCAAAATCTAGTGTTATCTCAAAAAATTCTTTTTGAAAAAAATCTATAGTTTTTCAAGTGTTTCGGGATAACACCGGATCTCGGACGCTTCGTGCATTTCTAAAACAAAAGAAGAACACCGAATAACTTGGAAAAATCTCAGTACAAAACCGCGTAACCTTTTCCCAAAAAAAAAAACATAAAAAACAAAAAAAAATTCTAAAAAACAATCAAAATTCAAACTGATTTTTTTTTGTCACTTTTTCACCATTCTTTAACATTTTTCTTTGAATCAAAAACACTGAACTTATTGTAAAAAATTATGAAAAAAATGTCGCAGCACCCCCGGCGCATGTGAAAACACCAGATCGCCAGTCATTCTTTTCGTGGTAATTTTTGAAATAATTGCTTGCCCAATAATTTTGAAATCCTTCGATGTTTTAGTGTATGACGATGTTTTTTCTCGAGTTTTCCAATGGTTTTCAAAAATTGTATAAACAATTATGATAAAATTTTGTTCAATTGGTTTAGGTTCACTGTATTATCTGTGAAAGTTTCATTTAAAGTAACGAAAATTTCAATTTTCTTTAAAACATTTTCCATTTTTCTTTTAAATAACGGATCAGGGTCATTTCGCCGAAAGACGTTTCACCGAAAGTTGTTCCACCGAAAGCCATTCCGCTGATGTTTTATTGTATAAGGATTTTTTTCCTGATTCTCCCAATTGTTTTCAAAAGTTGTATAAAATAATTATGATAAAATTTTGTACAATAAAATCACTGTAAAAGTCTGTATAAGTTTCATTCAAAGTAACGAAATTCTCAATTTTCTATAAAACATTTTCCATTTTTCTTTTAAATCACGAATCAGGATTATTTCGCCGAAACCCGTTTTGTCGAAAGCCGTTTTACCGAAAACCTTTTCGCCGAAAGTCGTTTCGCTGAAAGACGTTTCGCCGAAAGTTGTTCCACCGAAACCCATTCCGCCGATGTTTTATTGTATGAGGATTTTTTTCCTGATTCTCCTAAGTGTTTTCAAAAGTTGTATTAAATAATTATGATAAAATTTCATACAATTTCTTTTAGGTTCACTGTATTATCTAAGAAAATTTCATTCTAAGTAACGAAAATTTCCATTTTCTTAAAAAAAAATTTCCATTTTTTATTTTTCTTTTAAATCACTAATCAGGGTCATTGCGCCGAAAGCCTTTTCACCGAAAGCCGTTTCGCCGAAAGTCGTTCCACCGAAAGCCGTTTCGCTGAAAGCCGTTTCGCTAAAATCCGTTTTACCGAAAGCCATTTCATCGAAAGCCGAAACAGGGTCATTTCACTGAAAGCCGTTCCACCGAAAGTCGTTCCACCGTAAGCCGTTCCACCGATGGTTTATTGAAGGATGATTTTTTTACCGGATTTTTCCAATAGTTTTAAAATAAAAAAAAAATATGATGAAATTTTATACAATTGGTTTAGATACATTGTTTTATCTGTGAAAGTTTCATTCAGCGATTAAAACATTCTTTTTCCAATAACTCTAGGATACATTTTTCAGTTTCTTTAAGCCACGTATCAGGGTTCTTTCGCCGAAAGCCGTTTCGTTGCATGTTTCGCCGAAAGCCGTTTCGCCGAAAGCTGTTTCATTGAGAGCCATTTCACCGAAAGCCACTTCACCGAAAGCCACTTCACCGAAAGCCGTTTCGCCTAACGATGTTTTACTGGAAAACTTTTCGCTGAAAGCCGTTTCTCCGAAAGTCGTTGCTTATTGTGTGATTATTTTTTCCCGATTTTTTCAATTGTTTTTAAAAAATTGTATTAAATATTATTAATAATTTATACAATTGGTCTGTGGAAGTTTCATTTAGTGACGAAAACTTTCATTTTACAATAACTTCTAGAAAACATATTTCAGTTTTCACCAAAAGCCGTCTCGCTGAAAGCCGTTTCGTCGAAAGCTGTTTCACTGGGAGCCATTTCACCGAAAGCCATTTCACCGAAAGCCATTTCGTCGAAAGCTGTTTCGCCGAAAATCGTTTTGCCTAAAACCGTTTCGCCGAAAGCCGTTTCGCTGAAAACTGTTTCATTGAAAGCCGTTTCGCGAAAGTCGTTGTTCATTGTATGATGTTTTATTGTATGAGGATTTTTTACCGATTCTTGAAAAATTGAAAAAAATTGTTATCAAAATTGTATAAAATAATTTTAATATTTTATAAAACTGGTTGAATCTAAACCAGTTTGTATTATCTGTTAAAGTGCCATTCAGTGACGAGAACTTTCATTTTACAATAACTTCAATAAAAAAAATTTCAGTTTTCACCAAAAGCCGTCTCGCTGAAAGCCGTTTCACCGAAAGCCGTTTCACCGAAAGCCGTTTCGCCGAAAGCCGTTTCGCCGAAAGCTGTTTTTTTCCAAAAACCGTTTCGCCTAAAACCGTTTCCTCAAAGACCATTTCACTGAAAATGTCATTTTTTCCGAATAACATTTCATTTCAATAACAGGGTCGTTTCCCCGAATGTTTTTTTTTTTTGTTTCAATTATAGAGGCTTTAACATTAATGTCATTCGCCTCTTCGGGCCAGAAAAACTTTCTGACCCTATGTGCGGGGTTGGGCGGCGTGAAAGGCATCGACTTACCCATCACGCTATACCCGTCCCCATTTCCCCGAATGATATTTTACCGAATGACATTTCGCAGAAAAGGTCATTTCGCCGAATTGTAAAATCGTATTGATATTGTAATAGAAATTGATTAAAAAAAGACAAATGAGAGTATTTACTCCCGTTTTGTTAACCTACAATCGTACTTCTGAAATATCTCATAATAACAATAACAGATAAATTTATTTCCCTGCGTTTAATCCAGAATGACTGCTACTAAGTATTAAAACATTTGTTTTCGTGTGTCAACCAGGTGAATGCTAGCGGTATTTTCCGATAGCTGAGTGCACATGAAAAAATATCTAGTGCGGCTTTGCCACATAGTTTTAGTTCGTGTGCTGTCCAACCTCGCTGCTGCTACTCGTTCGAATGTAACTAAGCCAAAGAAACCTAGCTTTGAGTAGATCGGGTGAACGAGGCAGTTACAGCGAGTCTAAGCGAGAGGCGGCCAATTCAGCTGGCGTCGCCTCGGCCGGTTGGAAACATATGAATAATTTTGATCAATATCCAGGATTTGAAACTTTTCAATTAAGAATGTGATGTTTTCGAAATTTTCCTTTCGGCGAAATGACCCATTCGACGAAACGACTTTCGGCCAAATGTCCCTCTCGGAGAAGAAGCCACGTGATCGTACCGAAAACCATTTCACCTAAAGTTCTTTGAAAACCAGTTTGTCAAAATTCGCTTCTTCTTAAAGAGTTCAAGAAGTTTAAAAGAAGCGAATTTTAAGGAACCTGGTTGTCAAAGGTTTTTTTGGAACTTGATTTTAGCGTAAAACCCAGCTTTTTCAATCTTTTTTGCCGTAGAGGTAGAACAACTTTCTCTGCAACGATTGAAGCCTTGTTTTGACATACTTTAGTACCAACCGTTGCACAGCCTGCTGCGATCGCAGTCATTAATCGCAAAATTTGAGCTTGGAAAATTCCGAAAGTTTCATCCGCATGATGGTGATTGAAAAAGCAACAACTTCTCACCTCGCTAATAAACGCTAATTGATCCCAATCGAGAACCGGGTACGTTGTGCCAATGCATTAGCGAATGGATTAGCACCGGCTTGTCGGCGTTTTTACTCACCGATCGAGGACACTGCATTTCAACGGGTTTTGTCAGTTTGTCAGTTCCAAAGGAAGAACAGGCGAGAAACAAACAACCGATTGGCTTATCTTAATTGATCTTATTAAAAATGTTGTGACTGTTATCGAACTGTAACGAGCGAGATTTTTCGACGGATCGTGGTATGTAAATTGGCCCGAAACTGGGTCCCCGCTCCATTCTGGGCCACCGGCCAATCATGAAACGAACCATTTATGTTTGAGGGGGTGTAAACCGACCACAAAACAGACAGGGCACAACGTTTTATCACTCGCCGGACGATCGATCTCCGTTTGGCCTTATGGTTCGATTTGTTTTGGTTTCCATTGTGACCGGTGTGACAGATCGTGGGCGTGAAAGTTCGAACTGTTTAGCCAAATCACCACGGAATTGAACCAGATACGAACTTACCGTACCTAGCTCTATGCCCAACTTCGGTCAACTGCTCAGCATAACCACTTTTTCCTGTGACGGACGTCGGAACGCCCCTCGCTCTCATTTCGCGCGCTTGGCTCCGGTGCAGTCTCATTAGCACACAATAAATGACTTTGCCACCATCCAAGCAGGCAGTGAAACAAGGTAAGAAATGTCCGTCCGTGCCTACGCGTTGAAAGCTCACGTGCGATCGTGGGGTTTTGCTTGTAATCATTTGACCTCTCCTGGGAAAGACGGCAACAGGCGTGAGGAGAAGGAGGAGGAGGAGGAGGTAAACAGTAGAGCACGCAACACGATGCATGTCAAGATCCGTAGACAAGACACGGGCTGCCACTTCAAATTAATCAACAATCGAAACGCGGCCATTATCGCAGTTGTAAGATCGCACCGTTTCATTGTTTTACTTACGTCGAATCCGATAATCAATTTGCAATCGCACAGTCAACACTACTTTGCAAACGAAGCAGCATCTCCATCGGGGCACCCCTCGTTCCGATGTTCCTTTCGTGTTGCAACTCACGATGCGCTGACACGCCATATCTTGCGAAGTAACATGACATGACGGAGTCGACGACGACGACGACGACTACGACAAAGACGGCGATAGGGTACCAATTAATCGCTCCGAACAAATGACATAATGCACCTAAACACAATGATTGATTGTCAGTTCCAGTGCGATCGAAGTAGGCACTGACTTTTGTTTGCTCTTGCATCTTGCATAGCCGGCAAACCGAATTCTTTTCCACCTCGCCCGCCTGCTCAGTGTATGAAACGGACTTGGTTCGGAAATCTGCTTCATTTGACGGAACGGTCGTAGTAGGCCGAAAGTAACCGTACAAATTATGTAGTCGAAGTAGAACAAGAAAGCTTAGTTTTGCGTAATTTTTTGTTTCTACTTGTTTCTTGTCATAACTGACTGATTTGTGTAGTCACCGAAATTGATATTTGTTGTGATTTCCACTAGGGTTTCCGTCAATTTTCGAAAGCGTTTTTGAAGGGTGGGTTGGGTCTAACACTTTCTAAAAATCATTTATTTTTTTCCTTGTATTTTCTTATAGCAAAACATTTCAAGAATATTCTGTGAAATTTTAAAGCCTATCGAAACAAAACTCAGCAAGCTATGGGTCTTTATCGTTGCTTATCTCATAGCGGGAAGAAGCAAGAGTTCGGCGCACATGCCCAAAATTTCTGCTTCGATTGACCTAAAAACTTGACAAAATATTCTTGATGTGTTACATTATAACAAAATACAAATGAAAAAATATGATGTTTGGAAAAAAAAAATTTGAATGTTTTTTTCTCGAGAGTCCATCGTCATTCAAAACCTACTACTCCATTTTTTTTTATTATTTTGCACACACATTCTACATGTAAAATACCAGACCTCAACGTTTTCCTTTTTTTTGTTTGCTGCATTGGGTGGGACGGTTTTAAAGCTACAAAATGGCGGATTTTTTAACAACCCCCAAAAATTAAAAAAAAGCATTATAAAAACATCAAACAAAACGTTGGGGTCTAGAAAAACATCTACTATATCTATGCTGCTTTGATTTGTTGACTTCGGATTAGTCTGCGCTGAGATACAGTGGACACCGCAAATTGTGATTTTTAAGAAGCGTCCTCAAAAATATCTCTTTACCGACTTATTTCTCAATATTTTTTTGCAAAAAATTACAAAATTATGTTCGCTTTTGTTTTGTAGAACAATGGATCTGAAATTCGCATAAATGATGTTTTTTTTCGTCGTAACAAGTCAATTGTTAGACTGGCTGTATGGCATGTTGCACCGTCCTGTTGAAACCAATAGCCATTCGAACAATTTTCACGAACGATGGGCATCACAAAATCATTTACCGTGGCTCGATAAATCCTAAGAATTCAATAAACGCCCTTGTCAGCTTGATAATATTTTATTTTCATTGAAAAAAATTGTCTTCGAGTAAATTTAAATTATCGCACAGACTATTATTATATAACTACACTTCTAGACATAACATATTTTAATTTAAAATGCGTCTTTGTTCATTGTAAAATCGAAATTATGATAAACACTATTGAAGCGCTAACAACAAACATTCATTTGATTATTTTGACCGTACTGTTTGCGATGGATTGATCGTCGAAGAAAGTGTGTTCTCTCTCAATCTACCGGCTGTTCACCATCTTCTTCGAAACTAACTAGATCTTTATGATGTTACTATTTTTTTCTTGCTTCCTCCCTTCTCCATCTTTTCACCATCTGTGAAGTCAATTAACATGATCTTTCGGCACTTTCAACTTCTTTTGCATCCCCCACTCCTTCGAACCCCGTCGCAATTCCATTTACTGCAACATTCACTTCTCTCTTTTTCTCTCCTTTTTACCTGCATTGCTATTATTCATCGCTCTCCGAGGGCCGCTCTCGTCGATATCCAGCATGCGGGAGGCATAATTTTACTTAGTATTAAGCCCTTAGTATTAAGAAATATATCTGTTGGATTTTTATAATCTGTTGATATAAAAAGATGAGGAGGGTTTATGCCTGCTGGAGAGAGAGATTGTAAATTTCAGCTCCAGCGGAAATTTCCCTGCTCCCAAATAAATAAACGAATAAATATTGAAATACAGCCTCTCCAAAAGCGTTGGGCAGTCGATGCTACTTGAAAGCAAGTCGAACGTAAGCAGTAGCTGAAGAAACATTCGTCTGTTTTGTAGTGAAGGTAAGTTAATCAACGCGCAGTGATTCTCGTAGCTAGGTAATTGAATACGGTTTTGCCACGGAAGTCGTTGCAGCGCAAGCCGAATGAAACATTTTGTGGTGGGTTTCCAAGATTTTTACTGCGTATTCCAAAATACTACTTACTAAAGCGACGTAAATTGTCTTTAGGCAATACACATCATCAAAGTCGCTGATGTTGTGGTTCGACAAGTCCCAAAACTACGTAAGCGATTGCCGTTACTAAAGAGAATTGTTCGGTGAAACGAAGCTTACGATCAAGGACGATGCCCAAATTTTTAACAGCAGAAACTGGAACAGCCTTCATAGAGTATTCAAGTACGGTCGGAGATTACGATTGTGAGAAAGTAATTGCACTGCATTTTTTAATGTTTATACTCATAGTTACCGGTTCTGTCACACCAGTCAACAAACGTCCATTTGTAAGGTACAGGTCGTCTGCATACATCGTACTTTAGGGCAATGATAATTCTCTACATAGATCATTCACGAACAGTACAACAAGTAGTGGTCCCAGATGGCTTCCTTGGGGAACACCTAACATTATGAATACATTATAAATACATTATATTTCCGGAAGCGGGAGTGACAGCTATTTAATATTCGAACATGATCAATAGCTTCTATAAGAATATTGAACGTAAAGAAATAAAGTACATTTAGTCGGTTACGTCACTTATACCATTATACCTCCTACAGTGACAGCCATTTGATCTTCGAACTGCCCAATAGTACCTTTCAAACAAGAGCCAAAGCTTGTGAAAATCGATTAAGCCATCAATGAGAAAATTGAGCTTCAAAAATATCTTTGAAAAGTGCACAGACATTTTCCGATCTGAGTCGGATTCAAGCTGAGTCGAATGGTATGCAACACTATGAGTCTCCGAGGCTCCGTTTGAAAGTCGGTTTTCCCGGAAATTCTATTAGCTTTCTAAAGCCAAACAAACGAAGTTTTGTAAAATCGTGAAATTTTAAGTATTTATAGCTGTTGCATGACAAAAGTTTTCTTTGGAAATTTAAAGGATAAGGAAATGAGTATATTTTATTTAGATTCTGATGAAAATAATCGCTGTAAATGCAATATAAACAAATTTCTGTACGCAACAAAAATGTGCACTCGATTTTCTCTGATGGCTGGACCGATTTTCATAGATGAAGCTAGTTTTATTGCAGTCACATTTTTCAGTTAATACTAACCTTCAAATAACAGCTGTTAAAATTTCGTGATATTCTATTCATTAGTTTGTGAGCTATTGTGCTAAGAGTGACGCTACTTTTGTTATTTTCAGAACAATGGATCAAAAACAATTTCGTGTTTCAGATAGGAAAAAATAAAAGATATCAAAAGAACGTGTTGGCTTTATATTGCATGAGCTCTGCTCAAAGTAGGTGCCGCGTTCGCTCACTGTTGACCAAAAACGAGAACGTGTTGAACAATGGCAAAACTACATAAATTAAACTCCACATCCACTACTGGCTGGTCGCAGACCTGAAAAAAATGCGCCGGTCAGAAATTTTGCACGAATGAAGTGGTTATTGCTGAAACTGAGGCCTGTTTTGAGGATAAAGATAAATCGTTCCTCAAAAGTGGTATTGGAATGTTAGAGCGGCGTTGGAATGATTGCGTTGCTCTTGATGGAGATTACGTTAATGAATAAAGGTTATTTTGAACCAAAAAATCGTGTTCTCGTTGTTAGGCCCGGGACTTTCCAACCCACGTGTTAGATTCAAATGAAAGATCTCTTGGTCTCATAGGTTGCTATTGAATTTTATCCGGTTCGGAAGTAACGTGGTCAAATGTGAAAAAATGAAAAATAAGTACACTCGATTTTTTCAGAAACTGCGCTCACGATTTTCTTCAACTTAGATTCAAATAAAAGTCCTTATAGTCCCATAGTTTCTGTTGATTTTTGTCCAGATCCGACTTCCGGTTCCGGAGTTACGAGATGAAATCTGCAAAATGAACTGAAAAAGTGCACTCGATTTTTTCAGAAACCACACTAACTATTTTCTTCTGCTTAGATTAAAATAAAACGCCTTGTAGTCCCATAGGTAGCTATTGAATTTCATCTAGAGCCGATTGTCGGTTCCGGAGTTACGGGACAAAGTGCGCAAAATGAATTAATAAAGTGCACTCAATTTTCTCAGAGATCACTTCGCCAATTTCCACAAGTTTAAGTTAAAATGAAAGGTCTTGCAACCCCATATAATCCTACCGATTTTTATCTGGACATGACTTCCTGTTCCTAAATTACAGGCTGATAAGTATACAAATTTCATTTTCAGGAGCGTTTACGAATCAATGAGTCTTTTTTACAAGCCAACAAAACGAGTGATAAGCCCGCCCACTGCGCTCCATCACTGAAAATATTCCTGGTTTATATGTGTCAGTTTTTCTTCTTATGCTTTGTGCGACGATTTGATCAACTAAAGCGATTGAAATTTTGCGTGCCTTTTTTGAGACTACATTTCACCTTAAAGGATAAAATGTGCAACTGAACAAAAAAGTGCACTTGATTTTCTCTGAGACCGCTCAGCCGATTTTCTTCAACTTAGATTCAAATAAAAGACCTTACAGTCTCTTAGGTTTCTATTAAATTTAATCTGGATCCGATATCCGGTGCCGGAGTTACGGGATGAAATGTGCAATATGAGATAAAAAGGTGCACTTGATTTTCTCAGAAATCATTCATCCGATTTTCACAAGCTTAGATTCAAACGAAAGGTCTTACAACCCCATATAATCCTACCGAATTTCATCTGGATACGACTTCCGGTTCCGGAGTTACAGGCTGATGGGTATAAAAATTTCATTTTCAGGAGCGTGTTTTATATTCGACATGGAAAAATCAAACCAAATGCGTTCTAATAGTCGTATAATTCTTTAATTAGGCAGGTATGATTAGTTGAAAACCAAATACGTTGATATTGGTTATTTGCTCTTGTGCACCAAACCGGAAATTACTCCAATTTCTCAGGAATGGCCAGACCGATTTTGGCAAAATCAAATTTAAATGAAAAGTATTGTATTTCAATAAACTGATGTAGAATTTTATCCAGGGCTGGTTTTCGGTTCCGGAAATAGAGTGATAATGATAATGCAAAATACGAAAAAATTCTTCTAAATTTAGTTCGAAACTATTTCAATTTACAGGTTATGTTAGTTTCTGACCAAACGAACCGATTACAGCTATATCCGTTCCCAGCTCCCGGTTCCGGAAGTGGTCGAATACTCAAAAACAGAATTCCTCTCATTTTTTCCGAAACAACTGAGTCAACTTTCACAGACTTAGACTCAAAGAAAAGGTGTCAACATTTATAAAAATAGACTGCTTTTGACCCTTGTTCGGATCTCACTTCCGGTTCCGGAACAACAGAATGTGATGTGTTTCAAATTTTAAACCGTTTCTTTTAAATATTTAAACCTATTAACTTTGGTCAAAACTATTAAAAATTGAATAGGTTATGTATGCTATTGTATTCCCAAACAAACTTTGTAGTTCTTTTTCAATGTTCAAAGAAAAGTTCGTTTTAAAAAACTATTAGTAATATTAATGCAAATATGAGTTATATGTGAACTGGGTGAATTAAAATAGGTTTTTTCTTGAAGTTTTGTCTTTAACTTGTCAGTGCAAAGCAGTTCATATTGAACTGCTAGTGCTCCCTAGCAGTTCAACATTAACATTTTGATATTAACTATTGTAAAACTCCGATAACATCACATATTAATATAAGAACTTCGAAACTAGTGAAAAAAATGCCAAAACTTCCAAGGAACATAAATGTCGTTCTTACTCTCGACACACAACTTCTTGCATTAATTCAAAGTAAACATTGCAAATTGCTGGAAGACGTCACTTAACTCATATGACATCATATGAGCGCTGCTCGAATGAGGAATAAAACGCGACTAGAATGCTTGAATCACACTCAAACCTCAATCGTTGTTTACTGATTTGGCCTGGAAAAGTGACTGCACAATTAAGTGTCCCATATCATTGCATCGCCTACTGCGATCGCCCATGCGGGTGACCTTTTGTGTCGGGGCTGCTGAGACCACAGGCGATGCAATCGCTTTGCCTGATAGTTCGGTTCAGTTCAATTCTGCGAGTTCAGCCATGTTTGACTCTGGCACTTTTGTCTTCTACAATTATTCTGATGAAGTTTGATACCGTTTTCCATTACCGAATCGAAATTCCACGTTAACAAAAATTATAAACACAGATCATCACCTCAGTAAACAGAGCCGAACCTTCGGACCATGTGAAATTTTTCATGTTGAACATTTCCTATTCCCGTGAGTATAGGAACATAATTCAACACCCCCGCATTACTATAACGAGGTGTGAAAGAACTTTTCCATCGATTCACCGAACGGACATTGCGTCATCCATGCTTCCTGAAGCGATATTCGAGACACAGCAGCAGCAGCAGCAGGCTAGGATTATTAAAAGCCGTGAATTGCAATTTCAAATCTGCTGCTGCTCCAACCAAGCAGGCTATGGAAACTTGTTCGAGTTTGCAGATGCATTCTGATCTGATATTCGTGTTAGGATAATAACTTGGCCATCGTCAACCAGTTTGTGCTAATGAAATTATCGTGTTCACCGGAGTATTCCTGGCTGACTGCGGCGAATGGAGTACGACCGACCATTCGATTAACCGACTAATAACAATTAATTGGCGAGATGAGTTGGCACGAGTATTTGAAGCGACAAAAAAAAAAACAAACAACTACCATAGCGGTGATTATTAATCAACAACATGCCTGCTTAGATCGATTTTCAATTAAATTTATATTGACAACCGACCGACCCCCCTCGCCCCTGACAGTTTCTTTCGATTGGCCTTCGAATGCTTGCTTTCGAGTTACATGCGTTGCAATTTCCAACGGTTGATAATTATGCTATGTAATCGAACATTAAGTTGGCAAATTAAGTTTGCTATTGATTTCGTATCGCACGGCAAGATGTGGAACCGGTTCTCGGCAAGTCTTGTCAATAATTAACCTACCGATCGGATGAGGTGAGATATGAGATTTTACTGCTGCTATCTTAATAATCTTACATCATTTTGGAATGGAATGGCGATTTAATGGAGGTAGAAATTAAACAGGTGAAACATATTGAAATGTGATTATAATTAGATACCGAAAGAAGCAGAAATGTCTTCGAGGAAAACTGTAAGCATTTATTTTGCTTCGATTAAGCAATTAAAATCGCCAAACGATGATCGTTTGTTTAAAATATATCGTTTTAGGTGAAGAAGAAACCAAACCAGAAAAGTCCCGAGCCTCTCATAGAAAAGACGTGAATAGTTTCTAACCGTGTACATTTTTGTTAATAACAAGCGTCTAGATGACCCAATACCAAATTTCATGACAATCTATCCACTAGTGACACTAGCTGATCGTGTCAGACGAGTTCTAGTTTTCATCAAGCTATGGAAAAATGTGAGTTTCATGTCCTGATAAAAAAGCAACGGTGAAATTAAATGATTGGTCTACCATCCCCCGTATTCTCCAGACCTGGCCCCCAGCGACTATTATCTATTTCTAAACCTGAGAAGGTTTAGAAATTTTTGTCGATTGCTGAAGGTCATTGCCGAAACGAAAGTCTATTTTGAAGGCCTTGACAAATCTCTTTTTCCAATGGGCATCAAAAAATTGTTTTGAAAAATCCCGTTAGGAACATAAAATTTTTAAGATTTCCGAAATAAAAATCGAATGATTGTTGTCTAATGTATTAGAATCGCATGATTTTTTTAGATAGCACCCGATAGCGACACTTCATGAAATTTTAAGACATTTTTTCGAAAAAAAATTCTCAAGATTGCTCAGCGGTTTATTTTGAACCGTTAGGTGGCGTTAGCAGTACCTAACTGCTCACGCACTGACGAGCTAAAAGCGAAACGTAAAAAATCAAAATTTAAGTCCAGAAAGTCAATTAAAAAAAACAAATTTCGAAATAACACTAGATCTCGACAATTCAAATAATTCTAAGGCATTTGGCATCAAAACTTTTTTTTTCGATTTTGGAAATCTCAAAATTTTTCTTAGTTCCAGAAAGTAGAATTTTTCAATTATTTTTTTTCGATATGATCCTAAATCTCTCGACATTGGATGCAATTCGAAGACTTTTGGAATAAACCAAATTTTCGATTTCGGAAATTTCAAGATCGAAAATTTTCAAACTTTGACCGCCATACCCGAATTAGCTCAAATTTTGCATAGGGACTTTTTTGAGGTGCTTAACCTTTTGAGCACTACCGCTTAACGAAATTAGAAAAGACCCTAAATTATTGGCACCCCAATAAACACGGTTACGGTAAATTAGTCTCTTTGGTAAACTCTTTGATTTTTGGCGAATTGAAACTTGTTGAATTGACCTTCGGTAAAACTACTTCCGACGAAATTACTTTCGGTGAAATATTTTTCGGTAAAATGGCCTTTTGTAAATTGTTTTTATTTTGTTTGGTAAATTGGTAACGGCTTTCGGTGAAATGACCTTCGGAGAAACAGTTTTCGGTGAAATGACCTTTTGTAAACTATGGATTCGGTAAGTTGGTCTTTTAAGAATTTTCCGCTGAATAATTGTTCTTTGACTACTTCCGACGAAATGACCTTCGAAGAAATATTTTTCAGTGAAATGGTCTTTTGTAAATTGGTAAATTGTTTTTCGATAAATTGGTCTTTTGCGAATTTTCCGTTGAATAATTGTTCTTTGACAAAGCGGTGAATTGACCTTTGATAAAACTACTCTCGATGAAATGACCTTCGGAGAACTATTTTTCAGTGAAATGGCATTTGTAAATTGGTAAATTGTGTTTCGATAATTTGGACTTTTGCAAATTCGCCGCTTCATTTGTTCTTTGACAAAGCGGCGAATTGACCTTTGGTAAAACTACTTTCGACGAAATGACCTTCGGTGAAATGGCCTTTTGTAAATTCTTTTTTTTTGCTGAATTGGTCTTTTGCAAATTCACCGCTTCATAACTGTTCTTTGACAAAGCGACGAATCGACCTGTAATAAAACTACTTTCGATGAAATGATCTTCGGTGAGATGGCCTTTTATAAATTGTTTTTTGCTAAATTCGTCTTTTGCAAATTCACCGCTTCATAATTGTTCTTTGACAAAGCGGCGAATTTACCTTTGGTGAAACTACTTTCGATGGAATGACCTTCGGTGAAATGGCCTTTTGTAAATTGTTTTTTGGTAAATTGATATTTTGCAAATTTGCCACTGGATGATTATTTTTTGACAAAGCGGCGAACTGACCTTCGATAAAACTACTTTCGATGAAATGACCTTCGGTGAAATTGCCTTTTGTAAATTGTTTTGTTTTTGCTGAATTGGTCTTTTGCAAATTCACAGCTTCATAATTGTTCTTTGACAAAGCGGCGAATCGACCTTTGATAAAACTACTTTCGATGGAATGACCTTCGGTGAAATGGCCTTTTGTAAATTGCGTTTTGCTAAATTGATCTTTTATAAATTTGCCGCTGGATAGTTGTTTTTCGACAAAAAGGCGAATTGACCTTTGGTAAAACTGCTTTCGATGAA
Source organism: Malaya genurostris (assembly GCF_030247185.1). Taxonomy (NCBI): domain Eukaryota; kingdom Metazoa; phylum Arthropoda; class Insecta; order Diptera; family Culicidae; genus Malaya; species Malaya genurostris. Next base: position 5,953,202 of record NC_080570.1, on the reverse strand, counting down.
ATGACCTTCGGTGAAATGGCCTTTTGTAAACTGTTTTTTTTTGTTAAATTGGCATTTTGCGAGTTTTCCGCTGAATAATTGTTTTTTGATAAAACGGCGAATTGACCTTTGGTAAAACTACGCTCGATGAAATGACCTTCGGTAATATGTTTTTGGAAAAAGGGTCTTCTGAGAATCTGCCGCTGTTTTCGGATAATTGTTTTTTGACAAAGCGGCGAATTGGCCGTCGGTAAAACTACTTACGATGAAATGACCTTCGGAGAACTATTTTTCAGTGAAATGGCCTTTTGAAAACTGTTTTTTGGTAAATTTATCTTTTACGAATTTTCTGCTGAATTATTGTTCTTTGACAACGCAGCGAACTGATCTTTGTTAAAACTACCTTCGATGAAATGACCGTCGGATAAATATTTTTCGGTGAAGTGACCTTTTGTAAACTGTTGATTTTGGTAAATTGATCTTTTGCAAATTTGCCACCGAATAATTGTTTTTTGACAAAGCGGCGAATTGAACTTTGGTAAATCTACTTTCGATGAAATTACCTTTGGTGAAATCGTTTTCGGTGAAATGGCCTTTGGCGAACTGGTCTTTGGCTAATTAGACTTTTGCGAATTTACCACTGAATAATTATTCATTGACAATGCGGCGAATTGACATTTGGTAAAACTGCTTTCGATGAGATGATCTTCGGAGAAATATATTTCGGTGAATGGCGTTTTGTGAGCTGTGTTTTGGTAGATTGATGTTTTACAAATTTGCCGCTAGATAATTGTTTTTTTTTTTGACAACGAGGCGAATAACCCTTGGTAAAATTACTTTCGATGAAATGAACTTAGGTGAAATTTTAACGAACTGGTCTGCGGTCAATGAGTCTTTTGCGAATTTGCCGCTGGATCATTGTTTGTTTTTGACACAGTGGTGAATTGGCAATTGACGAATTGCCGAATAGGCCTTCGGTGAAATGGCTGTCGATAGAATTACTTCTAGTGAGATAACCTTCTGGCCTGAATTGGCCTTTCATGAACTGATTATTTGTAAAATTGGACTTCAACAATGTGGTATTTAGTGAACTAAACTCTGAAAAAATGATATTTGACGAAAAGAAAAAAAAATCCCCTTGAAAAAGGCCATCAAAAACGGCCGAAACGTCGGGCAATTTAAAACTTTGCCCAGTGATTTGTGACTGAGAAAGCCGTCAATACTTATATGAACAAGCAACAATATTTTCGCAGAAACATATCAAATTCCTCAAGAACGAATGAACTAGTTCTTTCGGTAAAACGTGTCAAGTTCTGAACGGTTCTTCGAAATGAACTGTGTTGCCCATCACCAGTGGTGCCTTTGAGCTTCGGCAAATTAGTCTTCGATGAATGAAGGTTTCGGTGAAATGGCCTTCGGTGAAATGGCCTTCGGTGAAATGGCCTACGGAGAGCTGATTTTTAGTTTTTTCGACAAATTGGTCATTGGTGAAATGATTTCTGGTGGAATTGCCTTTGGCTAAAGGGCTTTTGGCAAATCAGTCTTCTTTTAAATGACTTTCGGTAAAATGGCCTTCGATGAAATGACCTTTGTTGAAAATGGTCTTCAGCAGAATTTGGTAACATGATATTTCGTGAATTCGCCTCGGAGGCATTGGCTTCCTCCGGTGAACCAGCTTCCAATGAAATGGTTTTCGGTGAAATGATTTTTGGTGAAATGACCTTTGGCGAACTGACTTTTGACGAAATCTTCGGCCTTCGATTAAAATAACCTGCTACGGGATAATATTGAAGCTGTATTAGACGAATTCAGCGTCCGGTGCGAGTTTTTGAAATCGCAATATTTTTTTCGTGGGTCAGGGACTTCGAGTTTAAAAATATGTTTTTAATTTTGAATTAGAAAAATTCTTTCCGTCTCTAAATTGATTCGTTTGTTTGAGGTTGAGGGTGTTACTGAGCAAAGGCCTTTCGTTAGGTTGGTACTGCATCGTTTATTTCTTTCTTCGTACATTTCACGTGATGGTTAATAACAGAAAATTCCTCGTGTCTTCTATTTTCGAATTGGTTAAAATATCTAAACGTCAACAGTTTACTTATTCTTGCTATTGATGTTTTCTGAAAGTTTCCTAAAAATGCTAAGTATGTTAATGCTTTTTATACGAATATATATTGTTTTCGATTTGAGAAAATTTCCGTACCGTGAGCTTCAGATCGCAAGAATTGAGCACTTAGTTGCGGCATTAACATACTCAATTGAAAAGATCATCTCTATTTGGATCGCAAACGATGCAAATAAATCTGCGAAACATCATCAAAAGTCCACTGTTCTTCTTCACAGTCCACGAAAACAGAGAGAAAAAACCTAGAAATTGACGTCGTTTCAATTCGGCATTCTATTTTTGTGTCAACTTTTTCTCGTACAGTCACGATCTTTCTCATCAAAAGAATAATCGCATAATTGGCGAAAAAAGAATATTTTTCTGCCGGGAGTGGATACTTTTGAACTGTTCTCCTCACGTGAGGTAGTCCTAATTGCCTAAAATTGGTGGCAATTCTGTTAGGGGGTTTCGTTTCACATGAAACTCACACCCCTGCCAAAAAAAAATCCGTCTCCGTTGTCCCGGGGGCGCAATATATTAGCGTAAAATGTCACTGCCATGATCAACCGTGGTATAAAAATATACTTAATTGCTAGTGACCGCACTGGTGTCACGTGACGAAAGGGCTTAAAATATTTGCCTGAAAACTTCCATCCCTGTTCAACCAACCGCGCCCGCTCGCATCATCCAAGCAATCGTGTTATCGCAATTTGAATCTGTTTTCCTCGAGGTGTGATGCGTTGTCACGCAAATTGTTTCTGTCGGTTGACCGGTCGGAAATTTTGTGTTTTTTTTTTGTTTTGATTTGGTGGAATGTTAATTTTGTTTCAACTCCACGGGATCCCGAGTAAAAAGGCAACATTTAATTTGGTTTCAACTATCCAGTCGAAGAGAAACTGTAGTTTTTTTTGTTTTACAAAGACAGTGTTGCCAGTAATTTCTAGCATTTTTAAACTTTAAACAAAATTAGATTTTTTTTCCAACGTTCTAAATTTGTGTTTCTCTTCTTTCACTTTCAGGTAAAAACGTTTGTGGTTTGGTAACAGAACAGTGGTAAGAATGGATAAAAATTAGTTATATTGAATGACGTTTCGGTTAATAGTTGACGACTTTCTGAGAAGCACCATTTTTTATTCGGCCATCTGGTGGCCATCTGTTAAACCGATCAGAGGCCATGTCTTAATTAAGTGGACATGAGCGCGAACATCAGCGTCGTCGTTTATGACAGAATCAACCATTTTTTTCTGCTTATTATTTTTAAGCGGATCGTTGGCCGCGTCGCACTCTCTCTCCCTTTGGATGTGAAAACAAAACTTAGCTTCTTCCTTCGCGGTGGGTCGGTCGGTCGGTCATCACTGGTTGTGACTGGGCAAGTAGCTATCATAAATCTGCAATTTGTCAGCTTAGCATCGGGGGATCTGCGCGGGTGATGCTCTGTCTTTCTCTCTCACTTCAATTGAGACACTGACTACGTTGTGACAATTATCACCAAGGTGAACCAGGCAGGTAGCCTACTACGAGTGTGTGCAGGTGCTGCCAGCTACTGTCAAAGATATATGGTCGTAAAATATCATCTTCATGAGATCATCACTCCCGGTATTGCCGGTATTTTCTGGGTCTTCGCAGCTTACTGCGGTGCGGCAAGCTTCAAACGAAAACCCCCCCCCCAACTACAATGTTTTTGAGCTATTTCTCTATCTCGGCATATTTTTGCATGTACCGCAGCTAATTGCTCCCGCGTCGGAAGGCGTTTAGACGTTCTGGTTTCGATTATCTTGACGGGGAAAATTTGCACGATTTGCCTCTGAACGAGCCGGCATTTTCCGTGCAATTTCAAACGGTTGGAATTTCACTCATTTCAAGTTGTGGAAACTTCCTCATACACTTGGCTGCAAAAAAAACAGCACCCGAGCCTACCAAGAAATCGATAGATAGCAATCGACTCACTCTCGGCAAATTCGCGTGGCGTAATAACAAATCTAATCGGTCCGGACAAGTTATCGTTATTAGTTTTTAGCCGACCCACCACCGAGCGGCGCGTTTGTTCGCACCTTTTTTGCATAGTAAATTCCAACTGTTCACCTCGCAATTAGTGCAGCAAAATTGTTTGGCCTGAACTTGTTCAGGGTCTGACAGGTTGATTCCAGCAAGACTCGGATTTATTTCATGATTGGTATTGATCTTGTGTCTCGGAAAGTTGGTTACAAAGTATTTGTTTTTCGTCTCCGATCGATTTGTCAGAGGCCAGACAGCAGTTCGAATTGAACTCTGACGTTCAGCCAAAGATCAAGCGGATTTTTCAATCCAGTTTTGATATTGTTGTTCGTTTTAAAATTACATTGTTAACATTTGCACCTACACAGGAAAACATTTCACTGAAAAGTGACCCCTTCTTTCAGCGATCGCATCCTTCGATGGATAATTGATTTATCGTAGTTTCGGATTTGTTTGTTTCACAGTGGAATCGACGAGATATCATTCTGATAAAAAAACAGGCGCACGGAGATCACCGGGAATGTAAACTCAAGTCCACAAGCATGATGGACAAGTTACTTTTCAGGTTTATACGTCTTGTTTTTTTTTTTGGTACCTCTTAACTTAGGACAACTTTTGATTTTATACACTTGATTCTTTTGAACTCAGACGCTTTCTATGTTAGATTTTTTTAACCTTAGACTTCTTCTGATTTTAGACGTCTTTTTATTTGAAAGGTCTCTCTAAAATTTGTCGTTGATTTCGGATACCCTTCGACTGCTGGCGGCTTTTAACTTAAAATGGTATTTGAGTTAAAAATTCTTTTGATTCAAGACGACTTTTCATTCTAAATGCCATTTCATGCTAGTTTTATTTAAGACGATCGTTGATTTTGAACTGGTTTATTTGAAATTTTAGATGCCCTTAAATTTTAAGCAACATTTGAATTGAAATTGATTTTTGACATTAGACGACATCCGATTTTAGACGACTTATTAGTTCAAACTTATTCTCACCTCGTATGGCGTTTGATTTAGACGTCATTTGATTCAATTACTTCCTGATTTTAGACCACTTTCCATGTTAAATGAATTTTTTAGACAACATTTTATTTTAGACGATTTTTAGCTTCTGAATTTAGACGATTTGTGACTTTATACCCGTTTGAATTTTAAGCGAATTGCAAATTGAGATGTATTTTAAATTTAAACGCCTTGCGCCTCGAATTTCTGATGACTGAAACTGGGTTTTGATTTTTTTATGTTTATCGAATTTTGTTTCAGACGGGTTTTGGTTTTAAACTTTTGTATTAAAACTACTCTTGACTTAAGACGATTTAAGTGACTTTCTATTTTATACTCATGTTTTAGATGACTTTTAACTAGAAAAGTTTTCGAATTCATACGATTCCTTATTTTATACGTCTTTGGATTCAAGATGACTTAAATTTAGACAACTTTTAAATTTAGACGTCTTGCGGATCCAGGACTTGTAGAAACGGTTTTTTGATTTTAGACGCCATCAGACGTCGACGAGTTGTTAAAACGGCTTTTGACTCAAAACGGTTTGGAGTTAACATTTCACTCTGATTCTAGGCGACTTTCCATCAACCTAAGACGTTTTTAGAATTTAGACGACTTCAGGCAGACCTGGTTTTGATTTTAGACGACTTGTCAGTTTAAACAAATTTTCACCTCAAACGGCATTTGATTTAGGCGTCATTTGACTGATGACGGCTTCTGACTCAAAACGACTTTTGAGTTTAGATTACTTTCTGATTTTAGACGACTTTTCATTTTAGATGATTTTTGTTTAGACTAAATTTAATTTTAGACTTTTGACGACTTTCGTAATTTAGACATCTTTAAAATTTAAACACTTCGCGACTTTAGACGACTTTTGTAGAACGGTTTTTGGTTTTGGACGACATCAGATTTTAGACGACTTGTCAGTTGAAACGAGTTCTCACCCCAAACGACTTATGATTTTGACGTCATTTGATTTGAAATGGCTTTTGACTTAAAGCGACTTTTAAGTTTTGATAACTATCTAGTTTTAGACGACTTCTCATTTTAGATGAATTTTGTTTATACTACATTTTATGTTTAGACGACTTTTGGCTTTTGATTATACGATTTCTGATTTTATATTTTAAATTATGAGTACTATCTAATTTTAGACGACTTTCCATTTTAGATGAGTTTTGTTTAGACTGCATTTTATTTTAGACGATTTTTGTTTAAACATCTTTTGACTTTGGACGCTTTCTGAGTTTAAAACGACCTTCAAAATTTAGACGTCTTTTAAATTTAGACACCTTGCGACTTTAGGCGACTCTTCTAGAACGGTTTTTGATTTTAGGCATCAGACATTTTAGACATCATCATTTTAGACGACTTTTTAGTTCGAGCGAATTCTCACCTGAAGCGGATTTTAATTTAGATGTCATTGGACTTAAGATGGCCTTTGACTCAAAAAGGATTTTGAATTCCGGCCACTTTATGATTTTAGATGACTTTCCATTTTAAATGAGTTTTGCTTAGATTACATTTTATTTTAGACGAGTTTTGATCTGAACATGTTTAGACGCGTTTGTGACTTTATACTCAGATTGGAATGTATTTTAAATTTTTAACGCTTTGCGCCTTCAGACGACTTTTGTAAAACGGTTTTTGATTCTAGACGACATAAGATTTTGAATGATTTGTTAATTCAAACGGTTTATGATTTAGGTGTCATTTGATTTAAGACGGAATTTGATTCAAAACGACTTTTGAATTTAGTTTTTTTTAGACATTTTATTTTAGACGACTTTCGTTTGAACAGTTTTAGACTTTATACGTTTTCAGATTTTATATTTTGAATTAAGATTACTCTGTAATTTTAGTCGACTTTCTATTTTAGATGAGTTTTATTTATACTAAATTTTATTTTAGACGACTTTTGTCTGAACGTCTTTTGACTTTAGACGATTTCTGTGTTATACTCTTTTGGATTGAAAACTTTTCAAATTTAGGTGTCTTTCAAATTTAGATGCCTTTTGTCTTTTTGTAGAACGGTTTTTGATTTTAGACGACTTGTTAGTTCATACAAATTCTTACCTCAAACGGCTTTATTTTTTCGAATCAAAGATGTCATTTGGTTTTATTACTTTCGGATTTCAGCCGACTTTCCATTGTGGATTTGAATTTTAGAATTTTGTTTATACATTTTATTTTAGACGACTAGACAGATTTTGATTACAGACGTTTTTTTATTTTATTAATTTTATACCCCATTGAATTAAAAATGCCTTTCAACACGTTTTTCAATTTACTCGCCTTGCAACTTCAAACGACTTCTGTAGAACGGTTTTTGATTTTAGATGACATTTTATACATTCTCCATTTTAGATGAATTTGGTTGAAACTACTGTTTTTAGACGACTTTTGTTTAAACATGTTTTAATCCTAGCCGACATTTGGTTTTATGTTTTAAGTGAAGATTACGCTCTATTTTTTGACAACTTTCTATTTTAGATAAGTTTGGTTTAGATTACATTTTATTTTAGACAACTTTTTTAAACATCTTCTGACTTTAGACGTTTTCTGAGTTTAACACCAATGGATTTAAAAGTACTTTTCATATTTAGACGACTTTTAAATTCAAACGCCATGCTACTTTTAATCTAAGTAGATTTTTGACTGGACGATATTTTAGACGTCTTTTGATTCTAGACGAATGTTGACTGCTGACGACTTCTGAGTCTAGGCGCCTTTTGACAACTAGCGACTTTGAACTTAAAATGGCTTTCGAGATTAGGCTACTTCTGATTTTAAACGACTTTTGATTTTAGACGTCTTTTGATTTTAGACTTCAGGCGGTTTTTGTGAATTGGTTTTGTACTTCAGAAAATTTCCGATTGTGGGTGCTTCTAACTTTAGACGGCTTTGAATTTTAGATGAATTTGGATTTAAGACGGCTTTTGACTTCAGACGTCTTTCGACGAGATGAACTATGATAATCTCGTATAATGATGATATTTCTCTGTTCTTCATAACTTCAGAACACTATGTCTTTCGCTAAGCTTCATGAAAAGGCTGTATAATGTTTCTTGAGAAGCTACCTAATTTCCAGCTCTTTTCGGGACATCAAAACCAATTGTCGTTCAACAAAAGAATCTAACCATTGTTGTACCTACAATATTTTCTCACATCTTTAATTCGTTTTTTATAGTTCTGATCCTTCATAAAACCTTTTAATCATTTTGCTAAACGTTTTACTGCAAAGTGACCCCTCCTTTCAGCGATTGCATCCTTCAATGGATAATTGATATATCGTTATTGAAGATTTGATCATTATTCTACACAGTAAAGGTAGAATTACGAAAACGAGTTTCAAAAGTCAATAATTCAGAATATTTCATAGATGCGTAAATAATGCAAAATAAATGAATGATGTAAATCAATATCACTTGTTCAATTTGAACGTAAAATTTGAGTGTAAACATTCAAAGTAAATATGAAAACTCTGAATAATATAATCATCATTTGCCAGAATTCATACTCAACTTATTCTGCCAAAAACGCATCGTCTCACAATCTTAAGCTGCAAATCCCGAAATGGGGGTTCTTTTGTCGGGCAATAAAATAAAAATTTGCATAACATAAACTGTTCACCTGTGGATCAACTCTTCCAGCACAACTTCAATGGCCTGTGTGCGCCGCGGAATCATATCGCTCACGTACAAATTCGAATTCATTGAGAGAACCGCATGCCTCACAGACAAACGGACGTCGAATGGGCAAAGAAATTTTAAAAATTTAATCTTAACTCATCACGGTATTCCATTCGATCCATTTTCCTGTGGTTCTCCTTCAATCGGTAATCGGCTTAAGTAGCTCTGGCTTCTCGCAGCTATCGTCGGACGGACCACGGAATTTTTTGGAAGAAATTCTACCACGGAGGTAACGAGAGATGCGGTTTCCGTGTGTATTCGCAATTTATGGTTTGTGTTTTAATTTTCCTTCCCCGGGGCTTACTCATTTCGCCTCATAAAGACGTATCTATTTTTAGGGATGATTCAAGTGGTATGAAATGTGTGTTTCTTGCTACCGTGGTTTTTTTTTGCATAGGAACGCATTCCAGACTTGCACCGCACTGGAAAACTAATCTACTGAGTTTAGACTGTTTTTTTTTCCCTAGTGTAACACGTAAGTGGCTTGGTTTCACTCCGAAAAGATCCAAACAAACGCTTCGCAATGCACAATCAATTGGTCTGGTCTGGACCTGGTGGGAGGGGGTAAACAAAAACAACTGACCAAGAAGAGGGATTCGATCTTTGATGTGGAATTGATTCAGCACCGGCATCCGACGGCTGACGGCTTTCGAGTAACGAAAACAAAAAGCAGATGGTCGAAGTTGGCCTTGAACTGTCGTCTAGTAGCCGGAGTAAATTTCGGAACGGGTCAATCGACACTGTCAATTGGTGTTCACTAGCAACGGATCATTTTATAGACGGGTTGATGGTGCGCTAATTGGTTTTAAGCGGTTGTTGTATAACCGTCAGTCGAATTTGTCTAATGGGTTCGAACGCGATGACATTGGACCACCGCGCGTTGGTTTATTGTGGTTTTCTAGAGGAACGCCGGCACCAGTAGCTTAGTGAAGTGCGAAACATGCTCACTTCATAGTCATGCTTGAGGACTTGAGTTTAAAATTCCGACAAATAGAGCTAGTTCATCGAAAGCAAACTAGCAGCAATTTGAAAAAAAAAAGATTTTGCGATTGTCTTTTATTATTTTAGAACAAATCAGTACCAAAGATAAATCAATTGGCCATCGAAGGATGCGATCGCTGATAGGAGGGGCCGTTTTACAGTAAAACATTACACTCTAGATGTCAAAATTATCAAGAGGCTTCTATAAGAATCAGAAATATTTGTAACGAATCCAAAGCTTTTCTCATAAAGCTATTATTTTTGGTGACTTCCGTAGCTTAGAGAAAAAGATTGCTTTCTGAAGCTGTGGAAAACAGAGAGACATTAAAACATTATTTTAATTGGATCACAGAAACGTCTGAAGTCAAAAACCACCTTAAATCGAATAGAATAAAGCGTCGTATTGAATCAAGAGTCGTTTTTTAACCGAAAGCAGACAACAAAAGACATTTAAAATCAAAAACCGTATCAAATCAAGAACGTTTTAAGTCAAATTTAGTATGAAATCATCTAAAAACAGAAGTCGTCCAAAGCCGAAAACCGTTTGAAACCGAAAGTGTGTTGAAAACGATAGTCCATCTAAATTTAAAAAACGCTTCAAATCAAAGGAGTTTAAAAGTAGAAGTCGTCTAAAATCAAAAGCCGTCCTAAGTCAAAATTAATCTAAAGTTCAAAAGCGCCCCCAATTAGAAGTATTCTAAACTACAAAACCAATTCACAAAAATCACCTGAAGTCTAAAATCAAAAGACGTCTAAAATCAGAAGTCGTCAAAAGTTGCAAACTGTTTCAAAAAATTCGTATGAAGTCGAAAAGAGTCTAATTCCAAAACACATCTAAACTTAGTCAAAGTTCATCAAAAACAGATGTCGTCTCAAACTAGTCTAAAATCAGAAGTCGTCTTAAGACTAAAGCCGTTACAAGTTGAATTTTGTTGAAAATGAAAAGTCGTCTGGCGTGATATAATCTAATGTTATTTGCGTCTATAATTTAAATCAAATGTGAACTAGAATCAGAAGTCGTCTAATGTAAAAAACCGTTTTGAATCAAAACCGTTTCGAGTCAAAACCGGCTGAAGTCGAAATGTGTCTAAAATTAAGAAAAAACATCTGAAATCAAAAGTTCCAAATTTAAAGTCATTTAATGTCAAGAGCCATTTAAAGTCGAAAGTGGTCTAAAATTTTAAGCCATCTAAAATGACAACAAGTCTGCAATCATTTGTGATCTAAAGTTCAAATTCGTTCAAAATTAAAAGTTGTCAAAAAGTAAAAGTCGTCTGAAATCGAGTTTTAAAATTGAAAATTGTCTACAATCAAACGTCATTAAAAATCGAAATTTTTATAAAAATCATCTAAAATTATAAGTCGTCCAAATTGAAAATAAGTCTTCAAATCAATTGTCGTCTAAAATCTAAAATCGTCTAAAATTCAAAGTGGTCTAAAATCACAAGCTGTCGAAAATAAAAAATCAATCCAAAATTGAAAGTTGTCTACAATCGCCTAAAAAGATAAGGCATTTAGAATGACAAGTCTGCATTGAATTGTCGCCTAAAATCAAAAGTCGTCTAAAATCAAAAGTCGTCTAAAGGCAAAAGTTATCTAAAGTCGAAAGTCGTCTAAAATCAAAATTCGTATAAAATTGAAAGTTGTCTACAATCAAACGTCATCAAAAATCGTCTAAAATTATAATACATCTAAAATGACAAATCTGCAATCAATTGTCGTTTAAAGTCAAAAATAGTCTAATATCAAATATCGTCTAAAGTCAAAAGTAGTCTAAAATCAGAAGACGTCTAAAATCAAAACTCGTATGAAATTGAAAATTGTATACAATTAAACGCTATCACAAATCGAAACTTAGATAAAAATCATCTAAAATTTTAGGACATCTAAAATTACAAGTCTGCAATCAATTGTCATCTAAAATCAAAAGTCGTCTAAAATCGAAAGTCGTTTAAAATCAAAAGTCGTCTAAAATCGAAAGTCATCTAAAATGACAAATCTGCAATCAATTGTCCAAAATCAAAAGTTGTCTACTTCAAAAGTCGTCTAAAATGATAAGTCGTTTAAAATCGAAAGTCGTCTAAAATTTAAAGTCTGAAGTTATAAGTCGTCTGGAATTAAAAGTCGTCTAAAATTAAGCCATATAGTTGAAAATTGTCTACAATCAATAGTCATCAAAAATCGAGACTTCAATCAAAAATCGTCTAAAATTATAAGACATCTAAAATGACAAGTCAGCAATCAATTGTCGTCTAAAATCAAAAATAGTCTAAAATCAAAAGTCGTCTTAAATCAAAACTCGTATAAAATTCAGAGTTGTCTACAATCAAACGTCATCAAAAATCGACACTTAAATAAAAAATCGTCTAAAATTTTAAGACATCTAAAATGACAACAAGTCTGCAATCATTTGTCGTCTAAAATCGAAAGTCGTCTAAAATCAAAAGTCGTCTAAAAGTAATGGTCGTCTAAAATCAACAGTCATCTAAAAAGACAAGTCTGCAATCAATTGTTTAAAATTGAAAGTCGTCTGGCAATTGGAAGTCGTCATGATTCAAAAGTCATGAAATTGAAAATCGTCTAAAATCATAAGACGTCTAAAATGACAACAAGTCAGCAATCAATTGTCGTCTAAAATCAAAAGTCGTTTAAAATTAAAAGTTGTCTAAAACTAAAAGTTGTCTAAAATCTAAAGTTGTTAAAAATCAAGTTAAAATTGAAAGTTGTCAACAACCGCCTAAATTTATAGGAGGACCAAAATGAAAACAAGTCTGCAATCAATTGTAGTCTAAAATTAAAAGTCGTCCAAAATTAAAATGCGTCTAAAATTAAAAGTTGTTTAATATCAAAAGTCGTCTAAAATCAAGTCATAAATTGAAAATTGTCTACAATCAAACTTAAAAAATCGAAACTTAAATAAGTCGTCCAAAATCAAAAATCGAAAGTCGTCTAAAAGTAAATGTCGTCTAAAATCAACAGTCATCTAAAATGCCACATCTGCAATCAATTGTCGTCCAAAATGCAAAAGTTGTCTAAAATTATAAAATTAGAAGTCGTTAAAAATCGAAAGTCGTCTAAAATTTAAAGTCTGAAGTTATAAGTCGTCTAAAATTAAGTCATAAAATTGAAAATTGTCTACAATCAAACGTCATCAAAAATCGAGACTTAAAATAAAAATCATCTAAAATTATAAGACATCTAAAATGACAAGTCAGCAATAAATTGTCGTTTAAAATCAAAAGTCGTCTAAAATCAAAACTCGTATAAAATTGAGAGTTGTATACAATCAAACGTCATCAAAAATCGACATCGTCTAAAATTATAAGACATTTAAAATGAAAACAAGTCTACAATCATGTCTAAATTCAAAAGTCGTCTAAAATTAAAGTTGTCTAAAATCAAAAGCTGTTAAAAATCAAGTTTAAAATCAAGTTAAAATTGAAAGTTGTCCAAAACCGCCTAAATTTATAGGAGGACCAAAATGAAAACAACTCTGCCATCAATTGAAGTCTAAAATTAAAAGTCGTCCAAAATTGAAAGGCGTCTAAACTTAAAAGTTGTTGGATATTAAAAGTCGTCTAAAATCAAGTCATAAAATTGAAAATTGTCTACAATCAAACGTCATCAAAAATCGAGACTTGAAAAAAGATGATCTAAAGTTATAAGACATCTAAAATGACAACAAGTCAGCAATAAATTGTCGTCTAAAATCAAAAGTAGTCTAAAATCAAAAGTCGTCTAAAATAAAAAAAATCGTCTTAAATCAAAACTCGTATAAAATCGAGAGTTGCCTACAATCAAACGCCATAAAAAATCGACATCGTCTAAAATTATAAGACATCTAAAATGAAAACAAGTCTACAATCAATTGTCGTCTAAAATTAAAAGTTGTCTAAAATCAAAAGTTGTTAAAAATCAAGTTTAAAATCAAGTTAAAAATGAAAGTTGTCCACAACCGCCTAAATTTATAAGAGGACCAAAATGAAAACAAGTTTGCAATCAATTGTCGTCTAAAATTAAGTCGTCCAAAATTAAAAGGCGTCTAAAATTAACAGTTATTTAATATTAAAAGTCGTCTAAAATCAAGTCATAAAATTGAAAATTGTCTACAATCAAACGTCAAAAATCAAAACTTAAATAAGTCATTCAAAATCAAAAGTCGTCTATAATCAAATGTGTCAAAGTAGTCTAAAGTAAAAAGCTGTTTAAAACCAAAAAAACGCCTAATGTCGAAAGTCGCTCAAATTCAGATGCCATTTTGAGTCAAAAGCGATCCAAAATCAAAATACGTCTAAATTCAAGAGTCGTCTAAAATCAAAAGCCGTCTAGAATCAAAGGTCATTTGAAGTCAAGTCGTCTTAAATCAAAAATTCTCTGAAACCCAGTAGCCTAGAATCAAATATCGTCTTAAATAATAATAAAAAAAAACGTTTGAAGCCAGAAGCCATCTTAAGTCAGAATATGTGTAAAGTCAAATGTCGTCTCGGAGCAAAAGTCATATAAAATTAACATTCAGTTTGATGTCAAAAGTCATCTACAATAAAATATCGCTTCAAGTAAAAAGAGTTATCAATAATCAAGATGTTTCAAATAGAAAATTTGAAAACCTCCACACAGTGGAGGTTTAAAGAAACTTTAAAGGTTTAAAGAAACTTTAAACCTCCACACAGTGGAGGTTTAAAGTCAAAATAAGTTTTAGAAACAAAGAGGAAAATTTTGAAGAAATTTCAATCAGCTTTCAAGTTTTAACAAGTTTAACTTTAAGTCTAAAGTCAATAATCTAAAGCTAAGGAAAGCACTCTATGAAATGGGCTTATTGTATTTCTATTTTTCCTCTACCCCCAAACTAACATCTACAAATAATTTAATCGGTTTTTTACAGCTTTTTCCTGTTTTTGTACGAAAAATAAATTTAAGCTTTTTTTAGCGTTTCATAGAGTTTCCCTGTCATATTAAAATTGATTTGTTCACTCTTAAAATTTTCTACTCAGTACAACATCAAAAGAATTGATGATTCCTCCCTCGTTGGCCGCACTCCCTAAACAATTTTGCTTCGCCAATCGACCCTTTCAGATTCTTACTCCGAAAATCACAATCACAGTAGGCCGTTGCTGAACCCCTGCAAACAGAGTCAACGCTCCAAGTCCACACACCGTCAACAGCTGATTGCGGTCTTCGGCTTCTGCACCGGCGTCCGATTTGTTTTGTTTGGAAAAGGACAACAAGCTTCTTCTGCGCGTCGTTGCACCCTCGCAGGCAGGAGCGTCGGGGTGTTTGTCCTTGAAATAATTCTGCTCTTCCTCTGTGTAGAACCTGCGTGTGACGAACAACATGCCCACCCACCATCACTCATTCCACCGTTCGGCTAGCTAGTCGAGACAGTTTTTTTCTTGCTCTACGCGGATGCAGCCCATCTGCCACATCTCACGGTAGAAGAACCGACGACCGACCGACCGCGCTATGCAGCGACACGACCTCGGCAAACGGCGCAGAATCCATCATTCCTTCGGTTTCTACGACGGTTAAATGGTGTGACATTCGGAAAATGGTCGGTTTTTTGGTCTCATTCTATGATCGCAGCAAGCGAGCCAAACAGGGTGTGTCATCGGAAATATTTGAAATATTCAAGTGTGCTTATTTACGACAGGAAATTGTTCTTCATTTAGCGCTTCGAAGTCAGTGTTTTTTTCCTTCTAATGAATAATTATCGTCGTTGAATCTCGGTTTGAGTTTTTCAAAGACGCTGTTCGTTTGCTCAAGTTTAAAAAAGTCGTTTACACAAAACATCTTTGCGTCATAATTCAGAACGAGATCAGGTTTGGAAGTGTTTTTCTCTCCGTGTTTGGTTCCCCCTTTCCCTCTTCACACTTGCCTGGACGATACCGCCGCCGGGAGGGTACACGAGTGCACGCATGTTCCGAGGTCGTCCGTCAGACAGACAGTCAGTTCGGTTCCGGCGGTGTGACCCGTCGCAGTGCAGTCGTGTAGCTTCCGTCTAATGACCCTAGTGTGTAAAAAAAAAACCGCCGGTTTCGGTTCGGAAAAGTTCCTAGCGATAATCGAATTCAAGCAGGTTGAAACCCTCCTTTCGTTTGTTGTACTGTTTCTGAACAATCGAGAGATCCTATCCCGGTTGTCCTTGACAAAATCGTGTTCGCATCTTTATTGAGCCGAACACGGGCACCGTGTTTGTTGTGAATTGTGTCGCGCCGCACAGGGTTGCAGTCCGAGAGGACTGTGGAATTCGTTGAGTGTGAGCCAAAAATAGCACTTTGAAGACATTGGCAATTTTTGAACTGGAAGAAGGGAGGTGGGTCACGACACGGAGCATCTTCTTGTTATCGGTTTGGAAAATGGTTTTCATCGGTGAAAATTGTGTCTTGTGAGAAACGCTACAACCGACTTCGGATTAACTTAAACTTTGTTTTTGTCAAACGAGACTTAACTGTTTCGAAATGTGACGAACTGAAATCAAAGTCTGAAGTGAGATGTCGCTTGAAATCCAAGACCGTCTATAATCAAAAGTCGTCAAAGATCAAAAGTTGTCTAAAATTTAAAAAAAATATCTGAAATTAAAAGCCGTCAAATATTAAAAATCGTCTAAAATCAAAAGTCGTCTAATGTCAAATGTCCCAAATCAAGTTATTTGCAATACAATAGCTATCTAAAAATAAAAATCGTTTCAAATCAAAAGTCGTCTAAAATCAAAAGCTGTTTTAAATTAAAAGTCGTCTAAAATCAAAAATTATCTGAAATCAAAGGCCGTAAAATATTGAAAGCCGTCTAAAATCAAAAGCTGTCTAAAATCAAAAGTCTGAAATTAAAAGCCGTCTAAAATCAACAGTTGTTTGCAATACGAAAGCCGTCTAAAATAACGAATCGTCTAAAATCGAATGTAGACTAAAATCAAAAGCCGTCTAAAATCTAAAACTGTCTGAAATCAAGTCATCAGCAATCCAAAACCCGCATAAAATCAAAAAAACGTATAAAATCGAAAACCGTCTCAAGTCGAAAATCCATAACAAAAGTAATCTCAAATCAAAAGTCGTCCAAAAACAAATCATAAATAGTCTAAAATCACATGTCGTCTGAAATCAAAAGTCGTCTGAAATCAAAAGTTGTCTCTAATCAAAAGTTGTCTCTAATCAAAAGCAGTCTAGTATTAAAAGCCGTCTAAAATCAAAAGTAGTCTAAAGTCAATTGTTTAAAATCAAATCAAGAGCTGTTTGCAATACAAAAGCCGTCTAAAATAAAAAAAAAAACGTTTCAAACCAAAAGTCTACAATCACAAGTCGTCTAATTAACAATTAATTAATCTGAAATCGAAGGTAGTCTAAAATCAAAAGTCGTCCACAAACAAATAAAAGATAGTCTAAAATCAAAAGTCGTCTGAAATCAAAAGTCGCCTGAAATCAAAAGTTGGAAATCAATCGGTAAGAAAATGGTTTTCACATGTGAAAATTTTGTCTTCTGAGAAACGCCAATACAGACTTCTAATTAATTTGTCTTTTAAGTTAAACAAGGCATAATTGTTTCGATTTATGAAGATGCCTGAATATAGAAGGCGACCATAATCAAAAGTCATCTAAAATCGAATATCTCAATTAAGTTACCTTAAATCAAAAGTCGTCTAAAATAAAAAATCATTTTAAATTTAAAGTAGTCTATAATCAAAAATCTGAAATCAGAAGTCGTCTAAAATTAAAAGTCGCTTAAAATCAAAAGGTGTCTAAAATCAAAAGCCGTCTAATATCAAAAGTCGTTTAAAATAATAAATCTGAAATCAAAGGCCATCGAATAATAAAAGCCGTCCAAAATCAAAGTCATTTGCCGAACAAAAGCCGTCTAAACAAATAATCGTTTCAAAAATTATCTAAAATCAAATGCCGTCAAATCTAATGTCTTAATTCGAAAGTCATTAGAAATACAAAAACCGTTTAAAAAAATCGTTTCAAATCAAAAGTCGTCAATCAAAAATCAAAAGTAATCTAAAATCAAAAGCCGTCTACAATCAAAAATCGTCTTAAAGCTATCTAAAATCAAAATATAACTAAAATTAATTACCGGAAAATATTAAGTCGTCTAAAATCAACAGTCTAATCTCAAATGTCTAAAATCAAAAGTCATTCACAATACAAAAGCCGTCTAAAAACAAAAATCGTTTCAAAACAAAAGTCGTCTACAATCAAAAGTCAAAAGTCGTCTGAAATCAAAAGTAATCTAAAATCCAAAGTCGTCTAAAATTAAAAGTAGTTGAAAATCAAAAGTCGTATAGAATTGAAAGTTGTCTAAAATCGAAAATCCATAGCGAAAGTAGTCGCATATCAAAAGTCGTCTTAAATCGAAAGTCATCTAATAGCAAAAGCCATTTGAAATCAGAAATCGTCTTCGTTCAAGTTGATGCCAAAAGCAGTCTAGAGTTTAAAAAAAAGCCAAAAATCAAGTCTTCCAAAATCAAAAGACTTGAAATCTAAAGCCTTTTGACGTCAAAATTCGTTTAGAATATGAAAACAAAAGTCGTCTGTAATCAAAAGTTATTTAAAATCAAATATTTGAAGTCAAAATTCATTCTGAATCGGAAGTCTAAAATCAATAGCCCCCTAAAATCAGAAATTTTCTAACCCGTTTGAAGTCGAAAGACGTCTATAATCAAGAGTCTTCTAAAATCACAAGTCTAGAATTGTTTGGAAATTTTCCAAAATCGTTTCTACAATTTCTTAATACATAAATCTCCCTCTGCATTCTTTTGAAATTATCTCAAAGCTATCCCAAAACATTATTTTCGCTGACTGTCATTTCGCCGAAAGTACCATCCCGGCTGATGGTCCATTCCGTCGAAAACATCATTTCGTCAAATGTATCAATTTAAAGGAACGACGGAATTCGATTTGAATGCAACGTTTTCCGATGAAATGACATACTTTCATTGAAATGGATTTCTACGAAACGGCTTTCGATGAAACGTTCTCCGTTGAAATAGATTTAAGAAAATTATATGCTGCAATGGAAATGGATTTCTGCGAAACGGCTTTCGATGGAATGGTTTGCGACGAAATAATTTTCAACAAAACGGCTTTTGACGATATGAATTTCCAAGAACCGGCTATCAGCGGAAAAGATTCGGAAGGAACGGATTCCGGTGAAATGGATTTCTTCAGGACGGTGTTTTCTGTTTTGAAATTAATTTTTATTAGAAGATAAAGAAAAGGATGAGTGCTAATGATGTTTTCTCACCAAAAATATTATTTTTTTAAACTGAGTCGATATTTTCTCAAAACAACGTTTATTTTATGCAATTATTTTCATAACTGTCTCAATATTATTCCACAATTGTTTCGAATTTTTCTCAAAGTTGTTCTAAAGCATCACAAAATTGTTTCATAAGAATTTTTCAGAATCACTCGAAAAATGTCTCGAATTTCGCCACAAAATTGCTTGAATTTCTTCAAAATTGTCTCAATGGTGTATCGAAATTGGTTTTCAAATTATCAAAATTGTTTTTGAAAAATCCCCAAAAATCCACATTTTATCCAAATTGGTCGAAAATTGTATTGAATTTGTTCCAACACTGTCTGAATTGCTGTGAAATTTCTCAAAAATGTATCGAATTACCTTAAACTTGTTTTGTAACAATTGTTCGAAACTTGTTTCAAAATTTGCGAAAATCGTTTCATCAATTTCTACTCAAATCTACCTCTGTATTCCTTTAAAATTATTTCGAAGCTATCTGAAAACAATTTTTTTTTTGCTGACAGTCATTTCTCCAAAAGTGCCTTTTCGTCTGAAGATCCATTTCGCCGAAAGGGTAATTTCACCGAACGTATCGATTCGAAGTATTGGATTTTGATTCATCGATGTTTGGTGAGCCGGTTTAAAAAAAATGACTCATTGAAATGGATTTCTACGCAACGGCTTTTGATGAAACTGAGTTTTTGGGGAAATGGATTTCATTCAAACGGCTTTTGGTGAAACAAATTCCGCCGAACTGGCATTCGGTGAAAGAAATTGGGAAGAAACTTTCAGTATCTCACACTCAACTGATCTCTCCTCGCTACTACAACCCTGCTGTTGCAAAACCGTTTCCCAGGATTGTTGTGCCATTGCCGATTTCGTCTAGTGTGTCCCGCAGTGCACCCGAAACAACCGCGCCAACGATGGGATCCATCGTTTCCTCGCTGATGCTCATCTGCTGCAGTAAAATTCTGCAACGCGTCCGGTGCAACCACTGCGGTAATCCACCACTGGATCGTCCTCGTCATCGTCCTCAGTCACAGCCACCGCAGCCGATTGTGGAGCAGCCACTGCCGCTGACGATCCATCGAAATTGTATTGATAATGTAAAATGATGTGATAATGAAGTGATAATTGCGTGTCGTGCGAATCACACAAATACCTCTATTCATCGAAACGCGACGGCATTTTTTCTTCTTTCTCTTCTTCAGTGTGCTTCCTGGGTGTTTCCCTCTTTTGTCGATAGATTACAATACTAGCAGTAGTAGAAGTAGTCATAATAGGAATTAAGAGGCAACAAAAACAAACGATAATGTTGCGATGCGTGTAAATAAGCTTGCGAGCCGTCAAACGAAGAAAAACGCCTCATATTTGAACTCATCAAAGCAGGCGACGAGGGTTGCTACGATGGTTCGCGTCGAAAAAAGAAGTGAGGAGATGTCAAAACAACAAACGAGTGCTTTGTTGTTTTGGTTGTACAGTGAGAATAAAACACAGTAAAACGCCAACGATTGGCTCGAATTTAATTGAAATGGACTTTGTGGAATGTGCTAAGTGTAATCCGCAGTGGTTAGAATTATAAAGACAATTTGTTTTGTTTTCAATCGTGATACATTGCTTTTACGTGTATTTTTTTTTTAGTTGTTCAGTGTAATGGAGTCCATCCACCAATCACGAACCCTTGAACATAGCAGAAACTTATAACATACTCCTGTTAGTTTGAAATAATAAGTTAAAACAGTGCTAATTGAAGAAAATGTGCCATTATTTAGGACCGTCGTAAGTTATTAACTAGGCCAACGCGAGACGAGTAATTAGAAATGTTAATTGCGAATCGTGTGCCGCAACGTGCAGTTAGTTGACGTCATATTTTTTCACTAGAAAAATTCACTTTTTTTTATGGGAATTTACTTCATACAGTAATCGTTTTGTTGTTTAAGATTGTAGCTAAAATAAATTTGTTTCGATCAAGAAATTAAGATCAAAATAGTTCTAGTGATCAATCATTACTGAAAACAAACGAGAGGATGGTTAATGTCAAAAACCTAACCGGGCAAACTGACAGTAATGGACAATTTTCAATCCTATGGCAACAGCCACTGCTGTAGAACACAGAAGCGGTTTACTTCGCTTTTCGTAGAGCGGAATCGAAACGAATTATTTCCACGAAGATCCATCTAGCGATAACGAAGAATATTGTTTCTGTATTTTTCTATATTGGCAATGAAATTTGAAACCGGTTGAAACCAGTAATCTACATGTTTGAACACCATCTATTTGCAATAGATAGATTTATTGGGCGTGGTTAGAGCGAAAAAATAATGTAAAATTTTATAAGAGAATATTAGACACAGATTATAGTGTCAACATAATTAGCCTTGAAAAGGGCTAATAAAAAATAAATGTAAATGTAGTTTTTCATCAAATACGATGGAATAAAATATATAAATAGTTGAAAGCTGTAAAATAAGTGATTCTGATAAGGGCTGCTTTTGACATTTCTTATGTGAGAATTAATTTTGTTTTTACAATTCAATTTATTTTCAGTAATTAGAATAAATTGTTTTAATACCATGTTTATTACGTAAACATGTTTTAAATAGTGAAAAAATAGGTCCAAACACGAAACTGTTCGATCGGGAATGAAAAACAATTTTTCATTCATTTCAACGCCTTTAGATTCACCAACAATAATTGTTTCTGAATTTTTACTATTCGCTCTAGCATAACATCAAACAAAGACCGCTAAATATTTGAAAAAAGCTTTTCAGAGCATTTTTTGCAAATTTTACTAATTTTTTTATCTAATGTTGGACCGAAAAACATTCCCTTTTAGAAGCTTTCAGTTTTCCACGACCAATTTTCTGAAAATATTTCCAATCGAATTTTGCAGTTTAGCATTAAACATTTAAATAAACGGCTTTTTCATTAATTTTTTATACTCCATCAAGAGAAAAAAACATTTCTCCTTAAACTAGCAAATAAGCATAGAATAGTGTACTTTTAGGGACAGCAAATTCGATATATTTGATCCCATCTACGAGTGAGTATGCGTCGATTTTGTGCCCCAAAATTGTGTTCGAAAATCATTCCAGTAGCATTTATTAGTCAAATTGTTTTCAATCCAATCTATGAAAAGACACTATTCCACGTTTGCTAGCTTCAGCTTATGATAATCCATTACCGAAAACACATCGATTGCGCATGCCTCCATCTACATCAATATAATGGAACTACACCCGGTATTATTAAATTCGCATTAGTCAGTAGCGAATATTAGGCTCCGTTCTTCAAGCCTAAACGCAGAAAAAAACTAGTTCTTCTGTGAGTAAATCTGCTGTTGGAATTTCGGAGTGTAAGTTTCGCTTCAAACAAGAGCGACTGCGTCATCTAGTTGCTGGTCGTTTGCATTGAAGAGAAAAAAAAAAGGACAACGATGGGGAACATTATATAAAATCACCCTTTCTAATGGCTCTAAATGTTATCTAAAGAGCTATTAAGATTACTTTTTTTGCGAATCAAAGGTAAAAATCATCAATTCAGTGCAAATCTAGAATAATTAAATTACCTTAGTACTATTTTCGCATTTTGCGAAATTCGTACCAAACGAGCGCAAAAAAAGCTAGCACTTGGCTGCTTTGCGTTCTAGAAAAATGTTCGAAAAATGTTTCATATAGCAGAGAATTCCACATTTTGGACCTTCTGAAAGCCAGAAATGCATCCTGCTCGGTATTTCGATAGTTTCTTTCACTCAAATATTGACAACTTATTTAGACAACTGTCTTAAATTGCCACCCTAATTCTTAGAATACAAACGAAATTTTCCGAAACCATTCGGTGCTTTTCAGAAATACAAAATACAGTCAAATGGTATCAAATCAGACAAAGTCCTACGTTAATCTCGCGGCTACGTCTCTGACATAACTTATTCCAAGTTTTTTTTAGATTCTGTGAAACTCCTGATTATTTAGGTTGTTTTAAAAAATTGAACTAAATAAACTGATTCCCGGTTATGTCGAATTTTCCTTCAAATTCTCAGACAGGAAAAAATATTCCTGAACAAGAACAACTGTCCGCAGTGCGATGCTGACCTCGGCGAACGGGGTAAAATAACGTCGGTTTATATATTTGCGTCATTGCTCATGTGCACCACTAGGGTGGGGCTACTGCTAAAATATAATGAAATAAATTAAGCATACTCGTAAATAAGAATCCACTCTATGTCATTGCCTCTATGGTCTTTTGCATGATAAACTGTTGAGAATAATTTGACTAATAAATACTACTGGAATGATTTTCGAACAGAATTTTGGGGCACATATCGACGCATACTCGTAGATGCAGATCAAAAATATCGAATTTGCTGTCCCTGAAAGTACACTATTTTATACTTATTTGCTAGTTTAAGGAGAAATGTTTTTTTTCTTTGATGAAGTATAAAAAAAAAGCAGTTTATTTAAAAGTTTAATGCAAAACGGCAACATTCGATTGGAGATATTTTCAGAAAATTGGTCGTGGAAAACTGAAAGCTTCTAAAAGGGAATGTTTTTCGGTCCAACATTAGATTAAAAAAAATTAGTAAAATTTGCAAGAAATGCTCTGAAAAGGACAACTTTTTTCAAATATTAAGTCGTCTTTGTTCGCAAACCGAAAGTTCAACGAATATTAAAAATTCAGAAACAATTATTGGTGGAGAATCTAAAAGAGCTGATGATTGGATCGCTTTTTGAAAAGTTGTTTTTTATTCCCGATCGAACATCATTTAGTCTTGGTTTACTACTTTTGACACGAGAAAAATTAGAAACAATTCTTGCTGGACGATTTAATGGCTTCCAGGTCGAACATTGTTTCCGATCGACTAGTTTTGATCGGTGAAAATTAAGAAAAAGAAAATAATGGTTCTGAAAAGGACCGCTTGTTGGAATATTTTTTGATTAAACATGTTTCCAATGTTGATTTGCTAGTTTCGATAGAAGATTTAGAATAAAGTTTAACACCAGTCGAAAGAGAAAACTTTTCTCTATTGTTTACTATTATGACTTACTCCCAGCGATTATGGGCAGTTATCACAAAAAAGTGGTTTTGAAAAGGGCCGTTTGTGGGACGAACATTATTTTAATATTGATTCGCTAGTTGCAAATGAAGAAATTTTTAGTAACAATTCCAGGTGGAAATCGGAATGGTTCTGAAAAGGACTACTTATTGGAATATTTTTCAGTCGTATCAGTTCAATGTAGTCTTGCTAGTTGCGATAGTAGGTTTAGGAAAAAAAGCTTTTCGGAATCATAGGTCTCGAAAGAAACATTATTTTGGTGTGAATTTGTTAGTTTTGATAGCAGAAAGCTCAGAAACAATCATTGTGTAAAATTTAAGGTTCCTGAAAAGGATTGTTTTGTTCTGCTAGTTTCGATAGGAGACTTATTCTTGGTGATGAATTAGAAGGTCCTGAAAAGTGCCGTTTATTGGAATGTACTTCGATACAATTCTCGCTGAAAAGCTAAATCTTATCGAAAACCATACTCAAACATTATTTTAATGATTTGTTTCGACTACATAAGCAGCAAAAGAGACAAAAACAAATTCACAAATCATCGCACAAAACGGAAAGTGAAAATAGATTTGCGATGCGAAGTGGTTGCCATAGAGATATGACTATAAACGAACGGCGTAGCTAAAATCAGACAGACCCTTCAAGGCTGTCTTGAAAGGATTATCAAATGATCAAAGTATTGATGAAATTAAAAATGAAATAAAAGAATTGCTTGGTTTTGCCCCTTCCCAAGTAATACTTATGAAAAAAAGAGCGAATGGTACTTCTAAACCACGCTCTGGAATTTCCCATGAACTTTACCTAATACACTTCAATCGAAGTGATGTAAACAATTTGAAAACTTTAGAAAAAGTACGTTTCATTTCCCACATTAAAATTCATTGGGAACATTATAAACGGCATAATCGTATTGCAAACTTAACGCAATGTCGTCGTTGCCAAGGCTTCGGCCATGGAACCAAAAATTGTCATATGGATATACGGTGTTTGAATTGTGGTAAATCGCATTCGAAAGACGTTTGTCCAATGAATGAAACCACTGATAAATTTTCATGTTCAAATTGCAATGGAAATCATAAATCCAATTATTTGAAATGTCCTGTCAGGGAAAAAATTTTAAACGCTCGTTCGCTTAGACAACAAGTCAAATCAACGACCTTAAATTTACAGAACATACCTGAAAATTCTTCTAAGGCACCTGCCAATTCGTCTTCTAACGAAAACAATTTATTGACAGGTAGATCGACCTCGTCATCATCTTCTTCTAATGTCAGTTATGCTGGTATATTAGGTAGAAATCTATCTCCTATTTCTTCTAATGTAAATAATCAAAACACAGGACCGCCTTGCAGTTCTTCTTCTAACGAAAACAATTTATTAATAGGTAGACCGGCCAAATCATCTTCTTCTAATGGCAGTCTACCTACAAATATTCCTTCAATGCCATTCGCTTCTTTAAATGAAGTCGATTTAGGCGATATAACTGAAAATAAAATGATCTACCTACAAGATCAACTTTTTCAAATGATCATCCAAATGAATTCGACTTCATCACTTTTTGAAGCATTTCAAATCGGATGGAAATTTGCAAATAATATTATAATGAATTTAAAATTTAACAGTGATGTTAAATAATTATTTGAATATTTTAAATTGGAATGCTCGATCTTTGAAATCGAGTGAAGATGAATTTTATAATTTTCTCAAAGTTCACAAAATTCATATTGCCATTGTGACAGAAACTTTTCTTAAACCAAATGTAAAATTGAAAAGTAATCCACATTATGTGGTTCATCGATTTGACAGGTTTACTGGAATTGGTGGTGGAGTTGCCATTTTTGTCCAACGGCAAATTAAACATCGAATTTTACCTTCTTTCAATACTAAAGTTATTGAAAGCTTGGGAATCGAAGTTGAAACCATTCATGGAATTTATTTCATCGCTGGAGCATATTTGCCATTCCAATGCACCGGCGAACAATTAAATTTCTTTAAAGGCGATTTGCAAAAACTTACAAGATATCGATCGAAATTTTTCGTAATAGGGGACTTAAATGCTAAGCATGTCCAGTGGAATTGTAGGCAAAATAACAGTAATGGTAAAATACTTCATAATCAACTCTCAGCTGGTTACTTTACAGTTCTTCATCCCAGTAATCCTACTTGTTTCTCTTCCGTGAAAAACCCGTCTACAATTGATCTGGTTCTAACAGATCAAAGTCACATTTGTAGTGAACCGATTACTCATGCTGATTTTGACTCAGATCATCTTCCTGTAACATTCAGACTTTCCAACGAAGCTATAATTAATCCAATTAGTTCTATTTTCAACTATCATAGAGCTAATTGGTTGGATTACAGATCTCACATTGAAAATCATGTGGATCATGAAACTATTTTAGAAAATTCTGCGGACATCGACACAGCAATTGATAATTTGAATCATTATATTATCGAAGCTAGAAATCTTTCAGTTCCCAAAGCTCAAACTAAATTAAATTCTCCTATCATCGATGACAATCTTCAACTGCTCATTCGGTTGAAGAATGTTCGTCGACGACAATATCAACGTTCTCGTGATCCTGCTATGAAAAACATAGTTAAGGATTTACAAAAAGAAATTAAACATAGATTTACTCTTTTGCGAAATGAAAATTTCGCTAAAGAAGTTGAACAAATTAAACCATATTCTAAACCTTTCTGGAAACTTTCTAAGGTTCTTAAGAAACCTCAGAAACCAATTCCTGCTCTCAAGGAAGGAAATCAAATACTTCTTACAAATGGTGAAAAAGCTCAAAAGCTAGCTCAGCAGTTCGAGAGTGTCCACAATTTTAATTTAAACGTTGTGAGTCCTATTGAAAATGAAGTCTCACTGAAGTATGATCATATTTCAACCCAAGTGTTATCACACGATGACATTATTGAGACGAATTTTGATGAAATTAAATCAATTATTAGGAAACTCAAAAACATGAAGGCTCCTGGTAATGATGGAATTTTTAATATTCTTATTAAAAATCTTCCCGATGTTGCCTTGAGACTCCTGGTTAAAATTTTCAACAAGTGTTTTTCATTAGCTTACTTCCCAAAAAGATGGAAAAACGCTAAAGTAATTCCTATCCTAAAACCTGATAAAAACCCAGCAGAAACATCAAGTTATCGCCCAATTAGCTTACTTTCTTCTATCAGTAAACTTTTTGAAAAAATTATCTTGTTAAGAATGATGACTCATATAAATGAGAATTCAATTTTTTTACCAGAGCAGTTTGGATTTCGTCATGAACATTCAACTACTCATCAACTTGTCAGAGTAACGAACATGATAAAATCAAATAAATCTTCTGGGTTATCCACTGGAGTTGCTCTTCTAGACATAGAAAAAGCATTCGACAGTGTTTGGCACAAAGGTTTAATAGCAAAAATGTCTGATTTCCAGTTTCCTATTTATTTGATCAAAATGATTCAAAATTATTTAACTGATCGTACTCTTCAGGTTAGCTATCAGAATTGTAAATCTGAATTGCTACCCGTACGAGCCGGTGTTCCGCAGGGTTCGAGTGTAGCTCCAATCTTGTATAATATTTTCACTTCTGATCTTCCAAATCTACCCGTTGGTTGTCAGAAATCGCTATTCTGTGACGACACAAGTCTGTTAGCCACAGGTAGAAATCTAAGAGTGATCTGCAGTCGCCTACAAAGAAGTTTAAATATTTTCAGTGATTATCTGTCAAAATGGAAAATTAAACCAAATGCAGCAAAAACGCAATTAATTATCTTTCCTCACAAGCCAAGAGCTTCTTTTCTTAAACCAAACAATAATCACATTCTCAAATTGAATGGCTTGGAATTGACATGGTCTGATCAAGCTAAATACTTAGGTTTAACGTATGACAAAAAACTCACTTTCAAGGATCACATTGAAGGAATCCAGGCAAAGTGTAATAAATATATTAAATGTTTATATCCTCTTATAAACAGAAATTCTAAGCTCTGTCTAAAAAACAAATTGTTAATTTATAAACAAATTTTCAGACCAGCCATGCTTTATGCGGTACCAATTTGGTCAAGCTGTTGTTCCACCAGGAAGAAAACGCTTCAAAGGATTCAGAATAAAATTCTGAAAATGATTCTGAAGCGTCCTCCCTGGTTTAGTACAAATGAGTTACACAGACTCACAAATATAGAACCATTAGATGTAATGTCACATAATATTATAAGCAAATTCCGACAAAAATCGATGCAATCTTCAATTGAATCGATTCGCTCTCTGTATTAGTTAGTAAGTTAGTATATAAGTTCCTTTTCCCCATTACACAATACAAGTAGGTTTAGAATTTTCCCTACACAAAAATCTCAGAATTGCGAAAGCAAATGATGTCTTCATGGTAATAACCAAATCATATATATATATATATATATATATATATATATATATATATATATATATATATATATATATATATATATATATATATATATATATATATATATATATATATATATATAACAGGGCTGAAAAGTCACCACTTGTGGCTGAACACCCAATTTAAATCTTAATAATTTAATTTTAACTCATATTCCAATAAATAGTTATTAAAAAAAAAAAAAAAAAAAAAAAAAAAAAAAACGAACGGCGTAGCGCCCGAGCACAGCCGAAGCATGCTCGGTTTTTCTGTTCGATTAGACTTTTTCTTCGTGTTTTTCATATGCATGGTTGTTCAATTGGCGAAAAACGATTTCCCCGCATAGGAGCTATCTACGGATTCGAGTTCCGTTTCTTAGGTAGCTTTTTCGCAATTTTCATTACATAGTTGAATTCGTATGTCATTTTTCCAGTCTGTTTTCCTCGTTATACACTGATCAAATTTTTATTATTTAAATGTTGATTTTGGTATAAGAAAATTTTAATAAGAATTCTTGGTGGAGAATAAAAAGGCCCTGAAAAGGGCAGCTTATTCGAACGTTTCTCGATTAAACAATATTTTGCAGTTGATTTTCTACCTTCGATAGGAACGGTCGAGCATTGTTTCAAGCGAAACGTAAAGAAAAATATTTTCAACGCTAATTTGCAAGTTTCGTTAGGATAAAGTTATAAAAGGGGTGTGGAGTTGGGAATCGATCCCAGGTAGGCTACGTTAAAGGTGTTAGTCTGACTCAAATGACACTAGTTCTTTTAAGACTAATAAACAAATTTGAAAACTACGTTGCATGAAAATCTGATTTAAAACCGACCCAATTCTCGGTCCGTTGGCTATAAAACTTGTTTCTATTCTGGCGTGGTTTTCGGTTTTTGATAGCGGCTAGAAATTTTGGAACATAACCGACCAACAAAACACTATCTGCACATCTCAATCTTGGTCCAAACCATTGGTCGAGAAAGGTTCGAGATAAACGCGTCCCGCCGGTCAGAACAGAACAGACGTCGACATATTCGTTGAACTTTCGGTTTTCGGTTTGCGCTAGAAAT
Source organism: Malaya genurostris (assembly GCF_030247185.1). Classification (NCBI taxonomy): domain Eukaryota; kingdom Metazoa; phylum Arthropoda; class Insecta; order Diptera; family Culicidae; genus Malaya; species Malaya genurostris. Next base: position 5,923,705 of record NC_080570.1, on the reverse strand, counting down.
AAGCGGAATGTAATGGAAAATGACCCCGACAAAAAAAAAGATTCCTCTCTATTAGACCACCAAAGCAAAGCGCCGCCAGATGCGAGGCCATTGCCATTGCCCATTCGATGGTTGCTATGGCAAAAATTGGCTCCAGGCGGCCTACTCTGATGGGTGTTGGTTTCGTGTTTCGGAACTAGCGAAACGGAGACGGAATACGTAAATTTTTATAATAAAATAAAATCATAAGTTGCGGTGGTAACTTTTTCGAATGGTAATCACGCAGGAATGAGTCAAGACATACACGTTTTTTGCCTACACGTACGTGAGCTGTATTTCAGCGGACATTTCAACATTATTTATGAGGGTCCAAAATAAAGCATACACAAGCGGTTGGGAAAAGAAAGACATTTGTCTAAATTTGACTTTTGTCTTGTCCTAATATCGAAGGCCCCAAACAAGTGAAACTGTGAGTTTATGACTTGTTGCTTGGGTTATTCGACAAACCAAACAAATGCTAAATGACATATCAGTTTAATCGAAACTGTCAAGCATTGACGAGTCGAAAACGAAACGTAAAGGCAAACCTGTATATGATCACAAGAAATTAACGTTTCGGCAGCTTAGTTAGGAACTTCTCCAGGGATGGACTCCGGTTATTATTTTTTTAAATCGCCTTTTTTCGTTTAATTAGTAGCCCCGTTAAGCATGTGCAAAGAAAGGACAAAAAAACTGTGACAGTGACGTGCCTTCAGGAAACGTATCCAAACTCCAATGACGGATCAATCAGACTGAAACGAGTGAAAATAACGGTAAACATTAGAAAAAAACAAATGTTGCAAGTGCCAAACAGTTCGTAATCGCAAAACACCAATAGAACAGTTAAGTTTAGATTAAGCCTTTTTTGGTTCGTTTGTCACAGCCAAACCGGATAAGGACAGTACAGCTATTCATACTAGTGGCGTAATGTATGATGATCACTACGACGAGGCCCGCGATCCGAATGCCCCGCGCTGCTCAATAACGACGTTTCTTCATCGGGTTGCTTTCACCGTGCTTCATGCGTCGTTTTTCCTAGAGAATGTATGTGTAATAGCTTCGCTTTGCTTTGCTGTGCCTGGCCTGCTTGGATTTGATTTTGTTCTGATGCTGGTGCTTTTGATTTGTAAAGTTTGACATTTGATTTTTTAGTTAGAGCCTTAGGGGGAACTTTTTTTACTCAAGTCAAGTCAAGAGTCCATTCCGAATGTTGTCGTTGCTAAAAATTTCGAATTTTATTTACAAAATTTACAGTAGTCACAGAATTTACACAGAATTTGCACAGAATTCACACAGAATTTACACAGAATTTACACATAATTACACAGAATTTACACAGAACTTACACAGAATTTACTCAGCATTTACGCTGAATTTACACAGAATTTACACAAAACACACTGAATTTACACAGAATTTACACATAACTTACACAAAATTTACACGGATTTTACACAGAATTTACACAATATTTACACAGAATTTACACAGAATTTACTCAGCATTTGCACAGAATTTTCACAGAATTTACACATAAATTACATAAAATTTGCACATAATTTACACAGAATTTACACAGTATTTACACAGAATTTACACCAAATTTTCAAAGAATTTACACAGAATTTACACCACAGCATTTACACAGAATTTACACAGAATTTACACATAATTACACAGAATTTACACAGAACTTACACATAATTTACTCAGCATTTACACTGAATTTACACAGAATTTACACAAAACACACTGAATTTACACAGAATTTACACATAACTTACACAAAATTTACACGGATTTTACACAGAATTTACACAGTATTTACACAGAATTTACACAGAATTTACTCAGCATTTGCACAGAATTTTCACTGAATTTACACATAAATTACATAAAATTTGCACATAATTTACACAGAATTTACACAGTATTTACACAGAATTTACACAGAATTTACACACAATTTACACAGAATTTGTACAAAGTTTACACAGAATTTACACAGAATTCACACAGAATTTACACAAAATTTATACAGAATTTGCACAGAATTTATACAGAATTTGCACAGAATTTACACAGCGTTTTCACTAAATTTACACAGCATTTTCACAATGTTTACACAGAATTTACACAGAATTTACACAGCATTTACACAGAATTTACACAGCATTTACACAGAATTTACACAGCATTTACACAGAATTTACACAGCATTTTCACTGAATTTACACAGAATTTACATAGAATTTGCACAAACTTTACACAGAATTTACACAGCATTTTCACTGGATTTACACAGAATTCACAGAGAATTTGTACAAAGTTTACACAGAATTTACACAGAATTCACACAGAATTTACACAAAATTTATACAGAATTTGCACAGAATTTATACAAAATTTGCACAGAATTCACACAGCGTTTTCACTAAATTTACACAGCATTTTCAGAATGTTTACACAGAATTTACACAGAATTTACACAGAATTTACACAGCATTTACACAGAATTTACACAGCATTTACACAGAATTTACACAGCATTTTCACTGAATTTACATAGAATTTGCACAAACTTTACACAGAATTTACACAGAATTCACACCACAGAATTTACACAGCATTTTCGCAGAATTTACACAGAATTTACACAGAATTTACACAGAATTTACACAGAATTTACACAGAATTTACGCAGAATTTACACAGAATTTACACTAAATTTACACTGAATTTACACTTAATTTACACTGGATTTACACTGAATTTACGCTGAATTCACACAGAATTTACACAGAACTAGTACAGAATTTTTACAGAATTTTCACGGAATTTACACAGAATTTATACAGAATTTTTACAGAATTTACACTGAATTTACATTGAATTTTCACAGAATTTTCACAGAATTTTCACAGAATTTTCACAGAATTTTCACAGAATTTTCACAGAATTTTCACAGAATTTTCACAGAATTTACACTGAATTTACACAGAATTTGCACAGAATTTACAGAGTTTACACTATAGAATTTACTATAAAATTCACTTCGGAATTTAATGAAGAATTTACCTTAAAATTAACATGAAAATTAACCATAAATTTTATTTCAAAAAAAAAATTTTCTAAAAATTTTGCCATAAAATTTTCCAAAAATTTTGTCATTAAATTTTACTATAAAATTTGCCACTTTTCACGCAACCTAACTCGGTTCGATTGCCTGCCCTCGTTTGATGGTGTAGATTTTTCCCCGCTAGAACCTCTATAATAAAGACAAAAAAAAAGAAAATTCGAACAAGCTGCCCTGAATCTTAGCAGTCCGTTAAAACAGACAATTCAAATTCATTCCGAAATCTGTGATTCACACTCTGCCCCTTCTGTATGTTGAACCTATTTGTCGAAGGTCACTGAGATGGTAAAATTCTTTCCTTCACCGAAAGCACGTTTCATGCACGTTAATTCCATCTAGTTGATTATAGTGAATTTTATTCTACTCAAAGTTAAATACTACGCAAATGTTCCGCTCATCTGTAATTTGGCACCGAAATTTCACGGAGCAAAGAACGATTTTCAGAATCGCATGATTTATTGCGTTTTTATTTTGAATGCAGCACTTTTCGCGCACGTTTTCTTCGGCACTCATTTCTTCTTTTGCATATCTCCATCCGGACTCCTGCGCTGCAATTTGTCGGCACTTTTCATGTGTTTCTCCAAAGTTTCAACAGCCGATTCAAAAGTTGCCGATATTTTTTTTGTGTGCATTTCTTTCTTTTAGGGGTTGGCAAAATCGGCCACATAATTGTAGTTCTGTTCTCCTCCCTTCAAGCGATGCATTATTATTCTTCATTCGGATGAAAGTTGGTTTATTAACTCGTTAGGTTAAGTAGGTTGGGAATTGAAGAGGGGAAAGATTTTCCGTTTTCGGAACTGTACTTTTTTTTTGTTTTATGTTGGTGACGTCAAGTTTGTGCGTGTTCACCAAATATATATTTTTTGGGTTAATTTTTAACAACCCAATATCTTCAGTGTCTCTTTTTTACGATATTCATCCTCTGAAATATGAAGCTTCCAGGTAACAACAATTCTGCACGCACATTTCACATGTGCATCGGACTTCCTCCGGTCAGTTTCTCCGTACTTACGTGGCCCGCCATTGGTGTAAATATTATATTGTTTACTCGATCGAGCCTCACCTTTTTTTCTCGGCCTTCGGTGTTTTTACTCGTTAGTTTTGCGTTTGGCCGGCAATGGCTAATTTTATGACCAATAAAATTTAGTGTCTTGTACACAAGCGTGTGTTTGTTTTCTTTTTCTTTCAATTTTTATCTCTGCTCCGTTGTTGTAGTTGGAGAACGCAATGTGGTGTGTCGTTGCAGTTGCTATATTTATGTGCGTCGTTTTTTTTTCTTCGTTCGTTTCGCTTGTGCGCTATCAAATTCATTTCTTCTCGGTTTTCGTATTTTTAGTAATAGTTTTTTTTTATTTTGCCCCTGAGTAGTGTGTAATTTTCATTCTAAACGGGTCGTTTCTTCTCTTGTTACAGAAAAACCAGCATGAAGATGAACAGCAACAGATCATCAACAAATATAATTCGGTAAGTTATCGATGGATAGCATTAGCATTAGCATTAGAGACCGCCCGTGTGTTGCTACTCCGTTATTGATCTGGACCAATTGAGATTGCAAAATGATTTTTTGAAGTAACATGTTTGGGAATAACACATTGTTTCACACTGTGCAAACTGTATTGAACCATGCATGCTGATCAATACCGACGAATTCGGTAAGTTATTGATGGATAGAATAAAAACTAGTAAAAGTTACTGAAATTCATAGGTGAAATCCCTGTGCTCTATTTTGACACTAGAAACCACTCAAACATAACAATGCGTATTACGCAAACATCTGGCACTAATTGGTAATAAAACCCTGAACTGGAACATTACCAGTTTGTTATGTTTCAACAAGTGTTCCACTGAAAGTTCTTTTCAGAATCGACCAATTCACTGAATTCAAGTTATCATATATTATTTTCAAGCATTTTGTTCCGTGTTTCAAATATTAATCGACTTTAGATTTCGAATCCAATTTTTTCGTCTAATTTTCAATTCAAAATCCGGCTTTGAATGCGGAATTCAAATTCAAGATGAATCACAAGTCATATCTGATTTTTTTCTATGGAACAGCCGTTTGAAATTCCTTCTGAACAGGCAATCCTCCTAATAAGATTCAGATGATAAACATGGCAGTTCTTTCAAAATTATGCCAGTCCTCAAAATTGGTCAATAATGAACTAATGCAATAATTGGGCCACGTTTCCACTCGTTCGCATTTAATGTTCTTCTTACAATCTCAAGAAATCAGACATTGTTGAAAAAATGCAGAAGCGAAACGACTAAACCTCTGTGAAGAAGGAAGGAGAAGGAGCTCTTCGCTTACCTTCCCCCTGAAATCCTTTCCGAAGATAAATGTATAGTATATTTTCAACAAAATAATATATATTCGCAATTTTATTTCTTGTAAAATGGCTCTCAGCAAAAATGTTTTTTGGAAAATCGACTTGCGATGATGGTGTTCGATAAAACGACTCTCGCTGAATTGATCCTGAAAAGGCGTTCGGTGAAACGGCATTAGGCGAGATATTTTTTTGTGAAATGGTTTTCAAAGAATCAGATTTCACTGACGTTCGACGGTACGTCTGTTGGTAAATTGCATTCGGCGAAATGGTATTCGGCGTGTTGAATTTTGTTGAAATAGCTTCCGAGTAAATGTCTCAGAGAAAAAGTTTTCAGTAAAGCAGCTTTTAGAAAAACGATTTTCCGCTGCTTTGGCTATAGAAATGGCCTCTGACGAATCAGCTTTCGGTGAGATAAGGCTTACTCTAGTCGAAATGGCTATCTATGAAAGGATATTTAGTTGGCTTTCGTGGAAATTACATTCGACCAAATGGTGGTCGGTAAAATAGTGTTCTGCGAAACGGCTTACGGTGAAACAGTTTTCGACGAAATGATATTTGATTTATTGATCTGTTGGCAAAATAGGCACAATTCGATGAGATTGAATCTGTTCAAACAGTTGACGATTAAATGGCTTTCAGAGAAATGGATAGAACTGTTTTTGGCGATTTTACTTTCTGTAGAACAGAGATGCTTAGGAGAAAAGGTGACAAAACGTTAGGTGATGAAATGAAGTTCGACGAAACGGTACTCGATTAGATGGATTTAGTCGAGACAGTTTTCGATGAATCGGCCTTCTGCTGGTTTTAGGCAAAATAACATTTTGCGTAACGTCTGTTAGTGAAATGGCGTTCTGTGAAATGGAATAAAGCGAAATGGTGTTCGGTGAAATGGCATTCGTCGAAACGGTTTCTATTGAAATAATTTTTGGATTTAGATGAAACGATCTTCGACGGAATGGCTCTCGGGGATTTGATTTTTAGCGAAACTATTTTTGGTGACCTGGCTTTAGTAGAAATACTTTTAAGTGAAACAGCGTTCGATAACGGCTCTTGCTGAAACGGCCTTTGACAAATCGGGAGATGACGACATGGCATTCGCCGAAATGGAATTCGGAAAGAAGGATTTATTCGAAATAGCATTCGATGAATCGGTCTTCTGTGCAATGGTTTTCAAAAAAAAGATATTTTACGAAACGGCTTTCGGGAATTTGATTTTCAGTGAAACTACTTTTTGGTGATATGGCATTGGTAGAAATACTTTTAGGTGAAACCGCGTTCGGTGAAACGACATTCGACAAATCGTCAGATGTCGAAATGGCATTCGGTGGAACGGAATTCGGAAAACTTTGAATTAAACGTTCTGCGAAAATTCGGTGAAATGACTTCTATTGAAATAGTTTGCGATGGAACCGTTTTAAATGAAACGATCTTCGACAAAATGGCTTTTGGCGATGTGATTTTCAGTGAAACTATTTTCGAAGCTATGGCTTAAGTAATAATTCGGCAAAATGAAATTAGAAAAGAAGAATTTAGCCGAAGCAGCTTTCGTTGAAACGTCTTTCGGCGAAATGGCGTTTGACTAAATGATTTTAAGTAAATTAAAGTAGAAATAGTTTCCGGTGTTTGACAAATGCGATAGATTCAGCTGAAACAGCTTTCGATGACATGACTTCAGAAGATACGGCGTTCGTTAAGCCATAAATTGACGGTTTGGTTTTCTGTTGAAAAGTTTTCGGCGAAACGGGTTTCAACAAAACGTCTTTCGGCATTCAGCGAGATGAATTCCGTTGAAACGGTTTTCGTTCGATTAAATGTCTTTTAAGTGAAACGGCTTTAACTAAAACAGCTTTCGACAAAACGACTTTCTGACGATTCTGTTTTTTTTTTGTAAAACCGTTTACAGTGGCTTTAGGAGAATTTGTATTCGGCGAAACAACGTTCGGCGAAGTGTCTGTTGTAGGGATGGGTTATCCGTTCTCGAACGGTTCCGAAGAACCAATTCTTCTAAAAGAATAAGTGAAATGATGTTTTTTTTGTTAAAGAATGTTAGTTCTCTTCTTCTTAATGGAAATGGAATTACTTCGAATTCTTTAAGAAAGAGTATAAATTAGCTGCGTATTTCGGAACGGTTGCAGTTTTAAGGAATCTGGTAGAAGTTGCATACATTCGCGACATTATAAAAACTACACAAAAATAATCACTATTATTGAATCTGTATGTAATATACAAAATATAATTATTTCATAAGCACGATTGTACTTCAACAAAACGGGAATAAACATTATCAGTGTTTATTTGTCTTTATTTCAAATCAATATTAATCGCAATATGAAGACTATTGAAGAATTCGACGAAATGACAATCGGTGGAATGACCCTTTCGGCGAAATAGCTTTCGGCGAAACGGTTTTCGAGAAAATAAACCTTTCAGCGAAATGACCCATTCGGTGAAATGGCTAAACGGCTTTCGGCGAAATGACCCGCTCCCGAAACATGGAGATCTGGTGTTATCTCGAAAAAACTTCATGCGATTCTAAGACATTTGAAAGTAAAACTAATATTTCGATTCTGTCTCAGAGTCGAGATTTTTGAAAGAAATGTCTTTTCCAAATAACATAAAATATTGACGTTTTTTTCTATGGCATTGACCCAAAAAAAAATGTTTTATTCCGGAAATCTCAAAACTTTTCCATGTCCCAGAGTCGAATTTTTTCAGTAAAAAATTCCGCCATGAGACTGGATCTTGACGTTTCGGATAATTTTAAAACATTCGGCATAATTTTTTTTTTCGATGTTGGAAATCTCAAAACATTTTCAAGTCCCAGAATTGAGATTTTTAAAACAAACTCCGTCGGTGGAATCGTCCGATATTTCGGTCGTTTTTTGGTAGCCTTTTCCAAGGGAAACTAGTTTACATTTATCATAGAAATTTTTGAAAAAAAAAAGTATTTTTACTGATAACACAAAATCCTGACATTTCATGTACTTCTAAGGCATTTGGCACAAAAAAATTCTTTTTCGGAAATCTCGAAACTTTTTCAAGTCCCAGAGAGTAGAATTTTTTCAGTAAAAAAATTCGAGATGAGACTAGATTTCGACATTTTGGACAATTTCAAAACATTTGACATAAAAAATTTTTTCCAGAAGCCGATTTAAAAAAAAAAAAGATTACACTAAATTTCAACAATTCATGTAATTCTAAGACTTTTGGCATCAAAAATGCTGTTGTTTCTTCCAAAAAATTCGTCTAAAAATATTTTTTAGTTGAAAGCCGGTTTTGGCTCTGGAATAGACATTTTTGTTCTAAATTAGCTGACGCATGACCAAATCTCGGTTTGAACAGATTCGTAGAATTAATTGGTCCGTATTCAAGGAATCAACAGCGAATCCAGATTTGTCAACATGATTACTGTTTATTCGTTTGGCAAATAAATTATTTCGAAATTCATACTGCAAGCGACGTTGACACTAGTGACAGGTAGCCGGCAGGCAGCGTTGACATAATGAGATTTGCAGACACCAGCACAAAGTTTCACACGTCCAGTGGGGTAATAAAAAAAACGAGCTCCGTCGCTGTCATAATTTCTCCACGCTTCACGACTGGACTCTGTCGTGAAGCTCGTAACTACACCGCTTGTGTCATGAACATCATCCGTAATCATCCTTGAGAATCGTCAGGCGTTTTACAGCCTGACGCGTGACACGTGAGCCCACTGCTAATGAGGCTGCCATGGTAACAAATCAAAACGAGACCTCCGGTTCCCTTCGATTTCTTACCACGGCCGCCTGCGCCAACTTGGATCTCGGCGAATGTTCGATGATCGTCTCTGTAACAGAAATGATAATTTAGAGAGGATTTTTCTCACGAATCAAATTTACTGCCCGTTCGCCTGGAACCGGCATGCTAATTGACCATCTCAGTCGATGTCATCCGCGCCGGTTCATTAATTATGCGACAAAAATGGATGAGAATCTCTGCAGCTAGGCGGCGCGATGCTACAACAGCAGAACCAGTCGTAGTCGGGGATCTACGGGGTCCCGGCATGTTGCTGCTCAATTAAAACGAACCTCGTGCGGCGTTGAAAAATGTCCATTCCTCCAGTCGCGTAGATTGGCTTTGATTATCGCGTTACTGGTGAGGAAAGTTTACGGCCGTGTGTGTGTACATTTCCCACCGAGACGTGCAGATACAGATAGCAGTAAAGGTGAAAAAGAAAATGAATTTGTTTGGATCGTCCCATTAGGCTTTAATAGCGTCATTAGATTGTAACGCATCTGTTTGACTAATCTGTGGATCGTCGTTTGACGGTCGATTTTTTAATTTAACTCGTTTCGCGGCTGAGGTAGAAGAAAACGCTCATCCGTCCGTCGCCGCCATCCAACAATCTGCGGATGCGTCATTTGACACCTTCTCGAAAGCGTCTCGAATGTCGTGATTTATGCTTCCACTTTGAAAGGTCCCCACCTCGGTCACGACGATCCATTCTTGGCCGTAGCAGAAATTATGCATTTCGCGTCAATTTTCAACGTCTGAAACGTGCATAAATTTTCTGAACATCACACACACACAATGTTTCCCTTTGGGAGGTCTTAATTCGCCAACAAAGTCGATGGACAACTTCTCACATTACCCCTTGTCCTCTCGACATCCTTTCGGATCCGGGAAGACGAAAAAAAACGGCTTTCTCCCTCCCTGACTGACCGACCGGTGATCAGAAGATCGACTTACATTGGCCCCAGGTTCGATTTCGACTTTCCCAAGGATTCAACGGCGAACGGCGAGGGTTACGAAGGGTCAAACAGACCTAGCCATTTTCGTCCAATTCAAAGTTCACATCGACCGTATCGCAGCAGGCGACGACTGACTTGCGTTGGTTTGCGTACGGAAATTATCTTGTTCAGGATGTTGGCAATTTTCGTTGATCAAATAAATTCATAGCAATTTTGTTTTGTGTTCCGATGCGACCTCACGCGGGAAATAGTTTTGATTTTGGTCGTTCAACACGTCGACATTAAACTGAAAGCTGGCCTGTCAATTTCGTCAAACGAAAACCCGTTTTGTTGCCGTGTTTGCATAGCTGTTCTTGACCACCCATCAATCGCAATTAATCGCATCGCCTTTTTTTTTCTTCTTCTGTTCCCTTTTTATTTTCAGCTCCCGATTCAACAGCAACAGCAACAGCAACAACAGCATCACCAATCACAGCACCTTCCACAGTCCCGGCCGGCCTCCAGCTTAAGTCATGTAAATAATAACACAAGCAATACCACCACCACTAGCAGCAATGGCAATCATTACCATAATTACTCGGTGCACCATCAAACGGCGACTGCCAACCAACAGCAGAACAGCTACAACAACAACAACAATAGCGCAGGATCAAACGAATCCGCCCTGCGGTTAAGTTATGTGACCGAGAGGATACTGGCGTCGATTCTGCCGGCCCGGAGGCGGATCCGCAACGGTGGCAGTCCGGGTTTCGTCGATGAGCACGAGCGGGAGCTGATCGAAATGCTGGAACAGAAGCACGAGAAGGTGAGGCATTTTTTTTGTTATTATTTTGATTACATACATGGCATACTTTGTTTCGAGCGGTTGGGATCAGAATTCCTTGGTTTTTTTTCTTCATCAAGTTGACATATTTTGTTGATGAAGTCATGGCTTGCTTAACACTTCGAATATTGTTTGCAGTAGAAATATTCGACACATGTCATCAGATTCAAAGCGAAGAGTTACCGATTTCTGTCCTAGTTGATGGCATAATTTTTTTCATTTTATAAAGTTTACTAGCTGACTCGTCGAACTTCGTTTCGCCCGATTTTTTTCAGCGATAAAACTCTGGTAGAAGGTAAAAGTATCAAAAGAAATACTAGTCACTCAGTTGGCTAAATTGATACTCAAATCAGGCCAATCAGAATGCCTCATTGTTTTAATCGATCAAAAACAACAACGAATTGATGATTCTGAGCAGTGTTTGGAGCTGTTATATCGAAATAAAATCGATGTTTTCGTCGATATATAACAATGGACGAAACATGGCTCCATCACTTCACTCCGGAGTCCAATCGACAGTCAGCTGAGTGGACTGTACGCGATGAACCGAACCCAAAGCGTGGAAAGACTCAACAATCGGCCGGTAAGGTTATGGCGTCTGTATTTTGGGATTCGCATGGTATAATTTTCATCGACTACCTTGAAAAGGGAAAAACCATCAACAGTGACTATTATATAGCGTTATTAGAGCGTTTGAAGGACGAAATTTCAAAAAACGGCCTCATTTGAAGAAGAAAAAAGTTTTGTTTCATCAAGACAATGCACCATGTCACAAGTCGATGAAAACCATGCTGAAATTGAACGAATTGGGCTTCGAATTGCTCCCTCATCCACCGTATTCTCCAGATTTGGCCCCCAGTGACTTTTTCCTGTTCTCAGACCTCAAGAGAATGCTCGCTGATAAAAAATTTAGAAGCAATGAAGAGGTAATCGCTGAAACTGAGGCCTATTTTGAGGCAAAGGACAAATCGTACTACAAAAATGGTATCGAAAAGTTGGAAGATCGCTATAATCGCTGAATCGCCTCTGATGGCAATTATGTTGAATAATAAAAACGAATTTTGGCAAAAAAATGTGTGTTTCTTTTAAACGATACGAACTTTTCAGCTAAACTGTTATCTCTAATTTGTATGATACTTGTATTATATTTCTGTAATTGGTATTTCGTATCTCTCTCGTTTCGTTTTTGTTCTCATTGTCATTTTCAGTATCTCCATTATTTTCTTTTCTCATTGTTCGCATTCCTACTGTTTCTCGCAATCCCTATACTTTATGGCACTCATTTTATTTTGCTTTAAATTGATGTCTAACTTGGGCTCCCAGTCTCAATGCAATTTTTCTTCTTTTTCTATTATCTTCTGAAATTTCAGTCGAATTCATGTTCTTTTTTTCCATTTTCACACTTAATGCTATTTGCATTCTATGTGACAATTATTTGCTCTTTTACACTTTCAATTTCTCTCTGAACAATATTCCTATTCTTAATTTTTTTTTTACCTGTCAAACTCAATGAAATTTTTCTACTTTCTACACTGCCTCGTATTTTTCTCCCCTCTGTTTCTCGTTCACTTTCGCTTGCAAAGTTGTTTCTACCCCCTTTCCTGCATTTTTACATTTCTTTCCTCCTTTTCCCGAACTCATTTTCCCATTCTCAGTCTAATTTCATTTCATTCTGTCATTCTCATTCTTTATCTCTAGTACTGACTCTCATTCCTGTGCTATTTCATAGTGAATTCCCGTTTTCTGTTTGTCTACGAACTCTATCTCTCGCTCTTACTCTCACTCCCGTTTTCTTACTAAATCCCACGCATTCTTTCTCTCATTTTTAGTTTCTCTGTCTTTTGCGCGTTTATTCTAGTTCTCATTTCCATTTTCTCTGTTTCACATTTTCCTTTTCTCCTTATTTTCATTTTTTTCTAATTTCTCATATTGGTATTCTTTTTCTCTCGTTCTGATTCCATTGTCCTGGTCGCTCATTATCTTTATTTTTTCTCACGCTTATTTCTCTTCTTTTTCACATTCTTTATCTCATTTTCCTGCAATTTGCTCTTGTACTTACTGTCACTTTCGTAGTCGATCCCATGGCCCTCATTTTAGTTTGCTTTAAATTTATTTCTATTTTTTGTTCTCGCTCTCAATGTCTTTTTCTTCCTTATCAATAATTTTTTGCTAAAAATTTCAGTCTAATTCGTGTTTTCTGTTTCGTTATAATTCTTAATACTATTTTTCTTTTATGTGGCAATCATTTATTTTTCCTCGCTTTAAATTTCTCTCTAAGTTATATTCTCACTCATTTTTATGTTCAACCTAATAATCTCGTTCTCACTCTCATATTCATTTACAAATTTACTTCCATCATCTTTGATGCAGTTTCACTCTTATTCTTTTTACTCACTTCATTTTCATTCATTTTCTCTATTTTTTGCACTCATTTCAATTCTTTCTTTTCCATTATCTTCTCCCAATTCCTCATTATTTTTTGTTCATTCACTATCTTTAGTACTTGCTCTAATTTTCGTTCTGTTTCACAGTCAATCCCATTTAACTGTCGCTCTCTTTCGGCGGCACTTTTTTTCATCAAAAAGTAGTGTTTCATCAACACACGAAATTCCTTTTTTTCCATTTTTTTCACAATAACAAAAGTAGCTTCACTCAAAATGCAATATCTCACAAACTAATAATCAGACAGCTGTCAAACTTATACACGTATCTTTTGAAGAGTGGTACTAACTGAAAATGGTATGGATTTAATTCTAGTGGCGCCCTCTCATAGAAACGATACGAACTTTTCAGCCGATCTGTTAATGAACATGAAAATAAGAGCAAATGAAAATGCAAATTGAAAACTGGAATTAATGCAAAGTAAAGAGAAATTAAAAATGAGAAAAAGAAAGCTTGTGATTTAGTAGAAGAATGGGAGTGATAATGAGAATAAGAAAAAAGGAAAGCCAAAGTTGGAACGAAAAAGAAATTGAATATAATGGTGAAAAAGGAAGATATAGGAGGGACAGAAATTGTGAGTGGGAATGGCAGAGAGGGCGGTGATTTGAGGAATGAATGAGAGTTGTACATGGAATTTCCGAAATCGAAAAAACAAAATTGTTGCCAAAAGTCTTAGAATTGCATGAAACGTCGAGATTTAGTGTCATCTCGAGAAATTTTTTTTTAGAAAATCGACTTTCTGGGACTGTATGTCGGATGTATGTCTCCCGCATCATCGTCGTTCGAACAATTGAACAATCGCTGTTTTTAATCATAGGAGCCACAGCGTCTATCCCGTAAATTTGCCAAAGTAAGAAAAATGATTTAAAGGTCTCATAGCTGAAACCTGGACTTTAAGGTCATCGTGTAGTATCTCATGTATGAATTTCTGAGATCCTCTCCGTCATCTTTCATCAGACCCGGACACCGGACGACCATGATAATTACAAGCCTCGAACCATTATTCAATCACTCAATCAACTCAATACCAATCGCTCTTTTTTTGCCGTGCCCGATATACGATAGATAAAGCACAAAATCTCTGCATACCGGGTTAACTTCTAATCTATTTCTTTCCTTCATTTTTGTTTTCTTGTCTCTTCCAGAACTACCGGATATTCGACCTGGAGTCGTGCATCGCCAGCATCAGCCTGGAGAAACTGTGCGAACTATGCAAACACATCGACTCGTGGCTCGGCAGCGGCAAGGAGAAGATTGTGGTCCTGCAGGACAGGTGAGTAGTGGTGGTGGTGGTGCGCAGATTTGCATTCGCCTCAGCGGACGTGTCCGCCACGGTTTAGAAGTCTTTACGTTAATTTATTACGGACATTACACATGACATGAGCAATGGGACTCGTGCGGGGATAATCGCTCAGGTTCAGGTTCTGCGGGGTTCTTCCAACAACAGCGGGTGGCAAATCGGTGTGTGATGGTTATCTAGTGTGCCTTGGACTTTTTCAGTACACCCGCTACCATTGCCACCGGGGTGATAATTTAATCTAAGCTATCCACGGCTTGACCGTTTGACGCGCAAAACCACGGCGGCACGTTCGTTGTTTGGAGTTCAATTGCTGCGGTTAATCGCAAATGTTTTGAGCCCCAGACGAACGGAGGCTTATCGTCATGCAAATTACTATCGAGCCAACCGGAGCCGATTTCACTCGCAAGACGTTCGGTGTTTGCAGACAAGCAGTTTTTTGAATTATTCATGAATTCATAATTAATAGTTTGGCGATTTTTTTTGGCAATCAAAA
Source organism: Malaya genurostris (assembly GCF_030247185.1). NCBI lineage: Eukaryota > Metazoa > Arthropoda > Insecta > Diptera > Culicidae > Malaya > Malaya genurostris. The sequence continues at coordinate 5,908,436 of NC_080570.1, read as the reverse complement.
CACGCCCCTGTATGCGATGTGATCATCGCAAGTTTGTTTTTCCCGCCATTTTTTTTTCTGCAGGTATTCGTGGCAAGACTAATGGATGGACTGGGAATGACCAGCTTTTGGTCATTTCAGTGCAAAATATTGTAGCGGTCGGAACGAATGCATTTGTTTCGGACACGAACGCGCGTATATCGGCTTTCCTGGCTTTCAGAGAGGGGGGGGGGGTTTCTGAGTAATGTTACTGCAGAGCACTTTTGGCCGGTTTTTTTTATGTGCATCGTCATCGGTCGAGAAGCCGATATGGCATGTAAAATCAAAGAAGGACCGGACCATACACAATAAATAAACATAATGAATGCTTGTTGTCGCCCGCCATGCATCGGATCCAACACCCGCAAGGTGAATTTAATTTGTATGCATCAGCATGATGACAAAATGCGGCAATAGCTAAGTCCGATGAGTTGCTAGGAAACGACAATAACAGTGTGTAAAACCTAGCAATCGAACCCGTTCGAATTTTTGTCCATTCGTAAGACAAGACGTGCGATTCAAATGCCAAGGCCTACTGACCGAAAATCCGTTCGTTGCATCTAAGGTTCCATTTACCTACTTAAAAACTATGCATGTCTTACTTTGAAGAGTAATTTTTCGTGTTGATTCGGGAGATGTAATTTTTAATTTCAATTTCTACCACTACCAGAATATCACTCTAAACTGTGTTTACCATTTTTTCTTACAAAGTTGATTCATTCAAATTAGCTTAGAAAAAACTGTCACCTTAATAACATTTGTGATGAGAATCCGAATTTCATCCTAGCCAAGTTTGAATATCAAATATAAAATACACTGATTTATTTTTTTACACGTTTTTTTTTTATATGTGAATTTTCGAAGTTACGCGTTTTTTGTGTGCAAATTTTCAAAGTTGTCCGATCTTCTTATTTTGTCCTAAAAATGCATGAAACGTCGAGATCTGGTGTTATGCCGAATTTTTTTTTAGTCAACAGAAATTTTTCTTTTTCTCGAAAAATACGACGAGATCTTGCCGTTTCATGTATTTCTGAGTCATTTGGCATCAACAAAAATTTTTCGGTTTCGGAAATCGCAAAACTCAAAAGTCCCAAAGTCGATTTTAAAATTTGTTTTATTTGAGATTACACCAGATTTTGACGTTTCATGCATTTCTAAGACATTTGGCACTAAATTTTTTTTTCCTAATAAGTTACACCGAATTTCCGAAGAATTTCGAGTAAGAATACTGGGAAAAAATCCTTATCGAGTCCTACACCGATAAAAATTGACTTTAAAAAATTGAAATTGATTTGAAAAAGCAAAAACATTTTATTTGGATAAAGTTTTGTCCCACGATGGGTGATAATGTTTCCTTCCAACCGTATATACATTGCAAGGTGGGAACTTTTAGGGACAAAACAAATTTTTCTAACAAACCTATTTCTTGTCCAATCTGAATATTTTATTCAGTGTTTTTTTTCTATCGAAACTGAAAGTCATTACCATCCAAGATATCAACAAAACTCAATTCGTGAGAAAAATACACCGAATGCCTCATTTGCTAGTTGCCCAATATTAGCAAAAAGTATCAGTGCTGGATAAGAAGAACCTTTTTTTCCCTTAAAAATTTCAATCCTGATATGGATATGAAAAGTTGACAGAGAACATGATTATCTATGTTGGAACGAAGTTTCATCGAAATAATGAATGAATGTTTTGTCATTTTACACCAAATTTTTATGATCGTTTATTTTTTCAGTGTAGTGTTCGATAAGTGATTTTATGAGTAATTCTATTCGAAAATTAGACTGATTTTGTGAACATCAATAGCCCAACAATTGTTTTTAGGATTTGTCATTTTTCGACCATATTTTTTTGGCGAAACTTGGTAAAATAAAAGTCTAATCCTTTTCAAAGGACAGTCTAGATCATTTTTAGAAAAACAACGTGAATCTTTTTGTGAAAAAGTTTATGTGTCTAGAAAGTTCCTTTCGAATCTGAGAGGGTGCTGCCAAATTCGAATACGATCAAGTGCAAAATTCATATATTCGAATCCTACACTGAAAAAAAAACGACTTTCAAAATTTAAAGTCGTTTGAGATTACACTAGATCTGGATGTTTCATGCATTTCTAAAGTATTTGACATAAAAGTAATTTTCTTCATATTTGCGTTTTTTAACACGGATTTCCGAAGTTACGCAGTTATTTTAACGCAGATTTTCGAATTTACTCTGAATTTCCGAAAAAAATTCGAGTAAAAATACCGAAAAAAAGCATTATTGAGCCCTACACCGATAAAAATTGACTTCAAAAATTGAAAGTCGATTACCAAAAAAAAAAAAAATATTTTTGATATTGATAAAATTTCATCCCAAGGTAAATAATCCTGTTTACTACCAACCGTTCTTACATTACAAGATGGGAACTTTCAAGGAGAAAAAATTTTTCCGACAAAAACTATTTCTTGTCTAATTTGATTTTTTTATTTAGTGTTTTTTTTATCGAAACTGAAAGTCATTACCATCAAAGATATCAACGAAACTCATTTCGTGAGAAAAATACACCGAATGCCTCATTTGCTAGTTGCCCAATATTAGCAAAAAGTATCGGTGCTGGACAAGAAAACTTTTTTTTTTCATTAAAAACTTCTGTCTTGCTATGGATATGGAAAAGAGACAGAGAACATGATTATCTATGTTGGGACGAAATTTCATTCAAATAAAGAATGGTGTTTTTTAGAATTTGACGTCAAATTTTGGAGATCGTTATTTTTCTTCAGTGTAGTGTTTTATGAGTGATTTTTTCAGTAATTTTAATTCGAAAATTAAACTGATTTTGTGAACATCAATATCACAGCAATTGTTTGTAGGATTTGTAATTTTTCGACTATATTTTTTGGCAAAAACTTGGTTAAATAAAAGTCTTGCCCTTTTTCAAAAGACAGTCTAGATAAATTTAGGAAAAACGAAGTAAACAAATGGGCTTTTTGTGACCAAGACTATATGTCTAGAAAGTTCCATTCAACTCTGAGAGGATGCTGCCAAATCCGAATACGATTTGGCGTGAAATTCGTCTATTCGAATCCTACACTGAAACAAAAAACGACTTTCAAAATTTAAAGTCGATTAAGAAAAAAATCACTTTTTCGAATTCAATGAAATTTTATCCCATGGAAGGTAATTATGTTCTCTGTCATAAGTTGCAAGATGGGCGTTCTTAAGAGAAAAAGGTTTTTCTAACAAACTTTTTTTTATCTAGCACTGATACTTTTTTGCTGATATCAGGCAACTAGCAATAGAATATTCACTGTAATTGTCTCACCAATTTAATTTCATTGGAATCTTGGATGCTCAGTTAGGTTAGTTTTCGATAAAAAGACACTAGATAAAAAATTTGGTGCCTTAAAAGTGCCCATCTTGCAATGTATGAACAATTGGTAATGGACATAATCAGCTATCTTGGGACAAAATTTCATCAAAATCAAAAATGTTTTCATTTTTTCCTTACTCGATTTTAAATTTTAATGACAATTTTTATCGGTGTAGGACTCGATACTATATTTTTTTCAGTATTTTTGAAAATTAGACTGGTTATATAAAAATCACTAGCAGAAAACTTTTTTGTAGGATTTGTCATTTTTCGACTATATTTTTTGACAAAAACTTGGTAAAATAAAAGTCTGATCGTCGAGATCAATTAAAAAAAAACAACAAAGTAAGCAAAGAGGCTTTTTGTGACAAAGTCTTTATGCCTAAAAAGTGTCATTCAAATCTGAGAAAGTTCTGCCAAATCCGAATACGATTTAGCACGAAATTTGTCTATTCGAATCCTACACTGAAAAAAAAACGACTCAAAATTTAAAGTCGATTGAGAAAAAAATTACCTTCCGAATTCAATGAAATTTTATCCCAGGCTAGGTATTTGTGTTCTCTGTCAACCTTTCATATGTTACAAGATGGGCATTTGTAAGAGAAAAAAGTTTTTCTAACAAAAACTTTTTTGTATCCAGTACTGATAATTTTTTCGCTAATATCGGGCAACTAGCAATCATAATCGCTGTGGTTTTCTCACAAATTGAGTTTGACTAGAATCTTGGGTGATACTGACTTTCAGTTTAGTTTAGTTTTCAATAAATATACACTGGATAAAAGATTTGATTTGGACAAGAAATAATTTTTGTTGGAAAACTTTTTTTCCCTAAAAATTCCCAAGTGAATATAATCATCTATCTTGGGACAAAATGTTATCAAAACCAAAACTGTTGTCATTTTTTTTGTTAAGCGATTTTAATGGCAATTTCTATCAGTGTAGGACTCGATAAGGGTTTTTTCCAGTATTTTTATTCAAAAATTGGACTGGTTTTGTGAAAATCACTAGCTTTTTTGCAGGATTTGCCATTTTTCGACAGTAACTATTCGGAAACGAAAATGATTTAAAAAATCCGTCTGATCGGAAGACAGAAAAAATACTCTCTTGAGTTAAATTCTTAGAGGGGATTATTGATCTTTAGAATTGAAATTTGACTACAAAAGCATTCACAAAAATCTGTTTCAAGGCATGTCAATCTTCATGATCGTTTCGCGATGCTCCGATGTATCGATTGAACTAAATGTTATTGCTTTCTGTGAAAAATCGTATAAATGCACTTCTGGTTCCATTATATTTACAGAAAAATTCGACTTATTTGGCAAAACGACTGCCGAGTAAATAATTTTCAGTGAAACGACTTTCGATAAAATTCTGTTCGGAGAAATGGCTTTCAATGAAATGGGTTTCCGTGAAACGGTTTCACGAAAGGACATTTATAGACAACGGTATTTGAAGAACTGATGAATGGTATTTGACGAAACAGCTTTCGACAAAATAATTTTCGGTCAAATGACTCGTTTTCTAAAACGACAAATAATCGTTCCATCGTTGAAAAGCTGTTTGACTCAATTCACGTGACTGCGAAAGCAATTATCAATTTTCAATCAATTTGGCGAAACGGATTGAACCGTTTCAGATTTTCGGCGAAACGGCTTTTGGTGAAATGGGTTTTGACGGAACGACTTACGATGAAATAGGTTTCGACGAGCTGATTTTAGCGCGGTAAAACTTTGTTTTCTGTAATACTTACTTTTTCACGCCATAGCGTGAAGATCGACTTTCTGAGAAACGGCTTTCCACAAATCGGTCTTTGGTCTATGGTGAAACAGCTTTCAGTAAAATGGCTTTTTCCAAAACAGCAAAATGCCTTCCGTCAAAATGACCTTCACCGAAATGGCTTTCGGTAAATTGATTAAATGACATTCGGTAATATAGCTTTCCGACTTTCGTGGAAACGGCTTTCGGCAAAACGGGGTTCGACAAAACGGCTTTCTGCAGAATGGTCTTGGGCGAGGTATCTTTCGACAAAATCGCGTTTCACCTAAAAAGTTTTCGGCAAAATGACCTTCGTCGAGGCGGCTTTCGACAAAATTATCATCGATAAAACTGATGTTTGCCAAATGCCAAATGCTGTTGCGAAATAACTTTCTGTCATTCTACTTTCGAAGAAACGGTTTTCGACAAAATGGCATGGTGACAATAGGACCTACGATGAAACGGCTTTCGATAAAATGACCTTTGTTTGAATGATTTGAAGTTTGTTTGGTGATCTTCGGCGAAGCGACTTTCGGTGTAGCGGACATCTACAAAATAATCATCGACGAAGCGGCATCCAATGTAACGACTTAAGTCATAATGATTTATTTATTAACGTTTGAATCAAATGGATACAAACATTGCAGGCATTGCAAGTTGACTGCAACAGTGACCCAATTTAATAATACCTAATAGAAACTAGCCAATAAAAAATCCTCTTAGATTACTCCTCTCTTTCGATAATTTCAGTTTTATCATACCAATATTCGATAACATTGCGTCGATCACTAAGAAATTCAGGTCCAATCGAGTTACATCTGAGTTGGCGGGTTTCTAAAATATAAAGTTGTTTTTGAACAGATTTCAAATCTCCTTGATAAAAAAGACAGTTGAAGAAATCTACGTACGAGAGCTTCAAACACCTCAAAGAGAGACTAGTGTCGTTAATGTAAAACAAGAATCGAAGAGGTGCAAAAGGGCTACCTTGTTGCTCACCAGAGCTACGGGGAAACGAATTCGAATGAGTGATTCATTCGGCGTAAATAAAAGTTTTCGGCAAAATGTCCTTCGTCGCGACGGCTTCCGACTTTCGAGTTTTATCTTCCATAATACTGATGTTTGCCAAATGATAAATAACTCTTTGACATTCTACTTTCGAAGAAACGGTTTTCGACATTTGTTTGAATAGCATTCGGTGGAACGACTGTTGGTAGAAAGGCATTCGACAAACTGATTGAAATGGCGGTCAGCAGAATGGTCTTAAGTGAAACAGTACTCAAGAAACCGTTTTCGGCTTAAGATTTTCGGTAAAGCGGGTTTCGGCGAAATGGCTTACTACGAAATGTCCCGCTCTGGGTTGGGTCGTGAACATCTCCTGAGTCGTGATTTTTTCTCCACGCTAAGAAACATCCAGTTTCACGATCAACAGATATTTCTTATCGGAAACAGGTCAACTCGTCGAAGGCCAATTCACCGAATTGATCATTTAGCAAAATAAGAGTCTCAATCTCTTTCCGGAATGTGGCGTTTTTTTGCAATCAATGTAACGTATCCAGTTCGCTGGTCTTCGAGCGCTATAATAATCAAAAAACTTGAGAGTCCATCATCCTGCTTCAAACTCCGATGTCATACCAACTATCGAGACGCTCAGGGACGGGCAGGAATAATTCTGAATATTGAAAATTATCCTATTTCCTTCTTCAGTTTCTAATTATGGCATTCAAAATTAATGTTAATCGAAAAAAAAAATCAGCCTATTTTCCACCTCAGGATCAACACGACCCTGGGTCTTACAGCCTTACAGCTTCGGCGCCCATATCCGCTTGATTGACTCAATTTGGTTAATGAACTGTTTTCACTCCGATTCAACTAGACGCCTGCTTTCCCTGTTCCCTGTTCCTCCACCGGCGAACGAAATTAAACCGCGCGATCACTGAATACCGAATAACCCTCCAATTAGTGTCCGGTCGTCGTCGTCTTTCTCTTTTCGCTTTTTATTTTTTCGCTACCCAAAACGTGCACTTCTTGTCCCGGGGCCAGGCCAACAACTAGACCCTGGAAGCCCCGGACGAAAGTACCTTCGAAATGGGCAAAATCCATCGCACGTAATTTCCGAAAATCAGTACCCTCTCTCAGTAGGCGGCGGCGTTGCTGTGACCATCTGCCGGAGAGTGCGTACGACGGCGCCCGAATGCGACAAAATTATATTTCATGGGTTGCTTCGATGGTGCTGCTGCTGCTGCTGCTGCCATTCACCCAATTTTGGTTTAAAGCCACAGCGCAGTGTAGTTTTGGACGCAGCACTTTACGAAGCGATATCTAATTATCGCAAAAAAATAATTAAACTAGTCATGATAATCAGCGGGTGTTGAGACTCCGGTCCTTCTTGGGCTGTACTTGACGATTCTATAAATGGTTATTTTGGGTGACGGTGACGGTGACGAGACTTTTCCCACGATGTGCACCCTTTTTTCATCGTTTCCTTTTCTTTGCTTGCAGAGAGGATAAACAGCGACTGGGAGCGGCAATCGCCGCCTATCTCGAGTACCAGAAAATCTGCGGTTCGAACTTTCCGCAGTCCAGTCGGAACAAATCGCCCGGTTCGGGTCTTAGCGGACGGCGAACACCGACCTGGCTCGATCTGGACATTTACTCCACCCAGAAGTTTTTGGAATCGATCACCGGTCCGCTGCGGATTCCGTCGCACAAACGCTACATCAAGTACTTCTCCGGACTGCTGGCCGGAACGATCAAAGTGAATGCCTCGTCCGTGTTCCTGCGGGCCATCATCGTCGAGTCACCGCCCTGCCTGCACTACCGGGCCGTCACGGTGAACAGCGAGTGGCGTAGCTTCATCAAGATATTCGAGGGCGTCCGGTGTCTGTTCACGTCGGACATCTACGTGATACCGATCACCACCCGGCAGTTCATCTACGAAATCAAACATCCGCTGCGGTTGCGCGGCGATGTGCTGATACGTTGCTATCAGATCATACCAAATAACAACAAACTGCACGACGAGAAGGAACTGATCTCGACCGTGCAGTTTCACACCTGTGCCATAACCCAGAGGGAAGTACAATTCGCCAAGGTCGAGCTGGATCTGGCCTGCGACGGTAAGTGTTTTTGCAATCTGACCCACGCAGCATCATCCTGTTCTCACGTATGCTTCTTTCAGATGACCGATTTCCGGCCGACCACAAGGTAACGCTTTGTTTCAACACAACACCGAACGAACGGAGTGCGATCGTGGTCTTCCAGAACCCTCTCGTGCGGATAGAACCGATCATCGACGGTGGTGACAATCTGGAAACGATCAACGAGGGTGAGTCGATGTTTTTCTTTTTATTTCGATTATCTACTCGGAGTGTGATTGGTACAGGATTGAACTGAGTAGGCGCTGGGTTGAAAAACAAACGCCTTTGGGTAGGCAATATTTGCATCAACGCGATTTCAATTGCAGATGGGTAGCAGCAACTTGCTAGCAAGCTATCACTACAGCAGCTTTAATAACATTTAAAGACTGCTCATAACAGACAATGTGAAACATTGTTTCAATTCGCAATCAAAACTGCACCTTTCGATGTCGAAAAGATAATTAATTTCGCCAAATTCATGATGCTTCTTTCTGAATTATACTTAGATCGCACCACACCAGTTAGTAAGAAAAATCGTAATTAGAGACAGATTGATATTTTTAGAACCCTTTTCAGTGGGCCTCTTTCTTTGTACGATCGGCGGTAAAGCAAAAATCACTGCTTTCTGCTTGGTTCTTGCTGGTTGAGGTGACAATTTAATTTCGTTTGGTGGTGGCTGGGGGTAGAGCACCGTTGAAGCTCCACCCCCTTCTTTCCTGTGGCAGTTGGCCAACTTTTTTTTTTCAACTATCGACTCGCAATCGTTTCATGATTAATTTGTTTGGCATCGAAACAAAAGAAACGTCCCTGCATGCGTCGTCTTAACTGCGAATGGTTCTTTTTTATCATCAACTTATTTTATTTGTATTTATCTCTGCTCAACAAAACAAATTGAGAAAAAACAGTCAATGGAGCTTCTGTGATATTTGTTGGACAAAATTCCAGAACGTCTAATGATACTTTGTACGGCTGTTGTTAGGACAAACAAATCAATCCGAAATAAGTACTTACGACCTCCGATACACGACCACTAGGTTAAAGACGAGGATCTAATCTGCAGAGAATACAGTCTTATTAGTATTAACGTCATTCCGGTTATGTCTCTCTCATTACCCAACCATCTTTTTTATGTCATCAATTCTATGATGATTTGAAAGTTAACCTTGGAATTTTTATCCGGATTACAATGGAACCACAGAACCTTTCAGGTAAATCTAAATTTGTGAAAATCGAACTGCTTTGTGAAAAATGAATACCATTTGAGGCTCCCCAATCTGGCATACCTATCCACATTCAACAATCGCATTAACATTCACATTCACGTTCACAATAAACAGATAAACGTTAAAAGCAGTAAAGTGAATGAAAACTGTAAATAAGTCAAAACAGAATAAAAAAGTACGGGTGTGTAATGTCAGAGACATAACTGGATGTCGTGAATACGAATAAAACTGACACGATTTCTTCACACTTTCGAATTCGAATTGATAGCTGATCGATTGTGTGAATTGCGAAACTTTCCCCTTTTTCACTACTAAACTTTTCAACGAGTTTTGACGTCGTTTATCTTATTTCAGATCATTGAAAAAAACTATCAAGATGCTGTACAGGACTCATTTCTGCCTTTTAGAAGGACCAAATTGTGGAGTTCTCTACGATATTTAGCACAGTTCGGAACATTTATCTTGAACGATTTTCGCACAGCGAAAAGTGCACGAACCAAATCAAATTATTTTGGATTTTCACTAAACTGATGATTTCTACATTCGAATTTCAAAGAAATAATCTTAATAGTTCTTTAGATAACATTTAGAGCCATTAGAACGGCTGATTTTATTTTATATTTTATAATGTTGTTCACTTTTCGTTTCTTGTTTTCTTTCTCTCCAATGCAAAGCACCAGCAGCTGATGCAATCGTTCTTGCTTGAATTGAAACTAGCTTTGCGTACAAACCGACACATCCGCTCGCAGTGCCAAATGATGCGAAACTGATTTATTGCGTCTTCTCGCCTTGACGACCGGAAGGCAAATGAGAACTACGACCTGAGCGTTTGAGGTTTTTCACCACGCAAAAGGTCTGCTCCACCTGACGACTGAAGTCTAAATGAGAGTTGCGACCTGAGCGTTTTAGGTTTTTAACCACGCAGAAGGTGCACTCTCCGAAGCTGCTGGTCCCACGACGTCTGCTTGCATCCAACGCACAAGAAGAAATGATCGAATTTCGAAGACGGTTCACCTTTTATACGCAGTCAGTTTAAGATATGTGCCTGACTACCTCAAAATCGTCGTCCTTGCGCGAAAAAGCCAAGCAAAAGTACAGAGTTTTCCGCGTTGTTTTTAAAGTTTGAGAAAACTTAATATTTGAGTTGTTTGTGGTTATCTCACACTGTTCAAAATATTATCCTAAATTCCTGATCATATTTTTGATGAAATGGTGAAAGAATTATGTTGCTGCCTTTAATACAAGTCGAGCTATTTACGTTTAAGTTCTGCCCATTCTTCCATATGGCTAATTTTGAAAAGGCACCCCATAGTAAAGTGAGTCGTATTCACGACAAAATAAGAACAGTAAAAACAGTGAAAACGTTAACGCAGTAAAAACGGTAAAAATATTGAATTAACAGATCGGCTGAAAAGTTCGTATCGTTTCTCTGAGAGGGCACCACTAGAATTAAATCCATACCATTTTCAGTTAGTACCAACCTTCAAAAGATACGTGTATAAATTTGACAGCTGTCTGATTATTAGTTTGTGAGATATTGCATTTTGAGTGAAGCTACTTTTGTTATTGTGAAAAAAAATGGAAAAAAAGGAATTTCATGTGTTGATGAAACACTACTTTTTGATGAAAAAAAATGCCGCCTATACCAAAAAATTGGATTGATGAGTGTTATCCAGACTCTGCACCGGGCGAAGCAACAATTCGTAAGTGGTTTGCAAAATTTCGTACTGGTCATATGAGCACCGAAGACGATGAACGCAGTGGACGTCCAAAAGAGGCTGTTACCGATGAAAACGTGAAAAAAATCCACAAAATGATTTTCAATGACCGTAAAGTGAAGTTGATCGAGATAGCTGACACCCTAACGATATCAAAGGAACGTGTTGGACATATTATTCACGAATATTTGGATATGAGAAAGCTTTGTGCAAAATGGGTGCCGCGTGAGCTCACAATCGATCAAAAACAACAACGAATTGATGATTCTGAGCAGTGTTTGGAGCTGTTATATCGAAATAAAACCGATTGTTTTCGTCGATATATAACAATGGACGAAACATGGCTCCATCACTTCACTCCGGAGTCCAATCGACAGTCAGCTGAGTGGACTGCACGCGATGAACCGAACCCAAAGCGTGGAAAGACTCAACAATCGGCCGGTAAGGTTATGGCGTCTGTATTTTGGGATTCGCATGGTATAATTTTCATCGACTACCTTAAAAAGGGAAAAACCATCAACAGTGACTATTATATAGCATTATTAGAGCGTTTGAAGGACGAAATTTAAAAAAAAACGGCCTCATTTGAAGAAGAAAAAAGTTTTGTTTCATCAAGACAATGCACCGTGTCACAAGTCGATGAAAACCATGCTGAAATTGAACGAATTGGGCTTCGAATTGCTCCTTCATCCACCGTATTCTCCAGATTTGGCCCCCAGTGACTTTTTCCTGTTCTCAGACCTCAAGAGAATGCTCGCTGGTAAAAAATTTAGAAGCAATGAAGAGGTAATCGCTGAAACTGAGGCCTATTTTGAGGCAAAGGACAAGTCGTACTACAAAAATGGTATCGAAAAGTTGGAAGATCGCTATAATCGCTGTATCGCCTATGATGGCAATTATGTTGAATAATAAAAACGAATTTTGGCAAAAAAATGTGTGTTTCTATTAAACGATACGAACTTTTCAGCCGAACTCTTAGTAATAACAAATAAATGTAAAAACAATAAAATCAGTAAATGCAGCAAGAACAGTAAAAATATAGAAACTGGTAAAAATGGTCAAAACAGTGGAAACAATAAAAATAGTCAAAATAGTAAAAACAGCGGAAATGGTGAAAACATTAAAAACAGTAGAAGCAAGTAGTAATAAGGAGTTAAAGCAGTAAACATTAACTAAACTGTTAGAACTGTAAAACAGAACAGTAACAACTGTAAAACAGTGAAAACCTTCAAAACAGTAAAACAATAGAAACTGAGTACAATAAAAAAAATCAGAGAAAGCAATAAAAATAATAAAAACTGTGACAACATTTAAATCAATAAAGTAGTAAAAAAGGTAAAATATTAATTCAGTAATAACAAATAAAGGTGAAAACAGTATAAACATAGAAAATAGTTAAATGGTAAAATCAGTGGAAACAGTAAAAATAGTCAAAATAGTAAAAACAGCGAAAACTGTCAGAACGATAAAAACGGTAGAAGCAGAAAAGGGAGTTGAATCAGCAACAACTGTAAAACAGTAAAACAATAGAAACAGAACACAAGAAATAGGTCAGAAAAACACAGAAAAAATGATTAAAACTGTAAAACGGTAAACGATAAAATCAATCAAAATAGTAAATAGTTAAAACAGTAAAAACTGTAAAAAGAGTAAAAAATAACAATAATAAAAACAGAGAAAATCGTAAAAACAATAAAAGCTAAGATTGTAAAAGTCATAGTAACTGTAAAATAAATAATAACAATAAAAATATTAAATTAGTATAACAAAATTGGTATAACAAGAAATAAATTTAAAAAACCATTAAAAAAAATAATAACAGTAAATACTTAAAATAGTGAAATCAATATAAGAGTAAAAACTGTGAAAAGAAAAACAATAACACCAAAACCCGTGAAAACAGCAAAAAATAAAAACAGTAAAAGAATCTGCTTCAGTGAACAGTAAATACAATAATATAAGTTAAACAGTAGAAATAGTTAAAAACAATTGAAACAGCTAAAACAGTAAAAACAATAAAATCAGTAAAAATAGTTAAAACAGTTAAATAGAAAACAAAACTAAATATCAAGAGACTTGAAATCAAATTGAGTAAACTGAACAAATTTCAGTTTCTTAAATTAATTTAATCTACAGAATAAACAAAATGAACTGAATGAAATGAATAAACTGAAGAAATTTAGGAAGCTGAATCTACAAAATAAACGGAACAGACAGAATAAACTTAGTTAACTGAATAAACGGAATAGACACTGAATGTGCAGAATGAACTGAATCTGCTGAATAAATAATAACTAAATAATCTGAAGAATTTAGGGAAACTGATTCTACAGATACAAAATAAACTGAAAAAACCTGTTTTAATCCACCTAGTGGTGTAATGATGCCTTTCTCACATCAATCATACTATCATATATAATACTGTGGTATTCTTCAAAATAATTTTCGTCGATTCTTAAAAGAAAAACCGAAATCGGTTTGTTTGACCGTCTACTGATAAAAACTATCAATTGGACAAGATTTGAGGTCGATTTAGAAATTTTTTTAAGGTTTTTCCCCATTTTCAGTGATGGTGTACAATTTTTAACCCACTTTACCCTATATTGCCGGATCCGGAAGTCGGATCCGCATGAAACTCAGGAATTACGCATGGGACCACAGGACCGGACCTTTCATTTGAACCTAAGTTTGTGGAAATCGGTCGCGCCATCTATGAGAAAATTTAGAACACATATTTTCTTTTTTTTTTACATTTCACCCCATAACTCCCGAACCGGAAGTCGGATCCAAATAATATTCAGGAATTTTTTATGGGACCTCAAGATCATTCATTTGAATCTAAGTTTGTGAAAATCGGTTCAGCCATCTTCGAGAACAGTTAGTGCAAAAATACGTCACATACACACATACACTACAAAATAGACAGAATAAAAAAATAAACTGAAGAGTTTCAGGAAGCTGATTCCACATAATAAATAAACAAAAAACTGAGAAAACGGAAGAAACAGAATAAACTTAACAAACTGAATAAGTTTCATAAAATGAGTAATGAGTAATTTAGAAAATTGAAAAAACTGATTATTGATTACAGAATAAACTGAATCTACAGAATGAGCTTAATAAGCGAAACCAACAGAAAAAGGAAAATAATCTGAACAAAATGAATAAACTGAATAAACTGAACAAATTCGGGAAACAAAACAATTGAGTCTTGAGAATAAAATAAATAGACCGAATAAACGGAATTAACTACCTGAATAAACCGAACAAACTGAATAAACCGAAGAAATTTAGGAAACTGAAGAAACTGATTCTACAGAATAAACGAAATAGACAGAATAAAAAGTATAAACTGTATAAACTGAAGAATTTTAGGAAACTGAAGAAACTAATTCTTTAGAATAAACAATATAAACTGAAAAAACGGAATGAATGTGATAAAGTAAAAAAACTTAACAAACTGAATAAACTGAATAAGCGGCATAATATGAATAATCTGAATAAATTTAGAAAATTGAAGAAACTGATATTGTAGAATAAACTGAAACTACAGAACAAACTGAATAAACGAAACCAAAAGAATAAGCAAAATAATCAACAAAATGAATAACCTGAAGAAATTTAAGAAACTGAAAAAACTGAAGCTACAGAATAAAATAAATAAACTTAACACACGGTAAAAAGCGAAATCAACTACCAAAGCACACAGAATAAATCGATAAAATTTTGGAAACTGAAAAAACTGATACTACAGAATGAACAGAATAATCTAAACAAGCCGAATGAACTGAATAAACTGACAAAACTGAATTAACTCAAGGGATCGATTCCGGTCACAATAATTGCATTTGGGTTGAGCTCGGCCGGAAAAATGGCAGCAATACCCGATACAGATACGGTGAAGTTATTCTTCTGCAAGATAATATTTGATTCCACATCGCAAAAGTGGTCGAAATATAACCGGAAACAATTAAATATAAGATCTTGTTTAACACCCTCTGCGCTCTTCGAACGTTGCTCAATCTGACTATCACTTGTTTCGATCGTCATCTATCTAACGAGCAATTTCTCTTTGTTTTGATTTTAGAGGTGTTAATCTTAGTTTTCTGATCCTAAATTTATGCATGGAAAGATGATGACCATTTCGTTTTACAAGGGATAAAACGGACAAAGAAAAATTTAAATAAAATCGGTTTGGCTCTAGTTAACTACTCTGAATTTAAATCAAATTTGACCTGAATTCTCTCAATTTGCGACTGCAATGACAAACCTTACGATATCATGGCATATTTCGATTGAATTATCAACAGACGAATAGTTTTTTTTCTAGAGCAATGCACGAAAAAAAATCTCCCCCATTTAATTTTTCAACTCATCCGACATGACAGTTTCCTTCGCCGTCGCCACACTTTCACTCCCAGTCGTTTTCATTCCCAGCCCGCGCGATACCTGATCCATTAGGGAGCGAGGTAGAGAGACCTAGACTAATTTTAATGGCCTCCCCAATAGATCATAAAATGATCTTCGCGCTGTAGCAACTAAATGGCACATTAAGGTATAGAATTAATTACCTCTGATGTAGATTAATTGTTTGCTGCTGCGAACCTGTTCCGTGGCGCACGGACCTGTCACCTTGACTGGTTACAATGTCGGAACCGCGACCATTCGGTCAGAGTAGGCCTAGTCATAACAACAACGAAAACAAAAACCAAACGGTTTCGTCGAGTTTTGTTGGTCGGGCTTGGCGTTGGCGCCAGTGGTCTTTCGTTCGATAGAACGGGACAACATTAACTGATTAGTAGCTAGAGTGAAGTTTTGTTTTTCTCTCGAAAGTAGTTTTGTGCTCCCATGGCGGTTTTACGGGACCTGATGGGTTGTGCTTTCACTGCAGTTCTAGTTTGAAATATCGTTTTCAACGGCCCCGCCTCCGCGTTTCGTTCGTCTGATAGAAGAAAATCGATTTTATGTACCAACACGAATTGTGTTAATGATTAGATTGCGTTAAGGAAGAAGCAAAAGTTTTTTAGCCGTTCGAGTTGATTCCAGAGACGCTGAAGGGAAAGGTGCATTAAAAATGTTCTCGATTCCAAAGTTTCCACTTTGCTCTTCTTTCTGGTGACCTTGACAACGGTTGATTGAATGGCATGGTTGTCTCCACTGCAATTCAATTATCGCAGTAGGCGACGGTGCTGGATGGAGGTTCTGATATCGAAGAAGATATAGTGCCCTCCAGCTCTCTCAGTCAGGGAAAAAAAAGCAATGAGCCGTTAAGAAGTCAGTCTAGGCCAACACGTGCCATGAAGGTTGAGTTATCGATTGATGCTTCGTTGATTTTTGTTCCCCCTGATGATGAAGCGAAATCGTCTTGACAAACCAGCCAAGAGTGGATGGATGAATGTTATTAAAGCGGGAAAAATGATCTTTGAAACAAATTACCTTCCACGGATATGTTTTTTTTAGATCGTGTCGAAAAATAATAACGAAAATTTTGATTACTTTTTCTCGAACTGTCTAATATTGTTAACCGAAGTGCTTTTTTCCCCGAAAGTGATCTGTTTTTACTCCCCGAATCCCCCTCCGAGTTTCGTGGCAACCGACCTACTGCGATCGCTTTTGCCTGCCGAGGTCATCACATCGTTTTTTTTCACGCTCCAGTTGTTGACTGACAACTGGTTGCTAGGAGCTGTCACACACACACACACAAAATTAATAACTCATCTATTCTGGATTGAGAAAACTCACAACTAGAAAAATAATCCAACCTAGGCTAACCTGAGAACTGGTGCCGGAGGAGAACGCAATGATGCGGATACGCATCAGTGGCGAACTCGGTCAGAATTGATTTAGCGGGAAACTTTTGCACGCTTTTCTCCGACGATATCCGGCGCGGTTTCCGATTGCTACATTTTTGACTGCCATGGTTGGACAACGGGACAAGTTCGACTGTTTTCGAAATAAGCTTCTCGGGGTGTTGCTCAGTTTCGGAAACATTTCAAGTAAGACGAGACGAGATGAGCAACAATTCAACAGAAAAATATGATGGGTTTACCTACCTACCCACGCCCACGCGTAATCGCCGCAACTCCCTTCGCAATTCTGTCAGCTGCTCAAACATTCCTCACGCACCAGCCGTCGAAACATAAGCTCAATTCATTCAGAATTGACTGAACCGAAGTTTCGGGTGCTGAAAGTCCGCGATTCGAACACCACCTCGGTAAAGTAAACAGCCAGTGTGTGCGAGTGTAAGTGTACTCCGACCGTATGGAATTGGAATTTTCCTCTCTATTTACGCATTTTCGCCAGCCTGCTTAGATAGATATATCCAAAGGAGGCGGTTGGTAGAATTCAAACTCTCGTGGAACGAACAGTGGGATAGCAGCGATGAAATGCGTTAAGTTGAAAGTGTAATTCTTTTGGTTTATTTTAGATTTCTTAACTGTGGATTTAATTTTATAGTTTTGTTTTGCAACAATGGAAGAATTTAAAGAAACGCATTGTTTTAGACGTAGAGCCATCTTGAGTATATAACGAAAGAACAGATTGAGAGAAAGATTTTTGAATACAACTATGACATCGAAACTGCAAAAAAGTTACTGCAAAGAAAGTTACCGAATGTTCCGAGACACATGAGCGAAAACACATTATATTGAATAGTTTTAAAATTCTTCTTATAAAGCCTATTATAAATACCACAAACAGGCACGTACTTAGAGGGGTCCTGGCCACTCCCGGAGTCAGAATAATAATAAATAATAATGAATGATGCGAAGCGAACAGTGTCAAAACTAAATGAAATGGAGGTTAAATCCAGGGCATAATAAATGACAATAATAAAAATGACACTAAATTATACTGGATGACCGGAAAGAGAAAGTGCTCTAACTTACCATAGTTGGGCAAGATTCGGCAGGTGAGGAAGTTATCCTGCCACTGAATCCCGCATATACTTATTTAGGACTAAAAAGACGAACGCAAGTGCATTTCGAGTACATGTTTGGATGAATTAATTATTATACGCTAATGATTACTCGACAGTAGACTGAAGTCGTGGTTCGAAGCGGCACGAGTGCATGGAAGGCTGGGTTTCTCGGTTTGTTATGGTATACTTTTGGAGGATTACCTCAATGCAAGTATTTGCGTGCATTAATGGAACGATTGCAGACCGAAATCGTGTGAAAGGGCCTCACATGAAGTATATGAGCATCGCTACTACGGTTAAAATCAACGGTTTAGGGCTCCAGTTACTTGCCCATTCACCTTGTTCACCTGATTTGGTCTCTTCGAACTATTATCTGTTCCCAAACCTTAAGTCATCCCTGAGAAATCGATGTGAGTTTCGTTTTAGAACTTGAGACCGCTACTTCCGGGACCTGATACCGAAACTAGCCAGAGTAAGTTTCTCGTTTTAAAAAACCGCTCAAAACTCGATAGTTCTACCGAAAGAACCAGTTCTGTTGAACCGTTTGTTCATTCTTCTGAAATTTTGTATGTTCCTCCGAAAAAAATACGAGAACCATAAATTATATTTTGTAGTAAACAAATGCAATAGTGAGTATTTTTGGTATGTATTTATACCAATAATCATTCTCCTTTGGGTACTTTTTTAAAGATCGCGATTGTATCAAATTTTTACCATATTCTTAAAATCGGTTCCGAAATACGCAGTTACTGTACGCAGCTGTCAAAGGATTTGATTACTTCCATTTCCATCGGAAATAGAATAGAGAACTATCATTCTTCAGTGAAAAAAACTCTTGTTCACTCATTCTTCTAGAAGAACTAGTTCTTTTGAACCGTTTGCGAACGGATTGCACATCTCTTGTTCTTATCACAATAAAAAAATCCGAGCAAAACATTTCGTCTTTTAGGGATTCTAGTACCTTATGGGTAGCTGATTTATCCATAGTACATATGACTATTTCAGTTACCATCAGTGTTGGTGATTGCCGATAATTTGGCTCTACATTGTATACAACATTTTCAATCTGGTAGAAGATGTTACAAGAACTCGCTGCCTCTCAATGTATGAACCGTGAGAGAATTGTTCTACATTTCTTCGCTCCACTTTATACTGATCGGCGCTGTGTGGAATTTACCAAGAGAGAATTGCAAGCTGACAATCATCGCAGAAAATCGAATCGATGATTCGACTCGATAATTCTCATACTAGGTTACAATATTTTAAAATATTTTTATGCTATCGCAATTATCCACTGACCATATAGAATCGAATCGCGAAACGAGAATAAGCGACCGTTTGTTGCTTCAGAGAGATTCCCCACAGCAGCGTGCTAACCCGTGATGCTCAGACAGACCATCGAGAGAAATTCGCTCTCGCACTGGTGTCCATTCTATGTTAAATGAACCATGCCGGTTTTTTGTTGCTGCGATGATATCCGTCTCTCTTTGATGCCACTTATTGAGACGTATGAAGAGTTGGTAGAGAGCGTTCTTTAATACGATAAAAGCCATCATTGTCTACTCCTAGTCTTCCTAGTATCCAATTAGTAAACTTTTGATTTAGCTAGGTAATCCGTCCAAACGATTTTTTCAAAGCAATTAATAAATTTTATAAGACAGTATGCTGGATGACTGCTAATTTCAAATCGGTCACAGTTTTATGAGAGATTTCAAATACGCTAATCATACTGCTCCTATTCCTCTTAGATAGTCTTAAGGAGGGGGTAGGGTCTAAATGATACAAAAATCATCATTTTTGCGATTTTTTTTCAGAATTATTTTTCAACAAAATAAATTCAAATGTTTTGCATGATAGAAGGCATCATTCAAACAACATTTTGTAATTTTTTCATGGAAAAATATTGAGAAACAAGTCGGTGAAGAGGTATTTTTGAAGACGATTCTTAAAAATCATAATTTGCGGTGTCCACTGTATCTCAGCGCAGACTAATCAGAAGTGAACAAATCAAAGCAGCATAGTTAGAGTAGAAGTTTTTCTAGACCCCAACGTGTCTGTTTGATTTTTTTTTATTGTTTCAATTTTTGATGGTTGTTCAAATTAAAAACTACGTGTTTTCACGAAAAAATTCGCCGTTTTGTAGCCGTAAATCCTTCCCAAAGTAACAAAAAACGAAAAAGAAAACGTTGGGATCTGGTTTTTTATATGTGGAAAGTGTGTGCAAAATTAAAAAAAATGGTGCAGTAGTTTTTGAACGACGATGGACACGGACTTTCAGAAGCTGCTTTCGAGGAAAACGCGTTTAAAGTTTTTTGTCTATAAAATCAATGGAAACAAATTATTACTCAAGGGAGCCCGCAGGGTCTATCATTTTCAAAAAATCATATTTTTTCTTCTATAATTTGTTATAATGAAACATTTCAATAATGTTTTGTCAAGTTTTGAAGTCAATCGAAGCAGAAATCTTGGGCCTGTGCGCCGATCTCTTACTTCTTCGCAGTATGAGATAAGCAAAGATAAAGGTCCATAACTTGCTGAGTTTTGTTTCGATAGGCTTGGAAATTATTGAAGTGTTTTACTACAAGAAAATACAAAGAAAAAATAAATGATTTTTCAAAAGTGTTCGACCCTACCCGCCCCTTGAATCTTCGAAGTATTCTGGACCCACCCTCTCTTAAAATTCTAGTCCTCTGTTCTTCCTAAATTTCTTGAGCTCTATATTTTTTCTGAACTTTCAAGGCTATTGGAGCTCTCTTGACTCTTTGGAAACTATTAAATTACAAAACAATCAGAAATCTGCCTTACTGTGGGTGATTTTAACTATCGATTCTGTTTGGAATCTAAGCATTCTGAATATCTGCCTTTTATCGCGGTTTCTTCGGTTTCATTTTACTATCTCTCTTTTTATTTCTGAGCACTTTGTACTCACTGGAAATTATCGATTCTCTCAGACTCTCTGTTTTCCTAAGTTTTACGAAATTCACTAGATTTTCCTAGGAACTGAACTCTAAAGGGTAGAAAACTCACTGAACAAGTTTAAGGTCAAATAACAGTTCGGCTGAAAAGTTCGTATCGTTTAATATAAACACACATTTTTTTGCCAAAATTCGTTTTTATTATTCAACATAATTGCCATCAGGCGATACAGCGATTATAGCGATCTTCCAACTTTTCGATACCATTTTTGTAATACGATTTGTCCTTTGCCTCAAAATAGGCCTCAGTTTCAGCGATTACCTCTTCATTGCTTCTAAATTTTTTACCAGCGAGCATTCTCTTGAGGTCTGAGAACAGGAAAAAGTCACTGGGGGCCAAATCTGGAGAATACGGTGTATGAGGGAGCAATTCGAAGCCCAATTCGTTCAATTTCAACATGGTTTTTCGTTGTTGTTTTTGATCGATTGTGAGCTCACGCGGCACCCATTTTGCACAAAGCTTTCTCATATCCAAATATTCATGAATAAAATGTCCAACACGTTCCTTTGATATCTTTAGGGTGTCAGCTATCTAGATCAGCTTCACTCTACGGTCATTGAAAATCATTTTGTGGATTTTTTTCACGTTTTCATCGGTAACAGCCTCTTTTGGACGTCCACTGCGTTCATCGTCTTCGGTGCTCATATGACCAGTACGAAATTTTGCAAACCACTTACGAATTGTTGCTTCGCCCGGTGCAGAGTCTGGATAACACTCATCAATCCAATTTTTTGGTATAGGCGGCATTTTTTTTCATCAAAAAGTAGTGTTTCATCAACACACGAAATTCCTTTTTTTCCCATTTTTTTCACAATAACAAAAGTAGCTTCACTCAAAATGCAATATCTCACAAACTAATAATCAGACAGCTGTCAAATTTATACACGTATCTTTTGAAGGTTGGTACTAACTGAAAATGGTATGGATTTAATTCTAGTGGCGCCCTCTCATAGAAACGATACGAACTTTTCAGCCGATCTATTAATAATGCATAATTAAATGAATAAAAAAATGCATCTTGGATTAAATGAACAGTAAATTTATTTTGTTCAAAATTTAATCTACACAGATTTGGTCGCGAACAAGCCTTACTATAAGAGCAAGATCTCGATATGATTTTAGTCGGCATCACTGCCGTGAAACGAGCGAATCATCGGCACCTGATGAACTTTTGACCACCCACCATCCGACGGTACGCCTACTGTGTCAGATTAAATTTGAAATGCTTTCTCGCAGGCCTGGCCTCGCTTTCGGGTACAAGCGCGAACGCAACGCAGCAGTGCCAAAGTCACCTCGTCGTCGTCGTGATCATCGTCGTCGCCTTCTGCGATTCAACTCACATCGGGATTGAGTTTTTTTTTCGTTCATGCAAACCGCGAAATCGCATCATCGTATAGTGAAGTGTAAATTCGCTCGCGTAGAACCTGACAAGAAGAGTGATTATCAAATCAATCATTTGGATTTAGCTAACCAAAGGCCTCTTGATTGACACATCGGTCGATCGGGCCCACCGGTGGCCGGCCGGTGAGAAAACAAAAAGGTCGTGTGTGTCTCGTGACTTGATGCTTACGTGATTCTTGTTTGTCCACCACCACCACCCGACCGATCGGGTGCACAATTATGAAGTTTATCAACAACCCCTCGCCGCCGCACGATTGATTGCGACGAAGATGGAAGATTGCGGTCCATCGGTCAATTTGGTCTGTGCGTGACAATCTGATCCGGCAAATCGTTGCAAAAACGAAAAAAGAAAAGAAAATGGTTTCGTGTAAGTCCTGCCCGATTCGGATCTACCACCAGACTAACAACCAACCCATTGTCCATAATTCTAATCTCGCGATTTGGCACTGCGAAGGTGTGTAACGAGCGCGCGTGTGATGAGTGGCGATTAAGCGGTTTGATTCGACGATTTTCGGACCCGATAACAGGTGGACTTTGATTCGAGATTGAATTTTGAGTATCGATTTTTTTCTTTTCGTTCGTAGCGACCGGGTCACTGTTTTGAACCTATCCAAATGGAATGTTGAATTTTCGTCGATGACGAACTTCAAATATTTATCCAGACCAGCAGGAGCTCATTTCGTTATCAGGAGAGAGGGCCTCAGTCCTGGTCTTATCGAATGGTTGTCGGTAGAAAAGCAATTAGATAGGGTGTTATCTTGGGTAAACAACCTCCGTTAGAGTATATTTCCCAACCTGTTAACAAGCTGGTTTATTCACTAAAACCTAGAACTGTTTTTTTTATGTTTTGTCGAATACGTCAAAACAGTCAGCAGTGCGCGCATCGTCGGGCTGAAAATAGTTTTCCGTCGTCGTCGTCGTTGCGGTCCACGATGTGCGCCATCTACCGCAGCGATGAGAAAACGAATAACTCTTCTGAGTTTGTCTCCCGGTTGCTTGGATGTGTGTTTGTTTATATGCGTTTGCCACATTCTCCGTCAATGGGAAGATTTATCGAATTTCGGCAACGTTCGCAGCTGACCTCCTGGCGCTGGGAACCGAGCGATGTGTCAGATTTTTATTATAACTTGTCCCTAGGTTGTAGGATGTTTGGCAACCCGGTGATCGTAAACAATACGTTACATTCCGATACAACCGGTACTGTGCGGCAAACACCGAATACTGTCATAATCTATAGTTAAAATCGATTAACTCGAACTCGAAATGGCACACATTGGCCCAGAAGAAACTGCCAGAGGGGAAGAAGTCTTATCTAAACAATTCCATCCTCCGCACTGCCAGCCAGCCGCGTCCAAATTCCAAACTATGGGTCGATTGTGCGAGCATCCGTTCCACGGTTTACGTAAACCACCATTCCCCTGTGAACCTGCCGCTTGCAGCAAACACGGCGCTCCTTTCCGTCTCTATGATGGATTGGTGGGCGGTAAACAACATTCAGCGGGTCGAGAATGGCAAATCGCCAAATTCGAACTTTACTTGTTCTATTTTCTCCGTTGGCTTTTGTAGATCCGACTTGGGGGATTTTTTTTGTACTAGGGTGGTCAGCACTGATCCTTTGAAAAAAATCATAAAAGCTTTTTCGCTGGGAACTTGACACGTGACCAGGGTTGCCATCAGACGAAACCCCTTACTAGAACACTACCGCAATCAGTACGTGAACCCGACCGACCAACTGTGACTCCGAAATTGTTTGAACTGCGTTTAGCAACGCCGTTTTTTTCATGTTTACAGACGCCATCGCACAAATGGTCGTTCTTTTTTTTATCCCTCACCCTGTTCAACTTCGGTTTGTTTACCTTCGTCGGATATCGTTGAATCAGATTGCAAGTCAGGGAGTAGCTTCCCGGAACAGCAGCGTTTTGCACTCGGAATGTAGTTGCCTGCTGGGCGACGGCAGGTGATGTAAATAAATGTCTGATAAAATGAGGCTAGATTCAGTCTGGTCCTCGACGAATCCTGCACAGAACATTATGGGGTTTATTTAAAATTCCAAATACAATTTTTATTTTGCGACACATCCGCAGAAGTTTGTTTTCACTAATAATTTCGCTCAAAAAAATGATGATCTGGCAAGGAATTTGAAGCTGCAGAATAAAGTATTGAAGTCACATTCTTGAAAGCGTTTAACACTTGCAGTACGATTAAATTACATTTTTTTTTTACGTTCCGAGCAATGGATTTATGTATCCTGATTCTACGGTTTTCTTTTCAAACTATATTAATTAAATTGTGAGTATTTGGCGTTTACTTTAAATATCAAATCGAGCTGAATACAATTTAAGAGAGAGAACATTCATGTGTCAAAAGCTCGAAATATGCATAATTGAAAATCTGATAAAATTA
The DNA here is from genome assembly GCF_030247185.1 of Malaya genurostris. Classification (NCBI taxonomy): domain Eukaryota; kingdom Metazoa; phylum Arthropoda; class Insecta; order Diptera; family Culicidae; genus Malaya; species Malaya genurostris. Next base: position 5,883,534 of record NC_080570.1, on the reverse strand, counting down.
GTCAACAAAATAAGTCACATTCTAGGAACAAAAGTTGTCCTTAGTAAGAATTGGAACCAGCATTTTTTTTTCTTTTTTTTATATTATTCCAGTTCTCGACATTTCACGCATTTTTGAAGACTGCTCCAGAATAAATAAAATAAAATAAAATAAAATAAATAAATCAAAAAATTGACAACAACAAAATTTTCTCTATTGTGTTGCAGAATTGTGCGAGGATTTTCGAAGTTGCGCGGTTTTCTTGTTTCGTCTTAGAAATGCACAAAGCGTCGAGTTCTAGTTTAGCTCAGCGCTCTGACAGTTTTCGGTTAAAAAAAATGTTTTTTTTTTCGAGATTTCACTAGATCTCGACGTTTTATGCATTTCTAAAACATCCGGCCTCAAACATTTTCTTTCGGAAATCTCAAAATCTAGGTTCCAAAGCCGATTTCGAAAGTCTCAAAATCAAAGTCCCAAAGTCAATTTGTTTCAAACAAATTTCTGTCTAGATAACATCAGATCTCGATGTTTCATGAATTGTTGAGGACACTAAAAAAAATCTATACTTTTGCGATTATTTTGAGGTTACGTATTCCTCGCGTAAAAAAAAATCAGTATAAAATCAGAACAACTCATTCTAGTTTAACCGAAGATAGTTTCATCGAAAATCGTTTGGCAATCATTCATTCTAAATTCGTTTCAAAGAAAATAAATACGCCAAAGGTCAATTTGTCAAAAACCATTTCGTCCTAATTCGTTTAGCTGAGTCATTTAATCGAAAATCGTTTCATCTGGTGTTATTTCGTCGAAAATTTCGACCCGATAGGAAGTCTTTTAATCGAAATTCGCTTCACAGAAAAAAAGCCGTTTCGCAGAAGACGGTTCCAGTGAAAGCTATTTCACTGAGAGTCATTTCTCTCTTTTCGACGAACACCGTTTTCACCAAACTTATTTCGTCGAAAATCGTCTCGCTGACATTCCTTTCTGGCACAATCAATTTCGATGAAAATCTCTTCTAAAAAAATGTAATTCCATCGAAAATCGTTTCGTCTGATGTCATTTTGTCAAAAATTCCGTCCCTGTAGGTAGCCATTTCATCGAAAATCGCTCCATTTAAAATCGTTCCACCGAAAACTACTTCACTGAAAGTCATTTCTCCGATGATCTTTTCGACGAACGCCGTTTCAACAAAAATCATTTCGTCGTAAATCGTCTCGCTGACATTCCTTTCTGACACAAGCAATTTTGATGAAAATCTCTTCAAAAAAAAAACTTAATTTCATTGAAATCCGTCACAAACAATTTCGGTCACAAACAATTTCGGTGAATATCTATTCTCAAAGAATAGATATTTGCTTCAATAATCGCTTCGTTAAGAGACATTTCACCGAAAATCGTTTCGTCACAAGCGACTTCGATGAAAATCTCTTCCAAAAAAAAAAAAAAGGAAATTCCATCGAAATTTGCTCCGCTAAAATAAATTTCACCGAAAATTGTTTCGTCACAAGCGATTTCGATGGAAATCTGTTCTAAAAATAAAAAGTTATTCCATCGAAAATAACTTCGTAAAGGACATTTCACCTAAAATCGTTCTGTCATTCGCAATTTCGGTGAAAATCTCTTCTAAAAAAATGTAATTCCATCGAAAATCGTTTTGTCTGATGTCATTTTGTCAAAAATTCCGTCTCTGTAGGTAGCCATTTCATCGAAAATCGCTTCACTGGAAAAAAAACCGTTTCGCTAAAAATCGTTCCACCGAAACCTATTTCACTGAAAGTCATTTCTTCGAAAATCATTTCGACGAACGCCGTTTCAACAAAAATTTCATTTTGTCGTAAATCGTCTCGCTGACACTCACTTCACTGAAATTCGCTTTGCCGAAAATCATTGCATTGAAAATCGTTCCGGCGAAAATCATTCGGCCGAAAAAAAATTTCCCATACATTGTTTCGCGTAAATCACTTTGATCGATTGTGGTTTCATCACAAATCGTTTCGCCACAAGCAATTTCGATAAAAATCTCGACTTAAAATTGTAATTCCATCAAATATCGCTTCGTTAAGAGACATTTCACCGAAAATCGTTTCGCCACAAGCGACTTTTTCGATCTCTTCCAAAAAAAAAGGAAATTCCATCGAAAATTGCTTCGCTAAAATATATTTCACCGAAAATCGTTTCGTCACAAGCGATTTCGATGGAAATCTGTTCTAAAAATAAAAAGTTATTCCATCGAAAATCACTTCGTTAAAGGACATTTCACCTAAAATCGTTCTGTCATTCGTAATTTCGATGAAAATCTCTTCGAAAAAAAAAAATGTAATTCCATCGAAAATCGTTTCGTCTGATGTCATTTCGTCAAAAATTCCGTCCCTGTAGGTAGCCATTTCATCGAAAATCGCTCCACTTAAAATCGTTCCACCGAAAACTACTTCACTGAAAGTCATTTCTCCGATGATCTTTTCGACGAACGCCGTTTCAACTTATTCAATCATTTCGTCGTAAATCGTCTCGCTGACACTCACTTCACTGAAATTCGCTTTGCCGAAAATCATTGCATTGAAAATCGTTCCGGTGAAAATCATTCGACCGAAAAAAAATTCCCCATTAATTGTTGTTTCGCGTAAATCACTTTTTATCGATTGTGGTTTCATCACAAATCTTCTCGCCACAGGAAATTTCGATAGGAATCTCCTCTCAAACAAATGTGATTGCATCGAAAATCGCTTCGTTAAAGGACACTTCGCCGAAAATCTTTTCGCCTGAGAGATATTTCACCGAAAATCATTCCGCCGCAAGCAATTTTGATAAAAATCTCTTTTAAAAAACATAATTGCATTCCACTAATTAATCTTTATCCTATCATAATTGCATTGAAAATTGCTTAGCTAAGAGATATTTCACTGAAAATCGTTTCTCCACAAGCAATTTTGATAAAAATCTCTTCTAAAAATAAAAGTAATTCCATCGAAAATCACTTCATTAAGAGGCATGTCATCGAAAATCGTTTCGTCTGATGTCGTTTCGTCAATTATTCCGTCCGGGTAGTTAGCCATTTCACCGAAAATCGCTTAACTGGAAAAAATCCGTTTCGCTTAAAATCGTTCCACTGAAAACTATTTCACTGAAAGTTATTTCTTCGAAAATCATTTCGACAAACGCCGTTTTAACAAAAATCATTTCGTCGAAAATCGTCTCGCTGACACTAACTTCACTGAAATTCGCTTTGCCGGAAATCATTGCATTGAAAATCGTTCCGGTGAAAATCATTCGGCCGAAAAAAATTTCCCCATTAATGTTTCGCGTAAATCACTTTTTATCGATTGTGGCTTCATCACAAATCTTCTCGCCACAAGCAATTTCGATGAAAAACTCTTCTCAAACAAATGTAATTGCATCGAAAGTCGCTTCGTTAAAGGATATTTCACCGAAAATCGTTTCTCCACAAGCAATTTTGATGAAAATCTCTTCTAAAAATAAAAGTAATTCCATCAAAAATCGCTTCGTCTGATGTCATTTCGTCAAAAATTCCGTCCCGGTAGGCAGCCATTTCATCGAAAATCGCTTCACTGGAAAAAATCCGTTTCGCTTAAAATCGTTCCACCGAAAACTATTTCACTGAAAGTTATTTTTTCGAAAATCATTTCGACAAACGCCGTTTTAACAAAAATCATTTCGTCGAAAATCGTCTCGCTGACACTAACTTCACTGAAATTCGCTTTGCCGGAAATCATTGCATTGAAAATCGTTCCGGTGAAAATCATTCGGCCGAAAAAAATTTCCCCATTAATGTTTCGCGTAAATCACTTTTTATCGATTGTGGCTTCATCACAAATCTTCTCGCCACAAGCAATTTCGATGAAAAACTCTTCTCAAACAAATGTAATTGCATCGAAAGTCGCTTCGTTAAAGGATATTTCACCGAAAATCGTTTCTCCACAAGCAATTTTGATGAAAATCTCTTCTAAAAATAAAAGTAATTCCATCAAAAATCGCTTCGTCTGATGTCATTTCGTCAAAAATTCCGTCCCGGTAGGCAGCCATTTCATCGAAAATCGCTTCACTGGAAAAAATCCGTTTCGCTTAAAATCGTTCCACTGAAAACTATTTCACTGAAAGTTATTTCTTCGAAAATCATTTCGACAAACGCCGTTTTAACAAAAATCATTTCGTCGAAAATCGTCTCGCTGACACTAACTTCACTGAAATTCGCTTTGCCGGAAATCATTGCATTGAAAATCGTTCCGGTGAAAATCATTCGGCCGAAAAAAATTTCCCCATTAATGTTTCGCGTAAATCACTTTTTATCGATTGTGGCTTCATCACAAATCTTCTCGCCACAAGCAATTTCGATGAAAAACTCTTCTCAAACAAATGTAATTGCATCGAAAGTCGCTTCGTTAAAGGATATTTCACCGAAAATCGTTTCTCCACAAGCAATTTTGATGAAAATCTCTTCTAAAAATAAAAGTAATTCCATCAAAAATCGCTTCGTCTGATGTCATTTCGTCAAAAATTCCGTCCCGGTAGGCAGCCATTTCATCGAAAATCGCTTCACTGGAAAAAATCCGTTTCGCTTAAAATCGTTCCACCGAAAACTATTTCACTGAAAGTTATTTTTTCGAAAATCATTTCGACAAACGCCGTTTTAACAAAAATCATTTCGTCGAAAATCGTCTCGCTGACACTCACTTCACTGAAATTCGCTTTGCCGAAAATCATTGCATTGAAAATCGTTCCGGTGAAAATCATTCGGCCGAAAAAAATTTCCCCATTAATGTTTCGCGTAAATCACTTTTTATCGATTGTGGCTTCATCACAAATCTTCTCGCCACAAGCAATTTCGATGAAAAACTCTTCTCAAACAAATGTAATTGCATCGAAAGTCGCTTCGTTAAAGGATATTTCACCGAAAATCGTTTCTCCACAAGCAATTTTGATGAAAATCTCTTCTAAAAATAAAAGTAATTCCATCAAAAATCGCTTCGTCTGATGTCATTTCGTCAAAAATTCCGTCCCGGTAGGCAGCCATTTCATCGAAAATCGCTTCACTGGAAAAAATCCGTTTCGCTTAAAATCGTTCCACCGAAAACTATTTCACTGAAAGTTATTTTTTCGAAAATCATTTCGACAAACGCCGTTTTAACAAAAATCATTTCGTCGAAAATCGTCTCGCTGACACTAACTTCACTGAAATTCGCTTTGCCGGAAATCATTGCATTGAAAATCGTTCCGGTGAAAATCATTCGGCCGAAAAAAATTTCCCCATTAATGTTTCGCGTAAATCACTTTTTATCGATTGTGGCTTCATCACAAATCTTCTCGCCACAAGCAATTTCGATGAAAAACTCTTCTCAAACAAATGTAATTGCATCGAAAGTCGCTTCGTTAAAGGATATTTCACCGAAAATCGTTTCTCCACAAGCAATTTTGATGAAAATCTCTTCTAAAAATAAAAGTAATTCCATCAAAAATCGCTTCGTCTGATGTCATTTCGTCAAAAATTCCGTCCCGGTAGGCAGCCATTTCATCGAAAATCGCTTCACTGGAAAAAAATTTCGATTGAAATCTTTTCTAAAAAAACTTAATTGCATTGAAAATCGCTTCGTTAAAAGACATCTAATCGAAAATCGTTCCACCTCAAGCAATTTCAATGAAAATCTCTTCTTGAAAAAAGTTATTGACTCGAAAAACGCTTCCTTGAAAGAAATTTCACTGAAAGTCGCTTCGCCACAAGCAATTTCGATGGAAATCTCTTTCAAAAATAAAAAAAATTCCATCAAAAATCGCTTCGTTAAGAGGCATTTCGTCGAAAATCGTTTTGCCACAAGCAATTTCGATGAAAATCTCTTCTAAAAAAAACTTCATTGCATTGAAAATCGCTTCGTTAACAGACATTTCACCGAAAATCGTTCCACATCAAGCAATTTCGATGGAAATCTCTTTCAAAAATTAAAGAAATTCCATCGAAAATCGCTTCGTTAATAGCGAAGCTAATAAAAGTCATTTTCAATTACTCAAAATAGACGAAAATGACGATAAATAAATGTCACTCTCAGCTCCGCTTGCAAATAATGAGGATGAAATCCTTGTCCAGTTAACGACATAAGCGGAAGAGTAGTTTCCAAATGGAGGTCCTTCTTTCATTTACCCTTTCAGTCATGTTCGGTTTTCAGTAAAAACTTTTTATATCTATCCGCTGAAAGTCATTTCCACGGAAATTTTTTCTACGGAACCAATTTAACCGGGTTATCCGAAAATCGTTTCGTCAAAAGTCATTCGATATTTATTTCGACAAATGTCATTTGAATATTAGTTAGTCTTTTCCAAAATCATTTGAATGATAGTCCGTTTTGCCGAAAGACATTTCACCGAAAATCGATTCAAAGATTTTTTTCTTTTCGATGGAATTTCTTTTATTTTTGAGAAAAGATTTTCATCGAAATTGCTTGTGGCGAAGCGACTTTCAGTGAAATTTCTTTTAAGGAAGAGATTTTCGAGTCAATTACTTTTTTCAGGAAGAGATTTTGATTGAAATTGCTTGTGTCGTCACAATTTTCGATGAAATGTCTCTTAACGAAGCGATTTTCAATGCAATAAAGTTTTTTTTAGAAGAGATTTCCATCGAAATTGCTTATGGTAAAAAGATTTTCGGTCAAATTGTATCTTAACGAAGCGATTTTCGAAGCAATTACTTTTTTTAAGTCGAGATTTTTATCGAAATTGCTTGTGGCGAAACTGACTTTCGTCGAATCGATTTTCAATGCAATGATTTCTTTTTTACTCGTTCAACCGAAAAACGTTCCACCGAAAGAAATTGAACCGGACATTTATTCTTTGAATGTCATTACACCGAAAATCGTTTCTCTGTGGTTGATTGAACTGCAAATCGATTCACCGAACGTAACTGCGTTCGTCGATAGGTAAAACTTTCTGATGTGATTGTCCTACACCTGGGTTCACAAAGTGGACTCGCAAGAATACATCTTTTATTATTTGAACGGCTGAAAGCAAAAAGCGGATAAGTGCAACTTAGTTTGGAAAACCCGTTAAGGTATTTTTGAATGCAAAACCCGGATAAAAACATTGAAAGCAAAAACCGCACATGGATTTTGCAATGCAAGAATCGTTTAAAAACATCTTTTTTGGAAAAACCGGACAGAAAAATTTTGAATGCAAAAATCGGACAGAAACATAACCGGTTCTTTCAAAACAAATGTATTTATCCGGTTTTTGCATTCAAAGTTTTTACCGACTGTCGCTGTGGACGAAGCATGGTTTGCTTATTTGTTACGGGCAACTTAATCAATGCTGCATTCCCAAACGATTCTTGCATTGCAAAATCCATGTCCGGTTTTTGCTCTCAATGTTTTTATCCGGTTTTTGCATTCAAAAATACCTTAACGGCTTTGCCAAACTAAGTTGCACTTATCCGCTTTTTGCTTTCAGTCGTTCATTTGTAACATGAAGTAAATTCAAATAAATTTCTTGATTTAATTGTATGATTTGACGGAACGATTCTTTCGTGATTGAATGACCCATCCAGCGAAATAGCTTCCGGTTGAACAGACTTTTGGTGAAATAACTGTTTTTTTTTTCGGTGAAACAATCCTTTTGGCGAAATGGCTTTCGGTGAAATGGCTTTCGGCGAAATGGCTTTCGGTGAAACGGCTCGTTTAGCGAAATGACCTATTTGTCGAAATCACTTATGATTGTGAAATTGCCGTTTCGGCCGATTTAAATGAAAATATCCATTCGAAGAAAATATTCATTAGACGAATCTAACCTTTCGACTAATTGGTCCTTTCGGCGAATTGACCCTCTCGGTGAAATGACCCTGACTGATTGGTTTGGATCGATTTTTATGATTTTTCCGATATAATCACAGCCATATTCGCCGTTATTCTTCTTAAGGGGAATCACTTTTGCACCATTCTTTTTGAAAAAAACGAAATAAATCGCGAAATCCGTACCAAACACGCTTGGAAAACACTCTGCCTTATGTCGGTTTCGTTTGAGAAAACTGTAACTTACCCACACACCAAAAAAAATTGAATTTTACAGGTCCCTCATAAGATGTAATTCATAAAGACCTAATTTGTCAAATGACGGAAAATTTCATTTGTAATGACTTAATGTTAGATTAGCTTGAATTTTACTGGTTTCGACTGTAACTTGCGGTCTGCTAGCAGGTGCGACTGTATGAATGTAAATGTACATTTTACCAGCCAAGCAGATGCATGCTTCTGTGGCTCAGTCGATTAACAGACGTACTTGCGATCCAATGATTCTCGGTTCAAGTCGCGGCGGTTGCTGTCAGTATTTTTTTTTTTATTTAAATGATTTTCATCTCATGGAGTTTTAGACATAATATTAAATGTTCCTCTACGTAAATTTGCGTGAACTGCGACGCTCCATTTATGTGCATCTAAAAAGATGTAAAATCACAGAGTTTTTTTTAAGTGTACAGGGTTACAGTTTGTTTCATCAAAAAAAGATACTCGAAACTGTATCATTTTCAGTTCAACAACGTTGAAACTAGGTTCGAAAGTTCGAAGTTAGAGAGAGGGATTGCTAAGAGTGCCGTAATAATCGAAAGAGAAAGTAAACATAGACAATCTGTCATTTGCACTTAGGTCGTAATGAAATTACTATACAGAATTTATTGGTGTTAACTCTAGAACCTCTGCGTCGGATCAAGAAAATCACATATTTTGGCAACTTTGCATAAAATGCAAACCTGTACCAAACCAACCCTTCAGTTTGATTTTCTGTTTGAAAATGGTCGAATATTTTCAAACTCGCATCACTCAGAGTATCCCCCGAATGTTACATTAAAATCACAGTGCGAGAAATAATGTGATAAAAAGATAGGTCAATAATGTCAAAAACATGACGGGACTGAAGTGACTGGAACGCTTCTCTGGAATTTGTAAAGATGTGTTCTGACCAAAGGGTCTTTAAATATTCGAGTCACCGCAAATTACTCACTACTAAGGCGGAGCTAACGCAAACAGAAATGTTACCAACAAACAAAAATCTCTTTAGCATGTGAAATTACCATGGACAAACTGAGTCTGAACAACTGAACCGAATTATTCTCCATTTAATGTTATTTTTGTTCAACAAATAAATTTAGTCTGGATTACAATTATGACCGGTTAAAAACTAATTAATAGAAGTGATTTATAGCTGACGGAAATCAAATCAAATCAAATCAAATACAGTAAAGATTCATTGAGTTCTAAATTAATGTAAAACGAGTCTGACATTTAATCAAATCAATTTTGGCTAATTCGATTGAATCTACGTCTTCGACAATCCCCTCGGCCCAATCAAAGTAGGCTTATTGACGGCAACTCTTCCACGACCATATTTTCCATATTCGAACACCGATCAAAGCAAGCTCTGACTTGCAGTTTCGGCAATTTGCGCTCGAATGCTCGTGACTATACGTTTTATTTCCCGATTTTATTAGTCGTTTAACCGTCGACGAATCGGCGTCAAAGGAATCGATAGGTTTTCCCAAAAAAAATAACGAAATGTTTCATAGGTTCCGATTAATGACCCGCCCCAGGGGGAAAAGGCAATCTCGAGTGACTGGTAAACAGCTGCCATATTTGGCAGAGCCCAATCTTTTCGAGTATGAATAGAAGGCCGTCAAGCAGCCAGCACAGCGCCCACCTCGTGGCTCACGAGAGCACATGCAAATCAAGACGGGGTTGGGACGTAGGGTGACTCGTTTTTTTTTCGAATGTTCGTCCGTCCACTCACTTACCGACTGTGTGACTGTGACTGTAAAACCTAATCGAATCGCCATTCTTTGGTTTCATTTCAGACGAATCGAATCACACGCAGGGTCCGCTGGATGGTTCCCTGTACGCGACGATCCTCAAGAGTCCCAAATCTCCTACAGCCGGTGGTATTCCGCAGACGTTGATCTCCCCGCCGGCCGAGTTTAGTAACACAAAAACAATTCTCAACGGTGGCTCAGCTGGAGCAGGAGTAGGAGGAGGAGTACAACCGCCGGTGACACCTCCGCCGCGAAACGCCAACTACCACCTTTACGACGGTGCCAAACGCTATCAAAATGCTCCCGGAACGGGTGGTCGAGGGACCGGCTACGGGTACCAGGGAAAATCGGTGACCGGCGAAAGTGCCAAGAACGGTGGTGTCAATTCGAGTGATAATGAAAATAATAATAATAATAGTGCTAGTGGTAACTACAGAGCAGTGATAGAAAACGGGAGTGGCTACGATCAAAACCAGAACCCGGTTAGTCAGCGGCAAACGCAGGTTAGGAGTCAGGCAGACGGGCGAGAATCGGTGCGAAGTCCACTGACACTGTCTATGGACTCCGGAATATCGAGCAGTGGTCCGGTGAATCGTAAGTGTTCCCTACTTTGACTTCTGTAACTTGTCGCCAAATTCTGGTTCGACCCACACTCATATTCTTCCTTTTTCGATTCCACACTTCCAGGTCGCCTACAAGGTTCCAGCGTATCGCCATCCAGTTTTCCAAGTCAAGCTAGTCCACAAGGTAAGCGAAAAGTTTTTTTTTCCCAAAACAATAGTAGGCGAGTTGCGTGTTCAGTTTGACGTTTCCCCGCTACACATCATCGCAGTAGCCCGGTCAAACTGACCACACTCACTCACGCGCAACACTTTCTGTTCTGTGGTGTTACACTTTTTTTTTCCTCAACTTGTCGCGTCCTACCCGGGAACCGCTGTAGCTTTCAGCTTAAAATTCCACAAGCAAACAACCTTCGACGACGACGAGTGCGGCCTGATTCAAGTTTCCTTGTTTCGAAAAAGGGCATTCCCGGTTCTGGCATTGGTTGGCCGTCGATTGCTGATTCCGCAGTTGAGTGATCCGGAAGCAAACGCTGGGGACTTTCTGTCTGACAGTGATCGAGAGGCCTCTGTCTGTCTGTGCTACTAATTTTTCTGTTTCGAGTCAGAATTCGCTCCTAGCGGGAGAGAAGGTGTCAGTGATGCCAGACTTGTGGCCTGGGTTGTCAAATTTTCCAATAATTCACCCTGCCCCCATCTGGCATCCGGGTTCCGTTGAAGTTGATAAAGACAAGGAGACAAAAACACAAACTGGCTCAACCGCTTCCTTACTTTGCGCATGCTTTACTGATTTTGAGCCGTACCAGGCCGCAAAAGGAGAAGAGATTTCTTTTCCGTTTTTATCCATCTCCGGGAGTCAATTAAGGAATGCACGAGTACATTTAGTCGTTGGCCATAGGCTCGAAAGAAAGTTTGTTTTTCCTCTGTTTGGGACTGACATTGAACGGTGTGGTGTCCATCACCCTAACAGTATTTTTTTGTTGCCGATTTAATTGATATACTTATTTTTTAACAACCATATGCGCATTTTTCTGTGCACTTCGAAATTGTCCGGCCTAGAATTTTGGAAACCCAACGAATTGCACATTAGATAACCGATAAATGTGGAAGCAGAAATGAAAACTTGCGAAAACATAACCCTCGACACGGGTTAGGTTTGTTGTGCCAATCGAACTCCTCTGGAGGTGATGAAACACTACTCAGAATGCAGCCCGATTGAGACTTCAAATGACCACTAAGCTTCATTGAGTATTGTGTGACTAAAAAGCATTCCTCACGCATTCGTCTGTCTTATTTACCACCTTGTCTCCGCTGGGTAGTGATATGTGAGATTTTATGGTGACTCATAATCTAAACGAGCGAATCTAATTCTTCGACGATAGTAACCTCGTCACATTAGTAAAGAGCAAATTAAATCAAGCTTTTGTGAAGCTTCTCAAGCTTTTGTGAAGCTTCTCAAGCTTTTGTGAAGCTTCTCAAGAATTTGTGAAGCTTCTCAAGCTTTTGTGAAGTTTCTCAAGCTTTTGTGAAGCTTCTCGAGCTTTTGTGAAGCTTCTCAAGTTTTTGTGAAGCTTCTCAAGCTTTTGTGAAGCTTCTCAAGCTTTGTGAAGCTTCTCAAACTTTTGTGAAGCTGCTTAAGCTTTTTTGAAGCTTTCTACAAGCTTTTGTATAGCTTTATGCACGCTTTTGTAAAGCTTTATACAAGTTTTTGTGAAGCTTTCTACAAGCTTTTGTGAAGCTTTCTACAAGCTTTTGTGAAGCTTTCTACAAGCTTTTGTGAAGCTTTCTACAAGCTTTTGTGAAGCTTTCTACCAGCGTTTGTGAAGCTTTCTACCAGCTTTTGTGAAGCTTTCTACAAGCTTTTGAGAAGCTTTCTATAAGCTTTTGAGAAGCTTTCTACAAGCTTTTGTGATGCTTCCTACAAGCTTTTGTGAAGCTTTCTACAAGCTTTTGTGAAGCTTTCTACAAGCTTTTGTGAAGCTTTCTACAAGCTTTTGTGATGCTTTCTACAAGCTTTTGTGAAGCTTTCTACAAGCTTTTTTAATGCTTTCTACAAGCTTTTGTGAAACTTTCTACAAGCTTTCGCTGAGCTTTCTACAAGCTTTTGTGAAGCTTTTTACAAGCTTTTGTGAAGCTTTCTACAAACTTTTGTGAAGCTTTCTACAAGCTTTTGTGAAGCTTTCTACAAGCTTTTGGAAGCTTTCCACAAGCTTTTGTGAAGTTTCTCAAGCTTTTGTAAAGCTTCTCAAGCTTTGTGAAGTTTCTCGAGCTTTGTGAAGTTTCTCAAGCTTTTGTTGATTCTAAAGCTTTGTGTAGCTTCGCAAGCTTTATTTTAACTTCTCAAGCTTTTATAAAGCTTCTCAAGCTTTTATAAAGCTTCTCAAGCTTTTATAAAGCTTCTTAAATGTTTGTGAAGTTTCTCAAGCTGCTGTGAAGCTTCTTAAGCTTTGTTAAGATTCTCAAGCTTTTGTGATGATTCTCAAGCTTTTGTGATGCTTCTCAAGTTTTTGTGGAGCTTCTCAAGTTTTGTGAGGCTTCTCAAGCTTTGTAGAGCTTCGGAAGCTTTGTGATGATTCTTGAGTTTTGTGAAGATTCTAAAGTTTTGTGATGCTTCTCAAGCTTTTGTGCTGCTTCTCAAGCTTTTGTGCAGCTTTCTACAAGCTTTTGTGAAGCTTTCTACAAGCTTTTGTGAAGCTTTCTACAGCATTTTGGAAGCTTTCCACAAGCTTTTGTGAAGTTTCTCAAGATTTTGTGAAGCTTTCTACAAGCTTTTGTGAAGCTTCTCAAGCTTTTGTGAAGCTTCTCAAGTTTTTATGAAGCTTTTCAAGTTTTTGTGAAGCTTCTCAAGCTTTTGTGTAGCTTCTCAAGCATTTGTGAAGCTTCTCAAGCTTTTGTGAAGCTTCTCAAGCTTTTGTGAAGCTTCTAAAGCTTTTGTGAAGCTTCTCAAGCTTTTGTGCAGCTTCTTAAGTTTTGTGAAGCTTTCTACAAGCTTTTGTGAAGCTTTCTACAAGCTTTTGTGAAGCTTTCTACAAGCTTTTGTGAAGCTTTCTACAAGCTTTCGTGAAGCTTTCTACAAGCTTTTGGAAGCTTTCCACAAGCTTTTGTGAAGTTTCTCAAGCTTTTGTAAAGCTTCTCAAGCTTTTGTGAAGTTTCTCGAGCTTTGTGAAGTTTCTCAAGCTTTTGTTGATTCTAAAGCTTTGTGTAGCTTCTCAAGCTTTATTTTAACTTCTCAAGCTTTTATAAAGCTTCTCAAGCTTTTATAAAGCTTCTCAAGCTTTTAAAAAGCTTCTCAAGCTTTTGTGAAGCTTCTCAAGCTTTTATAAAGCTTCTCAAGCTTTTATAAAGCTTCTCAAGCTTTTATAAAGCTTCTTAAATGTTTGTGAAGTTTCTCAAGCTGCTGTGAAGCTGCTTAAGCTTTGTTAAGATTCTCAAGCTTTTGTGATGATTCTCAAGCTTTTGTGATGCTTCTCAAGCTTTTGTGATGCTTCTCAAGCTTTTGTGGAGCTTCTCAAGTTTTGTGAGGCTTCTCAAGCTTTGTAGAGCTTCGCAAGCTTTGTGATGATTCTTGAGCTTTGTGAAGATTCTAAAGCTTTGTGAAGGTTCTCAAGCTTTTGTGGAGCTTCTCAAGTTTTGTGAGGCTTCTCAAGCTGCGTGAAGCTTCTCAAACTTTGTGAAGCTTCTCAAGCTTTGTGAATGTCAAACAATGTCAAACCCTTATGAACACCCTGTTCCTAGTAGCAAACAAAATAAATCACGTGTGCAAAAAGCTGGATCAATGTGTCAAATACCCCTCACAGTTGCTCGCCATATCCAACAACAGAGTCGCTCGTTTTCTCCTGCGTTAACTTCTAACGTAGGCTCGGTCGAATTGAAAAAAAAAATTCGACACCTGCATCGTTGCTAGTCCATTGAACTAGGCGAGTTGGGACATGATTGAAAAACAATAAAAAAAAAAACAACTGCAACAAAGTTGCCACATCAATATTTATTTTCTGTTTTTTTTTGTTCTGCAGATCGGGCAGACTAACGAGCGCGCGAAGGTGCGATTGACGGGAATACATTTGTTTGATTTGATTTGAGTCGCCATTTTTTCGCACTTTTCGTCGTGAATGGCTTCATTTGGATGGGAGCCCTGACTAGCGCAAAATACTCGCAGTAGGCTGTGTGTGTCTGGAAAGGACAGTGGAGACAGACACCATCTGTCATTCTTAGAAAAAAAATTATTTCAATTACATCATATAAATGTAAAATCAGCCACGAAGAGTTTTTTTGGAAAAACTGTTTAAATATATTAACCTCAAATTGCGGCAAAATAATCGAATCAAACTACGCAAACAGGAGGGGTTCATTGGCAGAGCGGCCAGTTTTGGCCGAATGCGAAGGTGTTCTCGTGAGCGACAGTTGGGTAAAAATATAAAAGTGGTTTTTCCATGTGGAACGGGTTGAAAAAATGTCGTCGAAAAATGTCGAATCGCCTTATGAACGGTAAAGGTGACCACCACCGGTGACCATAAAAGCCCAGAGACTACCGTGGTCTCGAATTAATTCGCAACTAGACGGCAATACGGCGACCACTCGTCGTTACAGCGGTCATACCAATATTGAACGATTTTTTGTAGTTGTTGTTGTTCGTTTCGGTTTCGGTTTCAGTTTTTCCAACCAGCGCCATATATTTCGCACCTCGTTCGGTAAGATCCGGCTCGCAAGATTGCGCGTCCAAAAGTCAATGCAGCCAGGCATAGCAATCGTCTCTCAGTAGGCTTTGGATTGATTTTTCCTTCGAGATTCGAGCCTAGGCGCGCAAACACATTCATTTTTTGCTTGGACTCCAATCTTGCAATCCAAGTAGGCACAGTCAACATCGTTTTGCGTGAAAATTGACAACGTTCGGTGTTTGGTCAGTCAGTTTGGTGGACGACTGCACTCTACTCGCGCGGGGCCAGTTCCCAAGTGAAATCCCTTTTTTGTTCGGTGGCTCGCCATCCGAACGCGGCATTCGCTTCACACATATTTGGAATAATTTCACGATTATTAATTAGATGTACGAGAGTTCGTCAAGGGTCCATTTGGTGCCGGTGAGTAGTGTGACTTGAGGTTTGAAAAAGAAACTGTCAAGAGAGAACACCGTGAAAGAGGTTTTTTTTATGTATTGAAAAACAGAATGATGTCCCTGAGTCATCGAGTTCAGATTCTCGATTCTCGTGACGTTTGTTGATTAATTTTCGAACTGTGCCAATCACAACAGGCGATACACGGTTTGCGTGCTTCAAATGGATGAACAAGTCCCCCGCTTCGTCATCGCTGCTGACAAGTGCCACTCTTTGGTGTGCCGAAGTGAGAGTTGGATCCCTCGTCTCCTGCTGCCCGCTACGCTGGAAACTGTCTGGCGGCGGCTGGATGATGGTGATCGAGATGACAAGGCAGTTCACAATTTTCTCACTCGTGCGGCGGCGGCGGCGGCGGCGGCACCACATTCAAAAGTGTCTGAAAAAAAACCTAGGCCTACCGTGGTAATTCGTAACCAACCCAAAAAAGGGATCACACTTGCGCGTACACAGCTTTTATGGCTGCAGCAGCTTGCATAGTAGCTAGCAGTAGGCTTTGGCATTTGCGCGATGCGCTGGAATTTTCACATTTTTTGCTCCCGATATCAGAGGGGACGTTTTTATGCCGCCGCTTTTGTGCAATGGAAAACGCTTAGAAAATGAATAATTAAGCTGTCAGGATTAATTTAGAACTGTACACTGTTGAAGTTTGAGTGAGTTGTCTTTTTGAGTTGAGGAATGGATTTTTATTGCCATAACTGTCGATCACACACTACTGTCATATGAATTGAATAGGAAAACCAATGCTCAAAGTATGAAACTTGAGTTGTTTCCTCGAATTTGATTCCGCATACTCCAGGATGGGATTATGATAGAGCAGTTCTACTTATTGGAGAATTTTTTTCCGGGTCAATCTGTCCTGTTAACGGGGATTGTAAAGTTTCATATATACTATTTCATAAATTTATCTTTTTCAAGCTACCTCTCGTTGAGTATTAATAATTTATGAATTTATTCCACAAAAAAAATACTGTGAAATCTAAAAATGAAGTTAGAACGGAGCAAATGGTTTTATTCTATATAAAATTCCTCATTCATATTTACAATCGGATTGTGACTTTGGAAATCCGCGTGAAAAAACTGCAAAACTAGAGAATTTTTTTTTGATGCCAAAGGTTTTATAAATGCATGAAACGTTGATATCTGATGTAATCTCACCAAAAAAAATTAAATCGGCTTTGGGACTTAAAGAATTTTACACCGCGTAACTTTGGAAATCCGCGTAAAAAACGCGTAACTTTGGAAATCCGCGTAAAAAACGCGTAACTTCGGAAATTCTAGTAAAACACGTAACTTTGGAAATTCGCCTAAAAAATCGCAAAACTTGAGCCTTTTTTTTATACCAAATGTCTAAGAAATACATGAAACGTCGAGATCTGGTGTGATCTACTTTTTTTGTAAAAAAAACTAAATTTTTCTAGTGTTAGAGAGATGACTTAAAAAAATTGCGAGATAACACCAGATCTCGACGTTTCATGCATTTTCAAGACAAAACAAGAAAAACGCATAACTTCTGAAATTCGCGTAAAAAAAACGGAAATCCGCATGAAAAAAGCCGCGCAATAAAATCGTATAAAAACCGCGTAAAAGACCTCAGACTACTATGATAAATAATGCTATGTATAATGGGATTAAATTTATAAGCAAACTTGCACCCTCTCATTCTGCTACTATCGCATAAAGCGATAGAACCCAGTCGACGCCGTTCTATTGACCAAATGTCATCACAGACACACGGGGGAGGCATGAGATAGGAACTTGTGAGGACTTAGTTATCTCACCTTTTGACGATCACTTTTAGGTTAATTGTCAAATTCGTTAAATAAGAATTTTTGTGAACGCGAAATCGAGAGAAGTAAACATTGAAATCGAAATAATCTGATGAAAACAGACAAAGTAAAATTATGATTAAATTATGACGTTTGAAATTCATACTCTGAAACTTGAAACGCTAAGCCCGAAATAGCAGTAATCACAAGTCGTTTAAGTTGTGAATGTACAATTCAATAATCAACATATGTTTACCGCTAAATTTACCTAAGGCAGTTCGTAGAATTATTTGAACCCTTTCATTTTTTGTGCCATTGAATTCTACTATATTAATTTTATGTAACTTATTTACACCTAGTCACCTTCACAGAAGTATAACTAACGTTACAGTACAGATACACATATTTCGGAATGTTATTTACATTCTTAATCAGTGTGTAAGTTTCAAAAGTTTGATGAAATCATTAGAACAATCAATATGTATATCAGGTGTACAACTTTGCTTCCGCCGTTTTCCGATAGGTGGCGGTTAAAATACATAGATGATAATGCCTTTAAAGTGAGTGTGTACAGTGCCTAACGAATTGTCATCGCCGTTTCAGTGACAGTTGTTCTTGTTTTCGTATTATCCACGCTCGAAAATGTCTGTTTATGTGTCCAATTCTCGCCATTTGCGGGAAGTTTTACTTTTCTGTTACAATTCGAAAAAAATGCAACTGAAGTGCACCGAATGCATTCAGAAACTTACGGTGATGCTGCTTCGAGTAAAAGAACGTGTCGGGAGTGGTTTCAACGTTTTAAAAATAGTGATTTCGATGTCAAAGACAAACATGATGGTGGAAGAGAAAAAACCTTCAAAGATAAATAACAATTTACTACGAGCTCTTAAAACCGGGTGAAACCATCACAGGAGATCGCTACCGAACGTAACGGATGCGCCTTAGTCGCGCGCTAAAAGAAAAGCGGCCCAGTATCAAGAGAAAGTACCTGGAAACGCTGAAATGAGAAGTCTTGCCCCACCCGCCGTATTCCCCAGATGTCGCCTCTTCTGACTTCCACCTATTCCGTTCGATGGCACACGGCCTGGCAGATCAACATTTCCAATCCTTCGAATAGTTGGAAAAATGGATTGCTTCATGGATAGCGTCAAAAAAGGACTCCTTTTTTCGAGCCGGGATCCGAAAATTTCCGGAAAGATGGGAGAAAGTTGTCGCCGGCGACGGACAATACTTTGAATAATACATCTGTAAGCACTTTTTCGCAATAAAGCTTTAAAATTTGGAGAAAAAAAAACGACGGCAAAGTTGTACACCTAATAGTTTAATATGGGAAGATGATTCCATACAAATGTTGGCCGCGGCTGCGTTTTAGATGGCCCTTGTGCTAGGTCCAATTTTAGCATACTCTCTCCAACATATCGTCCGGTATTTCACGAATAAATGCTTCAATATTGGCTTCCAGTACGTCAATCGTTGCTGGTTCATTCTTGTAGACATGAGCCTTACCATGGCTCCACAAGAAGTAGTCCAGTCTAGGCGGCCAATTGACGGGCACAAAACGTAAGATAAACTGTTCACCGAAAGCGGCTCCCAAATTGGTCATTGGTACGTGTGCCGTGTGGGATGTGGCACCGTCTTGTTGAAATCACATGTCAGACATATCCAATTCTTCCATTTTTTTCCGTTCCGCCTTTCGTCGACTTCAAAGAACTATGGCCCGATGATGCCACCGGCCCATAATCCACACGAAACAGTGACTTTTTTGGGATGCATTGGTAGCTCTTGTGTTTCTTCTTGCTGGTCTTCACTTCAAATGACGAAACCATTCAACCAGAAATGAGCCTCGTCGCTGAACACAATTTTTCGATAAAAAAGTGGATTTTCCTCAAACTTTGCCAGCGCGCCCATTCATGAATAATTTAAAGACCAAACTGAACAAGTTTGACAATGACACAGGAAACGATTCACGCGTCATCTGTCAAAAACAGTGTCGCCAATAAAAAAAACAGCAAAAAAATCACCCTTTATTACTTCGATTGTTGGAACCAATGTTCGTCAGCTTCAGCCGTCAGTATCACGAGTCAATTTATTACACTTTTTCCGTTTCATAACAATTGTTGAGTATTTCTCGATCGTTACTTCATTGTAGTGGCAGCTAGCTAAATCTTACCAAAAAGTTAACTGAGACTATGTATGCTTTGACCAATGGTAGAATGTGTTTTTTGTTCTGTCACTTATCCTCCCTATCCCTAGCAGAGCTTTGTGTTCGTGAACTTCACTCCAAAACTCGCACCCTACGTTCGAATTCTTCTGAAGCATAGTTTTAGATACCATGAGTAAACACTTTCGATGAAGAAACCTCGCCCTGTAAAGAAAAGGTTGTTTGCAAACTTTATTTTTTTTTTGTTTCAAAATTTTGTCAAAGTTGCTACAATGCCATTTTGAAATTGTTTTAAAATGCTTGAAAAAAAAGAAGAACAAATCTGATTATTCCGTTACAATAGTTCCAAAATTATGTTGGAGCTATTCTAGTATTGATTCTGTGAGAGTGGAACTGTTTTAAGCCCATAGTTTTGTTGATATGCTTTTTGGGGTTGCGATCAAATAGATGATTGATAAGCGTAGCCTATAGGTCGTGTAGAATACACGTAGCCAAGGAGTGACCCATTGGGTTCCCGCTTCCATGTCGTGTTAGTGTTTTTGTTCATTATTTTTCGAGAGAATTTCTCTACCTACTATTACTTCAAGATTTTAAGACGAGTCCAATCTCCGAAAAAAAAACAACTCTGGTGCTTTGAAAAGTTTTGAAATTTCCGAAATCGTGCTTCTCTTTCGGTGAAGCGGCTATCGATTGGATGGCCTTTTCGTCTATACGATATACGGCCTTCGTCGAAACGATCTTTTTTCAAAGCAGTTTACAGTTACAAATGATTTTCAAAGAAATGATTTTTGTGAAAAACGACTCAGTGGGTTTCGACCAAATGGCTTTCTACGAAACGGCATTCGGCTTATTGGCTTTCGGTGAAATGGCTTTAAGTTAAGGGGGTACTCCATAGAAAATCGTTTTTTTTATATTCTATTAATCAATAGATAAGTTAATTGAGGAAACAATTGCAAAGTTTCAAAATCGAAATTCGAAAATTTCTGGAGATATAGTTTTTTTTTAATTTACTCGCGCCATTTCTTTGAAGTTCGTTTTCTCGAAACCGCCTGTTCACACGATAAAAATAAAACTACTGAATCAATGGACACGAAGCTATTGTTATGTTGCAAGACGTTGCACAGAGAAGTCAATCAATTTCTTGGCCAATTTAATATTTAATTAAGATATATCATACTCTAATTTCAGATGTGTAAACGGAAAGAAAACGGAACTTTTTTAAACCAGTCTCGGGAGATGCTCGATTTTTCCGCCAATTTTATAAATTTTATGATTTATAAAAACTGTTTTACTCATCCTCAAACGTACTTCTACAGATGCTCCAGAAGGATTTTTTTCGCCTCTTCCAGTTTCTATACAATACAGTAAAGAAAATTGACCATATTTTCTACGGTTTCATAGAGTGCCACTTTAACTGATTTTGTGGTTGAGGGGCAATTTACAATCTTAGGAAAACGACCAACGAAATGCGAAAGCAGTTTCCTTCGCTGTCGTTGAGCGGAAATTCAAAACACAAATGTCCATTTTTTAAAATTGACTGATGTTTTTTTCTAGAAGTTTCATCAAGTAGTTTTCGCTTTTCAACAATGGCTATTTCCCTAGGTTTGTAAGTAGAATCTTGAAAGGCATTCGCCAAAAAAGGTTCCGGTGGAACGGCTTTCATCAAAACGATTTTCAGTGAAATGACTTTCGGCGGAACAAAACCCTCCTTAGCAAGAATTTTATTTAACAGGAGCGCAGGATTTTGCATGTCTCACACATTAGACCCAGCGTTTGAATTGGCGCGACGATAACCTGCGCTTCTGTTACTTGTGCGTATGATATTTAAGCTAAATTGGGTAATTTTTTTAAATCACCACTATTGATTCATCAAATTGAAACAGTAGTTTTAATCTTCATTTTATATTCAGAAAGGTTCAGTTTATATTCATTGGTGAATTTTTTCATTATTTATTCTGCAAAAGGTTGAGATGAACGGCTTTGAAAATTGATTATTTTTTCTATTTTCAACGATTAAGTCCAATAGAGAATATTTCTTTTTATTTTTGTGACATTCAGCAAACCAGACTATTTGGTAGAAACAGGAAATGAAAATTATGGAATGAATAATACTCAAGGAAGTGCAAGAATGGGAAAATATGGAATGGCGGCAAGATGAGACGTAACAAGGGTATGCCGGGGAAAGTAATGTTAAATATCTTTTACGATTTACTATCCGAACCTCCGGCAGCCTGCTCTGGTAGAAGTTACTAAAAAAATCATTCAACCCTTGTAACGCCTCATCTTTCCGTTCTGTATTTCACACCCCAGCTCTCCCTTGAGTAGTATCATTTTATAATTTGCAATTCCTGTTCCTAACAAATAGGGTAAGGGCCCCCTATTTCATCTCAGCTCCAGCTTCCGTCTCATTCCTTCACCTCATAACTTTGAACATTAATCATATCTTTAAACGTACCTGAATAAAACTGTGGAACGTTTTAAAACATTTATTCTAGGTTTTGCCACACTTTCCAATTAAAAAAAATAGTTAAAAAACCTTCAACGATCGCTTTCTTCATTTAAAATAAACTCACTTTTTGATTTAGGAACCACTTTCGTCTGAAGTTTTACAATTTATCATGTTTCTGAATATTTACTAATCGATTCGTCTCAAAACATGATCACTATTCAATGTTGGATGACTTTATAGTTAGTAATGTTCACTTTCCACTTGTTTATTCAACGATTAAAGACTTCTGAAATTACCTGATAAGCAATAAAAGCAATGAAAAATATGAGATGAAAATTTGCGCCTTATTCACTTGATTGCGCTTTGTTTTCATCTCATTTCGTATCGCAAGGTTGCCAAGTTTTCTCATAATGTTAAATAAAAAAAAAATTTTTTTCTTGCTTAAATTATCATCAACAAATAAATAGGGAAATAGGGAGCCCTTACTCTAGTCTGAATTTCGCAAAAAGAAAAACGAATCTTCTTGAATATCATCAAGGAGATTGTTCGCTAGTGAACTTTTCACTACTGATTTTTTGCCATGTGAGAACATTTTCAGTAAGAAACGCGTTTGCAAGAAATAAACTCAGTAGTGAACTTTCTCGGAATGAATTTTCTCGGAGATAATTTTTTTTTGCCTGAAAATCATTTGCGAAATATTTCAGTCACTATTTTCGAAATTGTGAGTTTTACCCAACACTAAAAGAAATGCGTAATTTTGTTCAACCGGAGCGTCCTTCGAAGTCCAAAGTAGGCTCGATTTCCCGCAAAGATCCGTCTTTGAATTTCTCTTTCGGCTTCACTGTCAGTGGTTATCATTTAGCCCAAATGTACGAAATTATCACCGCCGCGCAGTGGTCCAAAACTGATGTACGAAGCAGCTCATACCGGTGAGCAGCTCCGAACCGATCAGTTCACTAAAGAGATTCGAATCAATGTATCAGCTCATCAGCTCATTTAGATTGAACTGAAGGTTTGTTTTGAGCACCGTTTTTTTGCGCCGTTTTTCATACTCCGTTTTTCTTTCATATGCATGATCGAAATCATTGATGCACAAAGAACAATGCTATGCGAACTAACTTGTCTGAGAATTACTATTGTGTCATATATGAGAATATCTGCAAAAGTGGCATCCCTGAATGTACCTCAGCCTACTGAGTCAGAGGTAAGATTTCTTATTGAAAACGGCTCATTCAATCTGTTATAGAAGGGGATATATGCACATTTGGGAGAACGAACAAAAGCTCATGCACACATTGCTAAATTTAATGTGTTTCCACCTTAGCAGCAGGGATAACAGGTCATGTTTTCAAAAATCTGTGATCAAGCCAAAAACCTGTCTGTGCAAAATCTGTGCACGTTTCCCCATTTCCATAATAGCTGATCGGAATCATTTTGGTAAGCAAAAAAATGGTATCACTATTTCCTACCGCTCTGTAATTTTCTATGCTAAACTGTGATCAATATCAAAAATCTGTGATCGATTTCGGAATCTGTGTAAATCTGTGCAAAAGGTTGAAAATCAGATTAATCTGTTAACCTGGCATCCCTGCTTACCAGTGCGGTGAACTGGTGAGTTGCGGTTCTTTTATAAAGAGCTGTGAGCTATCCGCTCACTTTAAAGATTCGATTCACTGGAATAGCTCAGGAGCGAATTGCCCATCTCTGCAGTGAGGTGAGCGTGCAAAAGTGAGTTACAGAAATATCAGACGCTTGACGCCCTCCGTTTCTTAACCATTCATGGTTTCAGCATGACCATAGTGAAAATGAGTCACACGAATAGTACTAAGGATATTCTCATTGGAAAATAAATTAGATTTGGAATATATTTTCCTATAAGTATGGTAAAAGTTTGCTGCATTAAGTTGCATATTTCGCATATCGGTACAAGGTTTCCTAGGTAAAAATAGGTAAAATGATGTATAACTTTTACAGAAAAGAATAAACCTATGCATTACCTTCAACAAAAATATGGGATTTTTTATTTTCTTCAATTATTCCAAATGAAGTATGCATAAAAAATAACTCGAAACAAGTTATGAATAAAAAACTGAATCTAAGGGGGTTGCCATAAAAACGCTTTGTATATCCGAAATGGTGCGACCTAGACTTTTGGTATATTTGACAAAGTAAATTATTTTCAAAAGTTCTAAAACTTTGTACAGGAAAAAAAAATTTTATCTCTTCAGAAAAAACAGTTATGGTTATATTTTTTGTCAAAGTAGGCCATAAACAATTAGGGATAGAATCGCACTAACTTTTCTCGGAGATAACTGAACCGATTTCCACAAACTTAGACTCCAATGAAAGGTCTTGTGGTCCCATAAAAAATTCCTGAATATTATTTGGATCTGACTTCCGGTTCCGGAGTTATGGGGTAAAATGTGCAAAAAAAATGAAAATATGTTTTACAACTTTTCTCATAAATGGCGCGACCGATTTTCACAAACTCAAGTTCAAATGAAAGGTCCTGTGGTCCCATACGTAATTCCTGGATTTCATCCGGATCCGGCAATATAGGGTAAAGCGTGTTAAAAATTTTTTCCATCACTGAAAGGGACGAAAACCCGTAAAAAGTTTTCTAAATCGACCTCAAATCCTCTTCAATCGATAGTTTTCATCAGTAGACGGTCAAACAAACTGATTTCGATTATTCTTTTAAGAATCGTAGAAAATTATTTTGAAGAATACAACAGTATTATATATGATAGTATGATTGATATGAGAAAGGCATCATTACACCAGTAGGTAGATTAAAACAGGTTTTTGTTGATTCGAACCACTGTGTGCGCCGATCCGAATTCGGAATGAAAGCTTAACATTGTCGTCCCTTGAGCCACTTCCTGTTGTGTATTTTGTCCTCGGAACATCGATGATAAGTCCAATTCGGCTGGGTTCAGCATTCAGTCTGATGTACGTTTCCGTCATCGCCTCAAAGTTTCGGGCCCTTATGTCGATGTCGTCGGCGGAGCCAAGAAGTTGGTTGGAACGCAACTTTAAACAGCAGATGAAGATGTGAACATCATACAAAACCTCTTAAAATGCTCAGTTTGTACAAAAAATCAGCTGGTTACGATCCAATATTTTGAGTTTCTAAGCTGCAATGGGAGGCTTCACGACCCATTCAGCAAATTGCACATCTGTTTATGCTGTCCATTTCACTTTTCTATTGTAATATTTTTTTTCCAAACACTGAACAATCGTTTGGCAAAATATCGATTCTCCGGTCGATTGTTCAACGTCCAGTTGTTGAATAGTTTTGCATTCACCGTCTGACTGGCCACTAATTGAGTTTTAAATTTGAATAATCTCTCAACTTCAAAACTTCAAACTGATTAGTATTCAACCCATTTGAAGTCATTTTCTCAACTGCCCTACGATCGCTATTGGCACTTATCGAAATCTTTTTTTTTGTTCCCTTTTGCTTACAGATGATCGCCACCGTGAGTTGGACGATTTGCTGTCCGATATGCTGATGACGGTCCAAGGCATTCCGGACGTTGGTCGAAAAGCTTCCGAGCATCAACATCATCATCATCATCAACAGCAACAGCAACAGCAGCAACGAATCATCACCCACTATCAGCAGCAACAACAGCAGCAGCAAAATCTGAGCGATCATTTTGTAAACACAAACACCGATACGATCAAGCGTTCGCATTCGGCCCACCTGCCGGCACTCAGAGAGGAACGAACCGATCCGGAGGAAGGTTTGAACAGCAGCAGCAACAACAACATCAACGCCAAAGAGCGTGAGTTACTGATGTACGAAACGAGCAGTACGACAACGACGCTGACGCCACCGCCAAGTGAGAGTGGCCGTGAGACACCGCTGCTGAGCAGTGCCTACTCGACCATTCGCGATAAGAGAGATCTCGCCGGGTCTCACTGTCTCACGCCGACCGAACGGGAGCTCATCATGAACCTGCAGCACCACCAGCATCAGCAGCAGCATCATCAGTCTTTCGGATATCCCCGTCAGGCACGGTCTACTACCGGAGCTTCGGAACGGTTCACTTCGGACGACGACGACGATTACCGAGGGCAACAGCAGCAGCAGATTCCGTATCACGCCCGTGAGGACTCACGACCCTTTACCTACGGTAGCATACCGCTTACGGGTACGCCCCAAAATCCGCCCGCTTCCACCATGCTGAAGATGCAGTCGGGTCTGTCGAGTCCGTCGATGGTGCGCAAAGCGCTCGGCACTCCGACCACCGGTCGTAAATCGGGAGGAGGAACTGGTGGCACCGGGTCCACCATCGGTCGGAACTCGGAATTCGAGGAAATGCTGCGCGAACGGCGCGAAAAAGTGTTTAGTGAAAAGTACACCATCGGCGATCAACAGTCGTCTCCCGGTGGTGGTGGCGCGGGTGGTGTTTTAGGTGGTGATAACAGTGTTGTGAACAGACGCGGCACCGGGTTCGATACGGTCGACAACGGCCGGTGGATCACAAATAGTTACACGGTTAAAACGGTCACTACGTCCGGAGCGGATCAGAACGGCTATCACCTACCGCACGAACCGCTCAAACGGTCCAACACCATGGACGGTAGCTTCGGGCGGCCATTCTCCAACGATGGGTAAGTTGTTACTCTTGTTTTTTTTTACCTATCTCCATTTTCATAAATGTCTCACTTCGGCGGCATTGAGCTTGCCCACGGGCCAACGACGACGGCGATGACGCCGAGAGGTGATTGCAAAGGACATCACCGAGACCGTGAGGATGGCAATAAATAACATGTGTTCTGGGGCAGAAAAAAAAATTTCGATGCGCAGTAAAAAGTGCAAATAAAAAAACAGTAATAAATAACGTGCCCAGTGAAGTAAACGCGCGCGAAGAGGAACTGGTTTCGGAAACTGTGTGGCGGTAGATGTGAAAGGAACTGAGATACGGCCGGGAATCAGTGCTATCGAATCTAAATCCCCGCTTGGATTATGGGGATCATCGGTGAAATCCGATCAGCGCGGCCGGAATTTCAAGTGATCTTCTTGGGTGACGCAAAACGAGGTCGTCAGCTGTTTCTTTTTTTTCGGTGGAAAATTTATCTACCAGCCTTTGGAAGCTTGTGGTTTGACGGTTATCAGACGATTGTTGCGATATTCGTTCGGTGTGAGGCTAGAGTCCGAATGACTAGTAAAATGTAAGATAAGCAAAAAGTGAACTGGATTCGAAAGATAATGCAATCAAAGAGTCGTCTAACAGTTCATATTCCAGTTGAAGTATGTTTTGTACTTGAAAAATTATCGTGTTTTGCCTTCCCACATTTAGAAATACTGTGGAAACCTACTTTGATTTGAAACCGACTTCCGGTTCCAGAATTACAGCGGGGTATGCACCTGAAATGTGAAAATAATTACACTCATTTTTCTCGAAGTTGGCTGAACCGATTTTTTCGAACCTAGATTCAAATAAAATGTGCTAAGATTCCATACAAAACTTATGAATTTCGTGGGGATCCGACTTCCGGTTCCGGAATTACTGCACGATATGCACCAAAATTATGAAAGTTACGGTGACGAACTTTGCTCGAAGGATACTGAACGGATTTTCACAAACTCAATGGAATTTTTGTATAGTCCCATACAAGGTCGCTGAACTTCAGTCGGATCAGATATTCTGTTCCGGAATTACTGAAAGATGATATTCTGGATTAAACTGAAAGGTCTTAAGAAGCCATAAAAATATCTCAATTTTTATTCAGATCCAACTTCCGGTTCCGGAGATGCCGCCGAGGGCTTAGAGTAAAAATTTCAAGAGTATTTTTTTTCCAAAAATATCAATGTGATGAATCTCGATTTTTTCCAATTGGCTAAAAAAAATTAGAGGGTTGTATTCAAGACACGACCGAGCACAATAACATTAAAAATGGAACGTTTCTAGGGTCTTCATAATAAATACAAAAATAAAGATGATAATGATGATAATACACTTATTCAATTGACTAATTACAAACTTGCTCTAGTTTAAGCGCTTAGATTGTTAGCGAATGATAAAATTGACAATTAGATTCTGTCTTGATAATTGATTCTATTCAATTTTGATCCCTTTCCACAAATTTTTACATTGTTAAATTTTTGAATAACTACCTTTAACTAGAAGTCAATCATGATGAATTCAAAGTTACCTAAAGATTTTAACCTGAACAAATGAAACTATTTTATTTTACGATAATAATTTTCGAGAAACGTACAAACTTATTAATTTTATAAACAGTTAATCGATCCAAGAGAAGATTTTATTTATTTTAACGAAAAATGTTGTACCGGTAAACTTAGTAATAATGTAGTTTTATTAATTCACTTCGGAAAGTGTCGGTAAATAATATGGTAACAATACGAGGAAGAAAACATGTGAAACAGTCCACATAAAATATTTAGTTACTTACATTGATTTTCGCTTTGGCATATTAGGAATATACGGAATGGATACGCAACAAAATTCCGAAATTTTGTTCATATTGTAACTTGATGTTATCAACACATGAATGAACATTGTCATAGTTACAACGCGTGTAGCTTATTGTTTTGAAGCAAATAATAATTAAATTGAAACTGGCGGTTAACCAAATTCTACGAGGGTTCCTATTCAAATGATACATGTAAAATCGCAGGTAAACTTACCTTGAGTTTATCTTTGATACTATATGATATTGCATCTACACGGAACGACCGAAATTAGCTCTGCGCCTAATTCGTATTACTGTATTTGAATTAGTTGATTTTAACAACAAAATTTCCAAAATAACTATAAAATTAGTTAAAATTTAGAATTTACTGTGCTGAAAAAAACTCTTATTTTTAGAGAATGTGTTTAGCTGGCGAATATTCTGGACACAAACCAGCAATATTTCGATCCAACGCGAAATTCTCATTGACAACTAATTTCGTTATTAAAATCAGAAACTTTGATTCTATTTATCTATCACCATTACTGAAGGACAGTAGTGTCAAAGCAAAACAATCCATTAAAAAGCTAAAAGGGACAGTCTTGTTGAAACTGCTCGCAAATTGTTTAGATGTTTTTCGCATGTGTTACGATATATCCATATATAAATTTCTAAACCGATATATAAAAATGACGTAAACTGTTAGTGGAAAGTGTATTTATTCAGAATTTGTGCGCAGTTGAAGCGATTGTGGGTAATAATGTTTTTACGGGAAACAGTGAAGTGAGTTTCGAATGTTGCACTCTAATTGTATACGTCAAATGATGTTTTTTTGTATCTTCTCATTCCGGGCTACGCCGTCCGGTGTACTACTTGTATTCGGTTTTTGTTTTCCGAGTGCTCAAAGTTTTCAGTGAGAGAGTCGATTTCGCGAATTCGAATGAAGAAAACAGCGATTTAGAAGTAAAATTTTTCAAAAAGAAGTTTATGTTTCGCTTATGTCTTTTTCTCCAATACAACATCGTATTTATACCTACAAATATAGAAAAGATAACCGCGACTGAAATTTTTTTCGGCAGTAGTGTGCCATCTAGTGGCTAGTAGTCATTACGGTGTTAACGAGCGCCATATAGCTGCTAATTGCAAAAACCAATTCAACCATTTATGTTGGTTGAAAACAACGTTTTGTTTCTCTAATTCAACTAAAAAATTAATTGAATGGATATGAAGCGTGCCTTAGCTAAGAAATGACAGCACGTTTAATTGGTGAATTCAACTGAAACAAATAGCCATTTCAACAAATATTTTATTATTATTAAGAGAATCAGAATTAAAAAATCTAAATTAGCAAAAGTAAGATTTTTTTAGTTGTCTCAAAAAATAACTAACTAAAATCAGAAAATCAACTAATTTTTTCGCCAAAATGCTAATTTCGGTCTTTCCGTGTAATTGTACTGTATATGTGAGCCTGTGGAACTCATTTATACTACCAAACCGAGGAGGCCGCTTTTAGATAAGTTTCAGAATTTAATTCTGAATCTTTTGAACCGTTTAATTCCAAGTGGAACAACAACTTGTTCAGTTACATATAATGAAAAAGAAGTATCTATGATTATCATCATAACACAACTTTATACTGAAATCATTTTCGCGCCACCGTTCTGTTCGTTTGGAAATAGAGATTTAAGTATGCAAACCGATACGTTGACAAATTAAAACATTTTTAAGCTTACAATATTGAAGCTTTGGAATCATTTAAATGAGGAAAATCCATTAACAAATCATCGAGGAACAAGCGCTGCAAATTAGATCCGAATTAGATCTAGTGCCGTTAATACTAAATTAGCCTGATAGTTACCAGAGAACAAAAATAAAATACTCAATTCAAACCAATTTTTCAATGGTATGCAATTGAAATATTCAAATGAAGTTAGCTCATAAGTTTATGTTAAATGTTTCTGAATCGATTGGTTGTTGAATTATATAAAACATCAAAAAATGACTGAGTTATAAGCGTTCAAAATTATGACAGAAAAATGTTACGCGATTAGTTTTGCATGTTTTAAATTGACACCCAGCCTCGGCAAGCGAAGTGTAAGGCATTTTTAATGGCAAAATCGACCAGAAATTTGCTAAACGCATGGGATATACCAAAAGAATCTGTAACCACGCTGATTCTGTTCTTCAATAACTAGATGATATATAAGATACTCAAGCGAACACAGTGTTGCGCAGACAACAGGAAATTTCACCAACATATAATGCAAAAGCGACAATCCAGCAAGTGAACGCATATACAATCCAGTCATCAGCTCACTGGACGAGCTACTTGTTTCATTCACAGTCAAACATCAACTAGGCAAAGAAATATTGTGCAGCCTATATTTATAGATTTCTCTTCATACTACGCAGAACGATGCGGTGTTTTTTATGCATGACGCAAAGCCTCCTATGCCGAACAAGAAGTTGACGTCATTTTGTACAACAGGGATTGGTGGATGAAAACATAGGTTCACTCTAACCATTTTTCAATAGTATGCTATTGAAATTCTGAAACGACGTTGTCATACATGTTTAAGTTAATAGTTTCCGAATCGATTGGTTGTTAAATTATATCAATCCGTCAACAAATGACTGAGCTATTAACGTTCAAAATTATGACACAAAAAGGTTGCGGTAAAAAAAACAACGCTTTTTCTCGCTTAAGTCACTTGTACCATTATATTTCCGGAACCGGAAGTGCCAGGACAGGATGTTCAAACGAGTCTAGGCTTGTTAAAATCGACAACCATCATATATCTTTAAACGGAAGTGCAAGCCATTTGATAGACGAACTTGATCAATGGCCCAACAATTTCATTCAAACGAGCCTAGGTTTGTTAAAATCTCTGAGAAAATTGAATAGACGAAAAAATTGAGCACACACACACACAGACATTTTCCGATCTCGTCGAGCTGAGTCGATTGATACATAACGGTATGGGTCTCTGAGGCTTCGTTCTAAAGTCGGTTTTTTTAGCATTTCTATAGAGAAAGACAAAAACAATTGTTTTTAATATCGATTTAGAATTTTTTATATAACCGAAATCGCAATTTTTTTATATGCCAAATGTTTTAGAAATATGCGAAACGTCAAAATCTGTGTTATTTCAAAATAATAAATTTTTGATTTAATATCGTATATGTGACAAAGGAATATTTTGAAATATCCTAAATCGGAAACTTTCTTTGATTCTAAGTGTTTTAGAAATTGGCATGAATCGTTGAGATTTGGTTTTATCTAGAAAATATAAAAACAACAAAAAAATAAAAATTGACATTAAAAAGCATAATTTTTAAAATTTACATGAAAACATTGCAAAGCTTTGAAAATTCGCTGTACGCCAAAATGCTGTACGGGATTCATTTCTGGCTTTCAGAAGGATCAAACTGTGGAGTTTTTACGATATCATACACTTTTCGAACATTTTTCTCGAGCGTGAAGCAACATCGTTTTCCGATATCTACTCATCAATTCCATTCTGAAAATACCCATATTGCAAGGGTTTTCGAGGAATATCAATCAACCGGAAGTCGCCATCTTGGATTTCCAACATACCTCAAACATCATTTTCCGGAATCTACTCTTTAAACCCGTTCCAAAAATATCCATATTGTAGTAGTTTCCATGGAGTCGGAAATCGCTTTCGATGTATGCGAAAACCTCTTGTTACGAAGTAGGTTCGTAAAAAAAATTTACGTTATTTGGGATTTGGTTCGTAAAAAAAGATTACGTTATTTGGGATTTGGTTCGTAAAAAGAGTTACGTAAAAAGAGGTAACGTAAAAAAAGTGTTCGTAAACGGAGGTTTGGGTGTACCTAAAAAAAAGTGCATATGCAAATTTTGAATTGCAAAATGCGGCACCCACTTTGGGCAAATGCGGCACCCACTTTGAACAGAGCTTTCTCATAGTGAAATGATCATGCAACATAAATCTAACACGTTCTTCTGATATCTCAATTGTTTCGCTCGAACGCTATTTTTTTCCTTATAGAAGCATTGTAAAATTAAAAAGTAGCGTCACTCTTAGCACAATAACTCATAAACTAATGAGCAGAATATCATGAAATTTGACCAGCTGTCTTTTAAAGGGTTAGTATTAGCTGAAAAAGTGTTATCATGAGTTATAAATTCAAAACAATTTTTTTTTCGACTTTAATACGATTTATTCCGTTATATATAGAAAAAGGCTTTAAATCGTTCTTGATGTTCTCTAGTTATCGTACCCACCAGTTTGACACTTTGTCTCAGAAAGAACTGGGTAATTTTATTAAAAATTAGTCTTTAATACACGGAAAGACCGATATCAGCATTTTGGCGAAAAAATTAGTAGATTTTTTGATTTTAGTTAGTTATTTTTTGAGACAACTAAAAAAATCTTACTTTTGCTAATATAGATTTTTTAATTCTAATTTCCTTGATAATAATAAAATATTTATTGAAATGGCTATTTTTTTAGTTAAATTCACCAATTGTCATTTCTTAGCTAAGGCACACTTCATATCCATTGAACTAATTTTTTAGTTGAATTAGAGAAATAAAACGTTGTTTTCAACCAACATAAATGGTTGAATTGGTTTCTGCAATTTGCAGCTATATGGCGCTCTGTCGCCGAAATAACGCTACGTAATGACTACTAGCCACTAGATGGCACACTACTACCGAAAAAAATTTCAGTCGCGATTGTCTTTTCTATATTGGCAGGTATAAATACGATGTTGTATTGGAGAAAAAGACATAAGCGAAACATAAACTTCTTTTTGAACATTTTTCTTCTAAATCGCTGTTTTCTTCATTCGACTTCGCGAAATTGACTCTCTCACTGAAAACTTCGAGCACTCGGAAAATAAAAACCGAATACAAGTAGTACATCGAACGGCGCGACCCGGAAGGTTGGAAGATACAAAAAAACATCATTGGACATATACAATTAGAGTGCAACATTCGAAACTCACTTCACTGTGCCGCGAAAAAACATTATTACGTACAATCGCTTCAAATGCGCACAAATTCTGAATAAATACATTTTCCACTAACAGTTTACGTCATTTTTACATATCGGTTTAGAAATTTATATATGGATATATCGTAACACATGCGAAAAACATCTAAACAATTTGCAAGCAGTTTCAACAAGACTGTCCCTTTTAGCTTTTTAATGGATTGTTTTGTTTTGTCACTTCTCATGAATTTTGTGGCTAATAAACTGGTGATAGATAATTAGAAACAAATTTTCTGATTTTAAAAACAAAATTAGTTGTCAATGAGAATTTCGTGTTGGATTGAAATAATGCTGGTTTGTGTCCGGAATATTCGCCAACTAAACACATTCTCTAAAAATAAGAGTTTTTTTCAGCAAATAAATTCTCAATTTTAACTAATTTTATAGTTATTTTGGAAATTTTGTTGTTAAAATCAACTAATTCAAAAACAGTAATACGAATTAGGCGCAGAGCTAATTTCGGTCGTT
The DNA here is from genome assembly GCF_030247185.1 of Malaya genurostris. Taxonomy (NCBI): domain Eukaryota; kingdom Metazoa; phylum Arthropoda; class Insecta; order Diptera; family Culicidae; genus Malaya; species Malaya genurostris. Next base: position 5,849,782 of record NC_080570.1, on the reverse strand, counting down.
CCGTGTAGCGAATAATAACTACAAAAAAATTTAGTTTAGTATTTTTAGTATTCGTTCGACGATTTTTGGTAGCAGTATTATTATAGGGACTCTATCGACCAGTACAAATCATATTCTTTTTACTGAAAATTATTTCTCCGACGCAGCCGTTTCACCGATAGTCATTCGGTCGATTGAGTCATTTCGTATTCTTTTTCTGGATCATCTAGACTCGCCTATGAGTTTGACTAGTTTAATCTTGATCGCACTAACAGCGTCCTCTCAACTCGTTTTACCGAATTAGCCTTTTCATCGAATGGATCATTTAACCGAAAGAAAGTGGAGAAACTCAAACTGGAACCATTCTATCGGAATACGAAAAAGTTAACTTCGATGATAATGAGAGATCACTTTCAGGTGGAAACCTACACACCCTATCAAACCGTTCGAACAAGCAATAAATACAAACTGGTCTGCGAATAATTATATTCACTTATTACTTTGACATAATTACGACGTACTTGAAGGGGGAACTCGTCACTTCGGGCACGGCGGCGCCATCGTGGACCACCGAAGCAGTCAGTGACAGTCGTCGGCGGGCGGGCTCCATTTCAACTCGAAACGAGTTCTCGGATCTCCGATGGATCCCGTCGTGGTGCGGTTCGAAGGTGACCTTCGAATTCGGATGTTTGCTGATTGCGTAGTTTAGCAATCGCGTGTGTGTGTGTGTGTGTTTGTGTGACAAGAGCAAGAGAAGGATTTTAATTTTCGCTAAGAAGCGAAAAAATTTGCATTCCATCATCGGGGCTCGGTTTAAACCGCTCCAATCGAATTTGCGATCGGAACAGGTTTCGGTTGGTCGCTTGCTCTGTAGTAACGGTTTTTTTTTCGGAGTAAGTGCAAAATGCAGTTTTTTTTTTTCAACAAAACCGATGAAGGCGACACAAACGAGCTAAATTGTCAGAAAGCGAGAAAGGGGAAAAAATATAACCGGGTGTGAGAAGCGTTCAGGAGGAGTTCATTAAAATCGCAAGTCAGCGGAATCCGGTTTGGTTGGTAAATTTCGGACACTAATGACTTCATCTTGCGTTTGCTGAGTTTGCAAATCTAAGTTATCTGATCACTTCTCGGATGCATTTTCCACGTTCTGACATTGAACAGTCCAACGTCAATCCACTTTCTACTGTTACCAAAGTTACGTTAAGTGTAACGAATCACATCCACCATCCGGATCCGTATGGCTTCCACCGATTGGCTTTCATTGTCCATCGCAGGAGCTTCTTGCAGCCAGGGTGACATTCCCGCGATCAGCCCTAAAACAGCTATTGATGTCAACTGAGGGAAGAAGGCAGAAAAAAAAATCTCGGTCCAAATCTCGATCGGTGCTCACAGCCAGCAGCGGGTTCGGTAGGATTATGGACTGTTGCCATAATGGAAAAATAAGTCAGCATCGTCGGCATCGTCAGCACGGCCAATAAGGAAAGATATGTGAGAACATGTTTACCTTCTGGTGAAAACTGGTGCTACTGTTGATCGGTTTCAGTTCCCAGCTGAAGTGAAATGCGATCCCAGATACTTCGGGTAGAAAAATCATGGATTCAACTCTTCAAAAACTGATCGGATTTCAACTACGATGAATCGATGTTTCAAAGTTCGAACGAATTCAGTGCGCCAGGGTTAAATCCATCCGATCAACGGGAGATGAAACAATATGAATAACTATTTCACCTCATAAGGAATCGAACAAGCGCCAACCATATTGATCGGTTCCATTTCGTTGATCATATCGTCAATTAGTTCGGATCAAGTTGAACTATAATTTATGCCTGAATAGCGCTCTGCTGAATGAACACGAGGCGGAAAACTCGTTTCGAGCGATGTCACGCAGCGATCGATCGTTCTCGATCGATCGGCGAGAGGGTTGATCGAGGAAGGGACGACCAACCGATCAATAGATACGCCTACACTCACGCACACACACACACACACACACACACACACACACACTCAATTTGCCATTTTCTTCGGCTTTTTTTTTGTATTTCGGCAAAAATTGACGCGCCCACAACGAAGTTGGCGGTGACAATTTTCGAATCGAATCAATACCGAAAGGAGCTTAAGTGATACTGAAAATATCGGTGAGCTCTCCGTAGTAGGCTAGTTATGCTAATCCCCCTCCACCCACGGAGCGAGTGCAATCGAGAATGGATCGCAATTTTCAATAATGGATTTTTATTGGTTTTTTAATGGATCGATATTTCGATAGCGAACGAAGATGTCAACTGCTTTACTGGGGAGATTTTCGGCGAAACCTGACCGGCGCCGATAACGACTTGGAACGACGATTTCCACTATCTGCTCGATTTATGCCTTAAGAGCTTTCATATTTGGCAAGAAATTTGCATTTGAGCAACATGTCGTCGGACACGCTCTCTGAATTGTGTGCACCGAAATGACAGTCGTCTTGATTTACCGACGTAAAAGCAAAGGCAAACAACGACGAAGCAGGCGATGGCTGGTTGATATTTTGAAGAAAAATAAAATGGAAGGAAGTTCCACGTGCCGCGCACTTTGGGTTGGTTCGTCAGTCATTTTTTTTTTTGCTTACAGTCGTCCACCTTCGCAAATTTTGCATTTGTTTGTTTCGCAGCACAATTCCCGCAGGCACAGACCGTTTTGTTCGATGGATGATGAATACATTAGCGTCTTAAATGACCGTAATAGGACACGTTGATGGATCGGATATGAAATGCGAGGAACTTTCTGATTAGGAAGAGAGAGAGAGAGAGAGCCTCTCCTCAAATTCAGAAGTAACAAAAATCATTGACGCCTTAAAAGAAAAGGTCCCAGAAAAGCAACTTGATGTCGAAATAAACCGCAGAAAATCACACACGAGCTGCTACAAACCTGTCAACCATCATCGCCTTTGCTGGCCAGGGACGGGCGCGGAAATTCGACACACCCACGTGTCCCATATGGCAAACTCTGACTGGGGCTTGGGGCTTTGGCTTGGGTCAACTTGGTTGGCAGGCCTTTTTGCCTGGTTTGCCAAATGCGATTGCACCTTGGTAACCATGCAAAAAAAAATGAATAAATAAAACTACACGCGACTTGTTACTCTCAGCAGTAGTAGGCCAAGAGACGTTCAAAGGGTGACAACTGTCAAACGGAAATCTAATTTTCAAATTGTTGTCTCTTTCATTGTTGATTTCTGGTGCCCTTCCTTACGAACGACGACGAGACGAAAGCAGTTTGAATTTTGTTTTATTTTTTTGTGTGATAAAAATAACCTGCTCTATTTGTGAAGATCTCACACATCGTCTATCAAGGTCACGAACACATACGCAAATACATACGCAGAACCACCGGAGAGACGTTTTATTTTGCCATTTCAAGTCGATGGAATGAGTCGTCTCATTCAATTTACCTCCATGGTTGTGGGTTAATCAAAGGATTGGAATTTTGCCAAGTCACGAGATTCTACTGAAAGCGCACTCATTTCAGGCACATTGCCCTTGTTCAAAATTTGCGTTTCTACTCAAGTAACAATTTTTGTTACTGCAGCTTATTTGTGATCAGTTTGTAACAAAAAAATTTCAGTGATTGCGTGACTCAAAAAGTTTTGACTAGTGATCAGGTGACATATTGGAAATCAGTATGTATTTGTCACAAGATATAAGGCTGGCCTTCACTCCAGATAGATGCAACAATTTCACTTGTTGACGTATCCATCCAACCATAATTGAGCCTCCAACTTTGCCAGCCAATTCTCATGATTGAATTATGGATCAAACGACGATTCATGATTAAATTATAGATAAAATTGAAAAAGTTTGACAATGACACAAGACACGACTCACTGAGATCTGTCAAAAACAGTGTTGCCAAAAATACCAGAAAAAACACCCTTTACACTGAGATCTCTTCTAACAGGGGGGATACGTATCGCGTAAAAAAAACGACATAACTTCGGAAATCCGCGTAAAAAACCTCAAACCTAAAGGAAAATTTGTTTTTTGATGCGAAATATCTTAGAAACGCAATAAACGTCCAGATCTGGTGTTATCTCAGATTTTTTTTTAATCTTGAAACTTATGAGATTTAGAAAATCGAACTATTTGTTTTTGATGCCGAATGTCTTAGAAATGCATGAAACGACAAGATCTGGTGTAATTTGTACGTATTTTCAAAGTGTCAAAGAGTTGACTTGAAAAAATTCGGGATAACACCCAGATCTCGACGTTTCATGCATTTCTAAGACAAAACAAGAAAACCACGTAACTTGGGAAATCCGCGTAAAAAAACGAGTAACTTCGGAAATCCGCGTAAAAAAAACAGCGTAGCTTCGGTAATCCGCGTCAGAAGAAACCGAATAAAAAACCGCGTAAAAAAGACCTGTTTATGGTAGGGGAGAGTCGGCAGCCTTGGGTCATTTTTCAATTGACATATCTTTAAAACCATAAATAAAAGGTATTTGAAAATTCCACACTCTGGTATTTTAGTTAACCTTCTTATCTTCATAATGACTTTTTGAGAAATATTTTTTTTTTTGGAATTTATACATAAAAATTTAACTTGAAAATTGAAAGTATCTAAATCGAATTTATAATTGAATAGAAAAATATGATTAATGAGCGACTGGCACCAGTAGAGAAGATGACAAGCGATTATAAATACACTGTCCTACTCAGTGCTTGAGCGGAAAATAGGTATAGAGCGAGAAGATTAGTGCTTGATGAACAGAGAAGATATTTGGATGTAAAGTTTGCTTCATTTAGAATTGGAACAAACTTTTGCTCATATTGTGGCACTCCTGGTGGACGGATTTGGAAGTTATTGGCGCCCATGTGTCGGGAATTTTGTCAGCTTCACGTATGATTTTTGACATTCCGCAATTCGACTGTACTTTGCAAACAAACAACATGGAAGCCGAAAGAAGGGAAAAAAATTGTGCATAGTTATTTGGAAAATCTATTGTGGTTTGCATCTAGGCTAGCTAAACAGCTGAAATTGCCCAGAAATACCGTATGGCGGGTTATCAAACTGTTTAAGGAAACATTGACGACGATTTGGAAGTCTCAAGCCAATCGTCGGAGTGGAACTGTCGACCGGAAACTGCGTGGTAAAATTTTGAAGACGATTAAGAGGAATCCTAATCTGTCGGACCGTGATTTGGTCAGAAAATTCGGTGCTGCCCATAGTGCCGTGAGGATAACTCGACTCCGGGAAGGAATCAAGAGGTATCGAGCTAGCAAACAGCCAAATCGGACCATAAAACAACAGAATAGTGTGGTCAAAATTCGTGCTCGGAAACTATATGACCAAGGTGCTGACCAAGTTCGACTGGTATTTTCTGTTGGACGATGAAACCTATGTCTAGGCTGACTCGGGCAAATCCCAGGTCAAAAATTTTACTTGGCAACGGCTCGGGGGTTCCAGCCAAATTTAAATTTGTTTTTGCCGACAAATATGCAAAAAAAAATGATTTGGCAGGGCATTTGCAGCTGTGGCAAAAAAACGAATTTTTTCGTTACAAATAAGACAATGACATCGGAACTGTACCAAAAAGAGTGTCTCCAAAAACGAATTTAGTCGTTCATTCGACCCCACGACCATCCCGTAATGTTTTGGCCAGATTTGGCAAGCTGTCATTACAGCAAAATCGTTCAAGAATGGTATGCAGAGAAAGGGGTCCTGTTTGTTCCGAAAAACCTTAACCCACCCAACTTCCTCCAGTTCCGTCCTATTGAGAAATACTGGGCAATCATGAAGAGGAAACTCAAGGCAAAGGGAAAGGTTGTCAAAGACATCAATCAGATGACGACCCGGTGGAATAAGATAGCTAAAACGATGGACGAAGAAGGTGTAAGCCGTGTTACAGGAAAAATTCGAGAATTTCTTCGAAACCGTGACGAATAATTTTATCCGTATTTTTTCTTAGAAGTATGAAGAAAACGCTACATTTGTTTAAAAAAAGATCTTGAATTTAATAATAAATAACTGAAATTCAGACAAATGTCTTTGTTCCAATTCTATCTGAAGCAAACTTTATGGTACCGGTCGGGTGACGGCCAGGATGTAGACCATGTTCGATGTACGTTCGATCATGCCTAATCTTGTTTTAGAGCTGTGGCTATCACAAGGTTCAGGGTGGCGAAATGGTAGCGCGTATGCACGGAATGCATAAGAACGAAGGATCGAGTCCTGTATTTTTCCAAAAAATCATTTTTTCTGCCAAGTTTTTCATTCATTTGGCTTCTCCAATATATGTTTCCACCCAATAATTGCAAAAAAAAAACTATGATTAAGGGGTTATTTGCTCACAAATTCATATTTTTCAATTTATAGAACATTCAAATTGTATTCTCTGATACTCAATTTCAATTTTTTTTTGCAAAACTGAAGGACAAAACCTGTTTTAATCCACATAGTGGTGTAATGATGCCTTTCTCATATCAATCGTACTATCATATCAAAATATTTTGAAAGAATAACCGAAATCGGTTTGTTTTGACCGTCTATTGATAGAAGCTATCAATTGGAGAAGATTTGAGGTCAGATTCGGATTCCGGATTCCGTACGGGACCACGGGACCTTTCATTTGAACCTAAGTTTGTGAAAATCGGTCGCCCCATCTATGAGAAAAGTTAGAAAACATATTTTTATTTTTTGACCATTTTTCCCCATAACTCCAGAACCGGAAGTCAGATCCAAATGAAATTCAGAAATTTAGTATGGAACCTGAAGAGCTTTCATTTGAATCTAGGTTTGTGAAAATCGGTTCAGCCATCTTCGAAAAAAGTTGGTGCACTTATTTTCACCATTTTTTGCACATTTTACCCCATAATTCCGGAACCGAAAGTCGGATCCAAATAATATTCAGGAATTTTGTATGGGACAACAAGACCTTTTATTTGAAAAATGAAAGTGAAAATCGGTTCAGCCGTCTCCGAGAAAAGTTAGTGCAAAAAACCTGTTTTAATCCACCTAGTGGTGTAATGATGCCTTTCTCATATCAATCATACTATCATATATAATACTGTGGTATTCTTCAAAATAATTTTCTTCGATTCTTAAAAGAATAACCGAAATCGGTTTGTTTGACCGTCTACCGATAAAAACTATCAATTGGAGAAGATTTTAGGTCGATTTAGAAAACTGTTTACGGTTTTTCGCCTTTTTCAGTGATGCTATAAATTTTTTTTCACATTTTACCCTATATTTCCGGATCCGGAAGTCGGATCTGGAGAAAATTCTTAAATTACGTATGGGATCACAGGACCTTTCATTTAAACCTAAGTTTGTGAAAATCGGTCGCGCCATCTATGAGAAAAGTTAGAACACATATTTTCATTTTTTTTGCACATTTTACCCCATAACTCAGGAACCGGGAGTCGGATTCAAATAATATTCAGGAATTTTGTATGGCACCACAAGACTGTTCATTTGAATCTAAGTTTGTGAAAATCGGTTCAGCCATCTCCGAGAAAAGTTAGTGCAAAAAAAACGTTGCATACACACGCATACATTTTGCGTACTCGACGAACTGAGTCGAATGGTATATGCCCGGTTTTCTGTATGAGAAAGGCAAAACTTACATTCTGTCAGTTTAATGGTAAAATATCTCAAAACCAAAATTGCCACATTGCCCTTGTTTTAAATTTGCATTTCTACTCAGTACTCAAAAAGTGCAGTTTTGACTAGTGACCAGGTGACATATTGGGAAAAAAAAAACAACTTTAAAACTAGTTGTTTCGTTGCAATGCGAGAAATAGATGATTTAACCCGTAATAAACCGGGGGTACAAATCTCCGGGCGCAAATTTCCAAATAACTAGGAGAACGTGCCACTTGAGCCAATTAGTTCTTAATCCTGATTGTTTTACTCATTATTTCGGATTTTTCTATATAGATACAGCCGTTTTTAAAGTCTCAAAAAAGGATAGCTGCAGTGCTAATAAAAGTAATTTTCATTGATTTAAAATAAACGAAAATGATGAGAAATAAATGCCATTCTCAGCTCCGCTTGCAAATTATGAGAACGCGATGCATGGCCAGTCAACGATAAAAGCGGAATAGTAGTTTCAAAGTTGTGTTCTTTCTTTCATTAATGACAGAATCGAGAATCGATAATGACAGAAAATGATACACAACGATTTTTATCTGTTGGTGCATGTCTATAGTAGTTTTGGTTTTCAAAGAGGAGTATTACTATTACATCATGGATTACATGGACTCTTTCATTGAAAATGCGTGACAATGTTAAGCTCTTACTTTTTATCAATCACCAACGAGAGACGAGTTTACAGTTGAAAAATTACCCCATAAAAATGGGGACTAGAACCGGCAACTTACACCAATCCGTAAAACTGATCTGTCGTTAAGCTATTCTGAGAATGTGGAAGTCCACAGTTGAATAAGTAAAAGGAAATGTCGAACTCCTCTTTAAACTTAGGTTTCTCAATCGATGAAAACGTTTCACCTGTACTTTTAATACCCATACGTAAACTTTTTTTCTACACTGGAGAATTGTGACTTTACACTGTCATTGGTAAAAAAGATGTTGGCACTATCTTTCAGTCTAAATTCTCATTTTACGCACTTTTGTTTGCTAACACGGAATGATATTTTTACAAATTTATCTTCCTTATGGCGGTATAATATTAATCTTTGTCAACTCTCTATGAGAGATAATTTAAAAAAAAGACACCAGATTAATAATGCCAAAAAAGGAAAATTATCACCTAAGTATAGTTCGAACCAATCTCTTTCTACAATCTGTAGAACTGCTTCGCAATAGAGCTATTCTGGAATGTGAGCGGCCACACGTGGGAAAGTAACCTGACACGATAAGGTGACCATCTTGGTTTCTTCTAAGCTTGGTTCTTAGATTTCGTCTTTTAAATAATCTCCGCATACGAAGTCTTATAAAATTATAATTTAATTATTAAATCATTGAAAAGGACAAGAAGATCGCTTGAACCACCACATCACTTCGCTTTACAAGCGCATAAATTCGTATGAAAAATCGCAAAACTTCCTGAATCCCACAAAAAAAAACTCGTTTTTAGGGAAACCCTTGTACAAAATTTTATATCGATTTTTTCACAAAAATTTAAGACTCTATCGTGATAAACTTGGTACATTTTTTCATGCAAAGTACTGCCCATCGTAAACCGCTGTCTTGTCCCATGGTTTTGGCTCTTGATGAATTACGAATTACAAACACAATTTTTCGTTCGATAAATCCAATAAGCCAATCTTCGTCTGATGTAAAACGTGCTCATGTAAGAGCGCGCTGCTTTGATCGAAACAAGTGGTAGTCGGATGGTGCCAAGTATGGACTATATAGCGGTCGATGTCGAATTTTTTTTTATTAAAATAGTTTCTAACTCACTCACGAAACTACTAGCATTTCAGAACGCTATAAACCTCTTAATTCAAGCTGACAAAAAAAATCATAACTTATTATTAAGGAATTCCAGATTTTAACAGTAGAAAAGGCGGCATAGAAAGGATCAGAACTTTGTTCAATTTGAATGAAACTTGGCACACGTTTTCAGAATGACAATGGTATTTGACAGTGTGTATTTACTTTTAGAATGCTCAATACATTTCCTATAACTTCTTCTGGGACTTCATTTTTGTACAATTTACGGTTTCCGAGCTACCATGATTTGGAAATAAAGTGCATGCAAAGATACATTCGTCACCTTTCAAAAATCATTCTTCATCCATACAAAGCAAATGTTTTGTCATACTGAAAACGCATGCAAAGTTTCATCCGAATCGGAGTATAAGAAGTCTGATGATTTGCTAATCATTTCTGGAATTGCTCTATTCTACATAATAATTAGCTCTAAAACACTTAAAACTATGGAAAACTGTAAAAAAAATTGTGTAAAGGTTGTATATTTTTGTACAAGCATTATTTCTGTACAAACGTTTTCCTATTTTTCGAACTTCCTTTTTTCGAATTTGACATTTTTTAACTGTAAATGAAAGGTATTTAAAAATTCTACAATCTGGTATTTTAGTTTACCTTCTTATCTTCATCTTAGATTTCTTTTGGTAAACAAATTCTTTTGTAATTTGTACATAAAAAGAAAGCCATTTCGCCGAAAGTCGAAATTGTCATTCGGGCTTTCGGCGAAATGGCTTTCGGGGAAATGACCCTGATCCATCTGATACACAATTTCAATATTTTTCGCAAAACTCAGGGAAAACTTACATTCTGTCAGTTTAATGATAAAATATTTCGAAATCAAAAATTCACATTGCCGTCGCGAAAATAAGGTTATTGTTTTTTTTTGGTTCGAAGTAACAAATATTTTTGATGAAATTTGGAAGGAATTACTCATTTTGCTTACAATGAAAAATTCTTTTGACTTCTCCCTCCTTCGATTATGACTTATTTGAAGATCAGAAAACAAAAATCTAACTGGTTATTGTAAGGAATGAGTTTTTAAGATTATTTTATGATTCAGCAAAATTATCTTTTAGGCGAAATGACCCAAAAATTAAAATTGACTTTACCTTCACCAACTACTGAGAAATAGTATATTCGGCAATATGACATTTAAGGCATAATCTGTCGGTGAAATTACTGCAATTCGACTGGCAACACTGATTAATTTTTCATCAAAAATAAAAGTATATCGTAAATGCGTTGCTGTCCCAAATTTTTATGAGTAATTTACAAACTTTACAAACATTTTATTAGTGTCTATTGTTCTCGCGAACAGCCAAAAAAAAAACGACCGTATTGTTTTCCATGTTTGGAACTTTAAAACCGCTAGCCACAGCAGCCGCCATCCTCCGGTCAAATTTCAAACTTACTCGTGTAGCCTTACAGACGTAACGGACGAAGCAAAAAAAAACCATATCGACGACAACTGGTAGTGCCCATTTAAATAATTAAAAGCAAATAATAGCTAGCTAATAACAGTCGTACATTTTTTTTTTCTATCCATCGTCATCGCAGCAACCGCAGAGCGCGGCCTGCTGACGGAACTGCCGGAGTGACGGCGGAGAATGCCTTGGCAATGCGGCAGCAGCAGTAGGCGACGACTTTTGATTATCTCATGCCTTCTTTGGAATCGGATCGGATCGGAACGGTAGGTGCGCGCGATGGCGGTTGGTTGGTTGGTTGGTTTTTTCACTACACTATTTTTTTAATACTTCGCTGTCATGAAACGTCAACCTGATCCGTATCCGATGACCGCCCTTTTTTTCAACTCCCACAATGAACAGAGGGTACTGGGGGCTGCTCCGTTATTGCGACGAAACGCTGGAAACGATTTATTTTCGTATTTAAACTGTATTATGATTATTGCTATTTGCCTTAAATAGAGCGATCGCCTGTGGACGCTCGCAGAACTCTGAGCCTGAGTTCCTCGTTTCACATTGATGAATGATTGTCCCGAGTCTCACTGAAAGGGCGCCTTGCTTCGCCATGCGGTCGACTTTTCGCCATATTGAGTGCATTTTAAATTGGATTAAAGTGGAATGAACGAATCTGTCGAGAGACAAACCTGACTGCCTGCTTGCCTGCATGAAATAAAGCACCGTCCGTTTTGGAGTGCTGCCAAGGATGGGCGGCGGACGTGCGCAAAGATGACACTGGGCCTCGTTTCCGGAAAACCTTCAACGACTCACCACCACCACCACACAGTGGTCGGGGGGATGAAATTTGGTGGGCGAATTGCATCGACTCGGTCACACTTGCAGGGAAATGTCATATCCCATTGCAACGTTTACTGTCGGAACTAACCGAGGTCGGCGACCTGATCGGGCTAGCAGAAACCGTCCGGATGCTAGGCGAGAATTTCGTTGCAGATGGTGGATAACTGGTACGTATATGTACTGTCAGAACAGGCACCGTAACAAAACAGACGACGTGGTATTGGTTTGGTACAGGTATTGGCCGTGCAAAGTCTGCTGCGGTGATGTTGTTATTTGCGTGCAAACATCATGACAGCGGTAATGTGCGAACGAAACACGACACCACACAGGAGAGCAATGCGAAGGTCGCAGATATGCTGCTGGAGTCGCAAGAGAATTATTATTACACGGGATAGGGCTCAGGTGTTTCGCAACAGTCATGGAGTAAAAATCGGATCCTTGTTTGTAACGCATCGCGATGACTCAAGTCACTCAGCCCCGAAAGCATGTCATTCAACGGGCGACACGGCTTTTAGCGAAAAGAGGTGTCATCGCCGTGCCGCCAGTTTTCGTCCCGCCGGTTTTGTAAATAGTGCGAATTCCGAGGGTCAAACAAATACTGACTCGTGGGACCATCGTCCCACCACCTACAAACAACATCACATCCATCGGCTGGCACCCAACCAAACTGAACCGATCTGGGGGACACTGTGTCATCTGTTTCGGTCGGTGGTGATTCATCGCAACTCTATAATTAACCTTTCCTTTTGGTACAATTTGGTTAACACACTGGCACTACATCCGACGGACGCGTGGAAAATCCACTCGTTCTAACAAACGATGGCCATGACGTCACACATACAAACACACACACACACACACACACACACACACACACACACACACACACACACACACACACACACACACACGCCGTACAACCGATTAATCATCCCCGGTCATGGCCTGCTCAGTTCAATCTCGTTAGGATTTTCAAATAAATATTCTCACCTAACGCAACAACAAATGGCTGCTTTGTTTTCATTTCATTTCACAAATAAGCTGTCAAACGAAACGGGTTTGTCTATTGTGGTGAGAGGGTCATCATCTCGGAGTAGTTCCGAGCTATCAAAACGCCAATTTGTGAAACGATCCATCTGAAATTGAAACTTTGTTTTTAGTTCAGTTCTCCCGTACACTGGTTTCAGCTCCGTGCGGACAGGTTGGACAGAGAAATTAATTAGCTTTTCCTCTCTACACTTAACTTCAACCAGAGCGGTCGCTTCTGTCGGCTGATTTGTACCGCCCGATGCCGGAGGATACTTCTTTTTGGTGGTGATTGCCCTCAGGGCGAACCTCAATTTCAGTTCCAAACAAGAAGGAAAACATCAGCTTGCTGATGAGGGCTTGTTGAAACGGATTCGGTTAATTTCAGATCTTTGGAAAACAATGGTAATTACATTAAAAGTATTTTCAACGATTTCGGGTTTGTGTAGACACTTTGGTAAATAAATCAAGTTTTCCGTACTTGCGATCCGTTTAGATCATAACAATTTAGAAGATTGAACAAACAGACTGAAAAAATTGATGAATGAAATAGCAAAAATGAAAGCTTGCGAAAAAATACGGCAGAGGCGAAACTATTTCCGGCAGCTTTTCTCAACTGGAGTAATTTAGTGTGAAAATGATGATTCCGACAAAACAAATAAACATAACAGTTCGGCTGAAAAGTTCGTATCGTTTAATAGAAACACACATTTTTTTGCCAAAATTCGTTTTTATTATTCAACATAATTGACATCAGAGGCGATACAGCGATTATAGCGATCTTCCAACTTTTCGATACCATTTTTGTAGTACGATTTGTCCTTTGCCTCAAAATATGCCTCAGTTTCAGCGATTACCTCTTCATTGCTTCTAATTTTTTTACCAGCGAGCATTCTCTGTAGGTCTGAGAACAGGAAAAAGTCACTGGGGGCCAAATCTGGAGAATACGGTGGATGAGGGAGCAATTCGAAGCCCAATTCGTTCAATTTCAGCATGGTTTTCATCGACTTGTGACACGGTGCATTGTCTTGATGAAACAAAACTTTTTTCTTCTTCAAATGAGGCCGTTTTTTTGAAATTTCGTCCTTCAAACGCTCTAATAACGCTATATAATAGTCACTGTTGATGGTTTTTCCCTTTTCAAGGTAGTCGATGAAAATTATACCATGCGAATCCCAAAATACAGACGCCATAACCTTACCGGCCGATTGTTGAGTCTTTCCACTCAACTGACTGTCGATTGGACTCCGGAGTGAAGTGATGGAGCCATGTTTCGTCCATTGTTATATATCGACGAAAAAAATCGGTTTTATTTCAATATAACAGCTCCAAACACTGCTCAGAATCATCAATTCGTTGTTGTTTTTGATCGATTGTGAGCTCACGCGGCACCCATTTTGCACAAAGCTTTCTCATATCCAAATATTCGTGAATAATATGTCCAACACGTTCCTTTGATATCTTTAGGGTGTCAGCTATCTCGATCAACTTCACTTTACGGTCATTGGAAATCATTTTGTGGTTTTTTTTCACGTTTTCATCGGTAACAGCCTCTTTTGGACGTCCACTGCGTTCATCGTCTTCGGTGCTCATATGACCAGTACGAAATTTTGCAAACCACTTACGACGAATTGTTGCTTCGCCCGGTGCAGAGTCTGGATAACACTCATCAAGCCATTTTTTGGTATCGGCGGCACTTTTTTCCATCAAAAAGTAGTGTTTCATCAACACACGAAATTCCTTTTTTTCCATTTTTTTCACAATAACAAAAGTAGCTTCACTCAAAATGCAATATCTCAAAAACTAATAATCAGACAGCTGTCAAATTTATACACGTATCTTTTGAAGGTTGGTACTAACTAAAAATGGTATGGATTCAATTCTAGTGGCGCCCTCTCATAGAAACGATACGAACTTTTCAGCCGATCTGTTATTTGTGTTTATACGTTATCCGGTTTTGTCTCTGACATTACTCAGCTGCCGGTTTTTTTTCTCAAAATTTGAAGACAAACACGAGAATTGGTCCTAAGTGCAAATGACAGTTTCTCTTTGTTTACTTTCTCTTTCGAGTATTACGGTCCAATCAGCAATCTTCCCATCTAACACTTCACATAGGATTATAGCAAAAACCATCAACTTTCAATATGCACTGTAGAATTTGTTGGAAACTACTGGAATTTGCCGTAATAATTGAAAGAGAAAGTAAACCAAGAGAAACTGTCACTTGCACTTGGGACCTTTTGTAATGTTCATCGAGATTTGTCCTACATCGAGTTGTCCTCTTTGTTCGTAAAAAACAGCATTCGTACTAAGATAACTCCATAGAAAAAAAAAACTCGTTTTATCACCATTGTGTAGGTTTGATTGTTCTACTGTAGACGCTGTATTATTTTTAAGTAAACAAAATTTTTGTTGTAATACTCAACTGAAAACTCCTCAGCAAAAAAAAAAACAAGCTTTTACACCCACTCCTTGCAGAGGGGGAGGATCAATCGATGACCATGATCGTGCCGGATTCATGGCAGGAAGGCCCACGGACTTCGTTTTAGGGGAGGTCGTTAAGCTTCGAAACAAAAACCACTAAACCTGCCCTGACCGGTTGGATTTGTAGTGCGTCACAAATTGCACTCGCGGTTGGAGGAGGTGTGCAAATTCCAAACGGAATTTATTTATTTACACTCGGTAAGATGCAGGTAGTTGTTGGGAGAGGACATGAGGGGGGTGGGGCAAATCGTATCGAATTCAGATCGAACCGAACTTGTTTGAAATGCCTGAAATGAAAAGGTGGTAAAGTGCATCGCAGACGGTAAACATTTGTTTTTTTTATTGTTGTTTTAAAAACGAGTAAGCAAAAATAACGAGTCGCGTTCTGAAGAATGTAGATTTTTTTTGTGCTTGATTCGATCGTAGGAGGCGGCGAACGGGGTTCAAAGTTTTGGATTGTATTCGGTTCGTTAATTTATCGTGGGTTCTCAACCCGACTAAATAGAATTGTCACTGTCATTTGCAATCAGGAAAATCCTATAAACATTTACACAGTTGATGATGGTGTCAAGCTTAGACGTGGGAGTGTCCGTCAGCTTTTTGGATTGGTTTACCGTTGCCACAACCCACTCTGACCCTGTGACTTCGGTGATTGATTTTTGATTTAATTGATTACATTTCAAAATTAAGTGGAGTACTCTATACCGGTTTTAAAAAAGTTAATAGGATCTCAACTTACTTTTAGTTTAAAAAAATAATCAATGTATCGTGACCGCCTACTAATCTTACTTAAATACTACCACATCAAAGTCAATTACTTGCCACTTGATCGGGGCTCTTCTGTTTTGCCGGCTCGCGTCAAGTTGCTCAACTAGCATGCGATGGTTCTGCTTTAAAATCGCCATTTATCGCTGTGATACACCGAAACAAAAACATACATTTTTTTTCATTACTTTTCAATAAAACATTTTTCGCGGTATCATCGTGAGACCATGAAGGTTGTTTTTTTCATGAATCAGGGCTAACCCTTTCGCAACGATTCGCTGTTATCTAGCTCAAGATATATAAGTAAGAAAAGCCTGAAAATCGAAAGGATAGTACGCATAATATGCACTTTGAGAGCGGATAGGTCTGAGATATACTCGGGAGACCCTGATTTGGCATCGTGGGATGAGCGAACTATTTGATGATGGCATATTAATGCTCGGATCTGGCAATTTTGAAGTGGGCTGTAAAAGATTATCGGCCGGTCAATTGGCCATCGTTCATAATTTATGTGATTACCTCTCCTGCCGTCCTAAGTAGGCTATTGTTGGCCAACCGGTAATTACGGAATGGAATTATGGTTGAAGGACCGAGGAGGAGGAGAAGGCGGCCGATGCGAATCGACAGCTGCTGCCAATCCGACACAAAATTGCGTTGTTTTTTATTCAGTTTGCCAGCACGGGATTGCACCTGAGTAGGCGTCGGAAATTCGCATCCGAGAACCGTGCGCGGCCTCCTTGGATCGGAATTTTTCTCGCGTTTTATGAATGAACCAATGTGTGGGCTGCAAAAAATAAAAAACGGAATAATTTATGCCTGTGAAAACCAATCTGAGCTCACGTTTGGCTTGGTGTCCAATGCCAAGGTTCCGTGGACGATCGGAAGTTTACTCATCATCAGGGCCTAGGGTTCGGATTCTCTCCTAATCCGATGGTAATAAGATAAATGTCAGTCGTCCACTGAGGATGGTGCATATCATGTTCCAGCGGATTCGAACGATCAAGTCTCATTAAACCGAGAAGGAGAAGGCAGGCAGGCGCCAATAGCGCAAAAGCAGTGCGGTCAGTGTGCGGTTCGTACCGATCAGGTATTTTACTGACTGGTATTACCAAATTTGGTATCCTGGCGGAGGTCGCAGCACTGTTGCTTTTGCTATTGCTGTTTGCTACGGCGGCGAGGGTTGCTTGGATAGGCATATCAACCTTCTCCCTCCGATTGCCATTGTAATCTAATCGAGGCAAACTGCGAAGCGCACAATGATCCCGTTCAAGGCCTGCTTGGTGCTTGGAGTGTTTGTGTGTTTTCGAGTGACGCGGTCTGCCCTCGTGCGGAGGTACTTGAAGATGGTTCGAAACAGTTAGTAGGTCTCTAGGTCTATGCACTCCGAGCTGGGTTTTTCTAATTCGCTTATTTGAATCTGCTTTACGTTTTGGTAATTTCCAATCCACTAAACCCTTTTTGGTCGATGAGATAATAATGGGATTGGAAGGTGTAAAACTAATATCATTATTCTCGTTACAAATATGGTTTGAAGAGCTCAGTTTCCTGTCAAATAAAAACACCAAAGGCCCGAATGAACCTTCACTCTTTCAATACCGTGTCTTTGAGCCAGATGCTTATCATTTCACATTGACTTGTTGAACAAACATCTTTGCTCTTTACTAGCTTAGTATCTTTGAAGTACTGCGCAGTCTAGACTGCATAGAGTACTCGATTTTATACTAGTTTTTAGATTCTTAGAATGGTTGGATTTATTCACTTCTTGAATTTCTTAAACTCTGAGAATTTTTGGACGCTTGGACTTCTAAAAATTTTCTAAAAATTCTAAAATCTTACTTTTGCTAATTTAGATTTTCTAATTCTCATTCCCTTAATATAATAAGATATTTGTTGAAATGACTATTTTTAGTGGAATTCACCAATTAAACGTGCTGTCATTTCTTAGCTAAGGCGCACTTCATTTCCATTCAACTAATTTTTTAGTTGAATTAGAGAAATAAAACGTTGTTTTCAACCAACATAAATGGTTGAATTGGTTTCTGCCATTTGCAGCTATATGGCGCTCTGTCACCGAAAAAACGTTAACACCGTAATGACTACTAGCCACTAGATGGCACAATACTACCGAAAAAAAATTCAGTCGCGGTTGTCTTTTCTATATTGGCAGGCAGTATAAATATGATGTTGTAGTGGAGAAAAAGACATGATTCGTGAAACTTTTTTGAAAATTTTTCTTCTAAATCGCTTTTGCCTTTCTCATATATAAAGGCTATGCAATCACTGTGAAAATCGACTTTTTAACCGAAGCCCGGAGGGCCGAATGTCATATACCATTCGACTCAGCTCGACGAACTGAGCAAATGTCTGTGTGTGTGTGTCCGTCCGTGTGTGTGTGTATGTGTGTGTATGTAACAAAAATATGCACTCACTTTTCTCAGAGATGGCCAAACCGATTTTCCCAAAAAAGATTCAAATGAAAGGTCTCATAGTCCCATAGCCTGCTATTGAATTTCATTTCGATCCGACTTCCGGTTCCGGAGATATAGGATGATATGTACCAAAAAAGTGAAAAAAATATGCACTCACTTTTTTCAGAGATGGCTGAACCGATTTTCACAAACTAAGATTCAAATAAAAGGTATTATGATCCCATAGCTTGCTATTGAATTTCGTTTCAATGTGACTTCCGGTTCCGGAGTTATATGGTAATATGTGAAAATTTGAGAATAAGTTTACACTCAATTATCTCTGGAACAACTCGACCGATTTTCGCAAACTTAGATTCAAATGAAAGGTCTTATAATATCCTAAATATTTGTGGAACATTTTATCTGGATCCGACTTCCGGTTCCGGAACTAAAGCGTGATAAGTGGAAAATTACCAATTTTATTAGTATTTTTCCACGAACGATGGCTAAAAACAGGTACAAATCCCATAAAACTGTCTGATAAATTCTTCTAGTTTGCAGAGCGTGTTAGTTTGTGGGCATGAAAACTTAATTCGGCACTACTGGTCCCCTCTTTTCCTGTTCCGAGAGCACCGAAAGTGGGGAAGAAAAACTCCTAAAACTAAATTAACTTCGATTTTTCTGCGATGCTTGAACCGATTTTCACAAATCTTGATTTGAATTGAAGTTCATACTGTCTTTAATCCTACTGTGAAATTTCATCCGGATCCGACTTCCGGTTCCGCAGTTACAGAGCGATGATTGCCAAAGTTTTCAAATCGCCATATAGAGTGACAATATGTACAACACCGAAAGAAGAAGAAAACACAAAACGAACAAGGCGTGCTTACGTACACGTTGTGTAGTGATGTCAATAATAATAATAACAATCCTACTACATGTTTCATGCTGCTGATTCATGCTGTTTAGCACGCAGTTATAACAGAAACGCAGGTTCGTTTCGTTAGATTTAGTTTAATTGGTTTAAACGAAATAGAGCATGAGATAGTAAGTATAAGTTTAACTACGTTCAAAACTGTTCCAATTTGTAGGTCATATTTGTTGGTAGCAAACGAACCAACTTCGGCTATTCCGTTCATCTGAATCCGGTTTCGGGAGAATTGGAAATTGTGATTAGAAACTGCAAAAAGGATCTCACTCACTTTTCTTGGAGATGGCCGAATCGATTTTCACAAACTTATAGGTTCAAAAGAAAAGTCTTACAGTTTCATACGGAATTCCTTAATTTGTTGTGGATACTACTTTCGGTTCCGGAACTACAGGTTAAACAAGATTTATAGAGTTTGTGAGATTAGATCCGAACAAATTATCCTATTCCTATCCAATAAACAGTTGTTTTTGCGAATTTCACGATTATATTAGTGATGTAATGAGTAATATGAGAAAGGCATCATTACACCACTAGGTGGATTAAAATAGGTTTTTTTTCATTCGACTTCGTGAAATCGACTCACTTACTGAAAACTTTGAGCACACTTTGAGTGCAATATTCGAAACTCACTTAACTGTTCCACTTAAAAACATTATTACGCACAATCGCTTCAAAAGCGCACCAATTGTGAATAAATACACTTTCCACTAAGAGTTTACGGCATTTTTACATATCGGTTTAGAAATTTATATATGGATATATCGTAACACATGCGAAAAACATCAAAACAATTTGCAAGCAGTTTCAATAAGACTGTCCTTTTTAGCTTTTACTTTGACACTTCTCATGAGTTTTTGGTTAATAAGCTTGTTAATAAAACCAATTTCATTTTTGTTTTCTTTGTGCTGTCCTTCAGCAATGATAGTGATAGATAAATAAAAACAAATTTTCTGATTTTAATAACAAAATTAGCTGTCAATGAGAATTTCGTGTTGGATTGAAATATTGCTGGTTTGTGTCCAGAATATTCGCCAACTAAACACATTCCTAAAAATAAGAGTTTTTTTAGCAAAGTAAAATCTCAATTTTCAATTTCATAAATATTTTGGAAATTTTGTTGTTAAAATCAACTAATTCAAAACCAGTAATACAAATTAGGCGCAGAGCTAATTTCGGTCGTTCCGTGTACAATCCTATTATAACAGAAAATTCTTCCAGATTGGGATGTTGAACAAAGAAACTTCATGAGCGATACTTGATTATGTGAACTGTACGAAAATATCAATGGTCTTAAGTGGCTTCCTCGAGCCTTCAATTCTTAGATCTTAGGTTGTTGGTTCGAGTAATTAAAATTTGTAATTTACAAGTTAGAAAATTTTCCCGAACCACCTTCCGAATGATGCTGCCAGTAGTTGGAAATAGAAGCAACCATTATTAATAGTGCAATAACAACATAGATCTCGTCGGACAGCTCAAAACAAACACATTACTTTACACACTTCGGGACAGTAAAACATGTGTTGTTCATTAACATTCATCGTCGTTACCGCCACCAGGGGAGAGCAGGAGGCAGAAGCAGAACAATAATTCACTCACGCACCGAGTCGGATCACCGTCGTCAAGGTCAGGGGCAAGGCAGCCGCATATCCGAATATCCGAATATCTTTGAAAGCTGCCGCTGAATTGTGTTTTTTTGCTCTACCTCATCAGCTTCTTTTACGTGTATTATAGAACACGCGTCAGCTCACCAACCAGAATACTAAAAATACTCTCCTCGAAATAGAAAATCGAAGGTGATGACGACGGAGGACTATGAGAAAGAAAATAACCTCCAAATCTGGCCGTTCCAATCGCCACTGTTCGTCCATCCATCCATCCTTCCATGACAACGGAATTGTTTTTTTTTGGTTTTCGTTATCGGCCTACTATGCGCGGGACTGGATTTGTCGGTCGATTTTGCTATGCTAGCAAGTTGGAGTCTGAAATAAAAAAGCTACTTCGATCAATTCGAAGTCTTCCAACGCAACAGAATCGGAAACAGTTCTATTAGTTTAGTACTCCATCTTGGTTTGGAAATGTTTAGACTTACGCAATGGAAAACTGTCAAACGGGATCAAAGTAGTCGGGTGCCTCGCAGGAAAGGTCACTGACAGAAAGGTACGACTTTCGAACATAATTCCAACCACAAAATCGTTCGAATATATCACCGCGATTGGCCGGCCCCAGCGGTGAAATAAATTTCAATGCTACTTTTTTTTACTGGCCACAACGACGCTCTGTTCGAAAACAGAAAAGCGGGGGCGCCGAATTTACGACATTATTCTGCTATGATCCAATCGAGTGTAATTGAATGATTGGGACAGGTTCTCGGCAGGGAAGTTAAGGGGGGAGGGGGGGGGGGGGGGGGGGGGAAGCTTGACACGGCGTAGTCCGTAGTCGCCGTTTCGCAAAATGCGTGGTAACCCGTCTCGGAACTTGATCCACACACACACACACACACACGGTGGCGAGTGGCGACAGTTTGTTGTGACAAAAACAAACACAAGAAAAAAGAATTTAAACTTTAGCTCAGTGGCGCCGAATTAAGTGGGACGCAAATCATATCCGTGTGAAGTGGTGATGGTCATTTTCTAACAGGTCTCTCTTTTATTTTTTTTTGCAGAATCTCCGGCCAAACATGGCTTCAACTTCAACAGCAGAAACTACGTGCCAGAAAGGAACAACAGAAACGAGAACATTCAAACAGTTTTAGGTAAGTGGCGGCACTCTTCGGTCGGTCGGATTTTTTCACCCCTCAATACAGTTACAGTTATGGCAGCCCTGCATTCCCCACCGCTGACAACTCGCTGTACAACAGTCAAACCACGCACCGACGCAGCCAGACGCTGTCACCGGTTCGCAACGAACGCAGCTATCACACGCTGACCACGACCCGGACGCACTCCAACGAGCGGCCGTTTGTTGCCGTTAAACGGGCCCACGAAAACGCCAAGATGCAAACGATCGGTGTAAGTTGCTAGCATTTGAAAAAAAAAATATTTTTGAACGATCTTTACAAAGTAGTTTGCACTTGACTTGCTACTGCCAACTGGTGGAATGTCAGTAGATTAGCATTTTTTTTCTTGTAAATTTTGGCGGGAATTTGCATCAAAATTGTACAGTTAATTGCATTTGCATTCTGCACCGTTAGTAGTTCCTCGGGCGTACGGGAAGTGTGCTGTCAGTTTAAAATTTGAAACTACACACAACACCACTTCCCCTGCGCTTCTGGATCTTGATTACGTAGATTTTAGTACATTTCCGTCATACGTCGTTTTTTTGCCTGCATTTCATTTATTTTATATATACGCATCATTCGCACGCAACCCATCAAAAAAACCTCCCCTTCCCGCACCGCCCGTAGTCTGCACCGTTATCCGTTTTGAATGCCTCACCGCACGGTCATATCGCACAAATCCAACGCCAGCAGACGGCGTCACCTTCGCCATCCGTGGTTTCCACCCCAACAACAACCATGGATTGCTATGATCATTCTCAACCACATCATCAACAACAACATCGGCAGTACACCGTTAACAGTAGCAATAGTGTCACTAGTAGCAGCAGTAACATCAACAACGGGGGACATGGCGGTCAAAAATCACTCCTGAATGGTGGGAGTCCCGTCGTCAGCCAGAGCCAGGTCCAGAATGGGTTGCTCTCGCTGGCCGACCATGAACACTCGACGCCGAAGCACGGACAGGCGAGATTGGTAGGTTTTACGATGCTTTTTTTTGTTTGGTTTTTACCCTATACTAGCCCTAACCGAAAGTGACAGGTTTGTCTTATGGTGGATAGTAACTGTACGTGTGTGTGTGTGCGTGTGAGCTCGAGTGTTTTTTTTTAATTTCATTAACGTCATTTACATTGCATTGTGTTTTGTGTTTATT